>NC_138027.1:56539301-57112269 GCF_964106645.2 Podarcis pityusensis | reverse complement strand
GCTGAAAATAATTTCTTTTGATCCTTAACCACTCTTCAAGCAAGACAAGCTAAGATTTCTGGACTTGTTTCTTTTGGATGTAAGTCATTCTGATGGCATGACATTGAGAAGAATTTATTTGTAACTGCTCCCAATCTCGCTAAGATAGATTTCAACTGCAGCTTCTAGAGCGAGAACACGAAATGCATTTCAAATGCCTCTCTGGTCTCTCACGATACCCAAAGCCCTGTGTTTCTATTCCTTGGGGACAGAAGGAGGTCTATAGGAATAGGGGAGATATTTGATTTTGTTTGCATTTTAGTGAGAAACTACTTCATTTACACTTCTCAAACCAATATGTGAACAGAAAGAGAACTAGCTATCCTTTAAATATCTTCCATACACCTGGTTGGTGCTTATTTCATGACAGAGGTGCCAGGTTGCCTGCAAGACAGGGGCGGCAGGGGGGAGCAGCATGTGTGTGTGCCATGCGTGTGTGACATCACATGCAACAGAGGAGGCTGAGTGTGTTGAAGAAGGTCGCCACTGGACAAGACATGTGTGATGTCATGCACACATGAGGCACTTGGGACCACCTCAAGATTGAGGGGACCAACCCCCTTAAAGAGCGCTGTGGGTTAAATCACAGAGCCTAGGACTTGCCGATCAGAAGGTCGGCAGTTCGAATCCCTGTGATGGGGTGAGCTCCCGGTGCTCAGTCCCTGCTCCTGCCAACCTAGCAGTTCGAAAGCACGTCAAAGTGCAAGTAGATTAATAGGTACCGCTCCAGTAGGAAGGTAAACGGCATTTCCGTGTGCTGCTCTGGTTCGCCAGAAGTGGCTTAGTCATGCTGGCCACATGACCCGGAAGCTGTACACTGGCTCCCTCAGTCAATAAAGCAAGATGAGCGCTACAACCCCAGAGTCAGTCATGACTAGACCTAATGGTCAGGGGTCCCTTTACCTTTAACTCCCTTAAAACAAATATTGAAGGGGCTGAGGTACCTTCATGATGCCTTTATGATGTATATCTCATGGTGCTAGCATGCACACCCATGTTACTTGCCTAATGCCTACCTGTGAAGGTGTTGGCCTTCGCTGTGCAAGTGAATGGAAAGCAAATGTAGAGAGAAATGCGAAGAGGGGAAGGAGAAGTGAAGTATAACTACTAGCAGAAAGCAACGAAGAGGGTGCAGGCAGACCACAGGTTTGTAGGCAAAAGAGCTGTGGAAATGAGCAAGTTGTAAAGAAGGGCTACAGTAATGGGCCCAATATGCCAGGAGTGTGGGGTAGATGGAAGTCCTTTGCAAAAAAACTCTGCAGAGAATGAAAGTACTGGGCTCACCCCTCATTTTTTTTTTATGGCCCTTGGCAAAGACCATCTACTATGCCGCCTGATTGAAGATTGGAATGTGCAAGAGTTCCAGATAACCTGTGGCAGCTGCAGGGATTCTCTCTCTGGGGTAGTCTGTAGGGCAGCATTCTCCAACCAGGTGCCCTCCAAATATATTGGACTACAACTCCCATCATCCCTGACCATTGTCTATTTATGCTGAGTGGAGCCGACTGGAGTTCTAATCCCCAGAAACTGGAAAGATTTCACAACCTGGTGTTATCTTGCATCCGTTTCTTTCTGCCATAAATATTTACAAATGAAGACACCTTCACCCCAGTATGGCTCCCCATTATCACATACACAGCCCAACAAGACAATCACAAAAATCCACCAACAGCATACAAATCAATATGGCTAACTTGATCCAAAACACCCACTCACCCCACTCACACATGAAAACAAAGACCACCACAGCCACCCACAAATGAATAACCACACCCTAGGCCAACCCCAACCTCTCTCACCACCAAAGGAGCACAAGTGAACAGCAAAGAACCTGCACAAGCAATGCTGACACCAAACCCTACATATAGTAAGTAAAATAGAAACATCGCCACCCGACCCCACCCCCCCATCTCCCCCCCCCACCTCTTTCCCCCTTTTCTTCCTAATGTCTCAACAAATGAAACTGACTTGTAAAAATGTTACATGGGGGGGAAAAATACGAGAGAGAGACATTGCACACACTTTTGTAAATCAAGAAAATCTTTAATAAAATAAATAAATAAATATTTACAAACACTTAGTAAGGGAACATGGATCAAAGAAAACATGCATATCTTTTGGGCTGTATTTTATGGATCCACCTATAGTAATAGTTATTTAACTATTACTATATTAGTTATATTATATATTATATTATATATATATATATATATATATATATATATATATATATATATATATAAAATTATTATTATTATTATATATAATATATTAGTTATGGTTATTTCACTTATATGCAGAATTCATCATGTGAAAGGCTGGGCTGGATGAATCCCAAGCAGGAATTAAGATCGCCGGAAGAAATATCAACGACCTCAGATATGCAGATGACACAACCTTGATGGCAGAAAGTGAGGAGGAATTAAATAACCTTTTAATGAGGGTGAAAGAGGAGAGCGCAAAATATGATCTGAAGCTCAACATCAAAAAAACGAAGATCATGGCCACTGGGCTCATCACCTCCTGGCAAACAGAAGGGGAAGAAATGGAGGCAGTGAGAGATTTTACTTTTTTGGGCTCCATGATCACTGCAGATGGTGACAGCAGTCACGAAATTAAAAGACGCCTGCTCCTTGGGAGAAAGGCGATGGCAAACCTAGACAGCATCTTAAAAAGCAGAGACATCACCTTGCCAACAAAGGTCCGTATAGTTAAAGCCATGGTTTTCCCAGTAGTGATGTATGGAAGTGAGAGCTGGACCATCAAGAAGGCTGATCGCCAAAGAATTGATGCTTTTGAATTATGGTGCTGGAGGAGACTCTTGAGAGTCCCATGGACTGCAAGAAGATAAAACGTATCCATTCTTAAGGAAATCAGCCCTGAGTGCTCACTGGAAGGACAGATCGTGAAGTTGAGGCTCCAATACTTTGGCCACCTCATGAGAAGAGAAGACTCCCTGGAAAAGACCCTGATGTTGGGAAAGATGGAGGGCACAAGGAGAAGGGGATGACAGAGGACGAGATGGTTGGACAGTGTTCTCGAAGCTACAAACATGAGCCTGACCAAACTGCGGGAGGCAGTGGAAGACAGGAGTGCCTGGCGTGCTCTGGTCCATGGGGTCACGAAGAGTCGGACACGACTAAACGACTAAACAACAACAACATAGTAATAGCAGCTTGTACCATCAGTGAAAGAAATCCCCATGAAGAAATCTTTGCCGTAAGCTTGCTTAATGCCACAAGGCAGCTGGGCAACGAGGAGAAAATATTTCTATTCTTTTTCTATGCTTGCAAAACCAGGAGCAAATTCCACTGCAACTGATGGATGACGATAATATGTATATGTACCAGCAACTGTTGTATCTAGGAGATGTGACCTAAGGGATTATAAAGCCAAGTATGTTAGGAAAGAAAACTGTGTGAACCCACATTCATGCATTTCACTTTGTGAAGCAGATATTGCCACACAGAGCTATTCGCTGGAACGCCAGTGGAACCGCAGAGACAGAATGGCTATGAGAAATTGAGTGGAACGTTGATAAAAGTTGACAAAAAGAATTAATCTGGATATGGAGCAGATGGAAGCTCAGGGACACGACAAGGCAGTGCCTGAACGGTGTGAAATGAATGGCAATGGGGATAACTTGAAACAATGGCATAGCGTGGGTTGTCAGCACCCGGGGCAAGGCAAGTAATTTGCGCCCCCTAACCCGTGGATTTTAGTAGGGGCAGAGAGCTGCGAGTGCAAGCGCGCCCCCCCAGATGTTGCGCCCGGTGCAGCCGGCCCCCCCTGCACCCCCCACGCTACGCCACTGACTTGAAAGACTGCTGCAGCAAATTCCACCGGGTTTCTTGCAAAGTTTTGTTTAATGTGGACAGAAATCGCCCCAAACAGACACCAGTTTTTCCAGGCTTCTTGTCTATCCTCAACCACATCTACCTGTCAGTTTGAACCACTCTAGCTTAATCTTAAGGGCTTTTTCATAGCTATTTGACACCTCCCCTTCATTAAACTCTCCTCCCAATTCCTGCCTTTGTCTAATGTAGATTGTCAAACACCCCTGGGCAAGCACCATGTCTAGCTTACTATGGATGCTACATAAACATTTATCAGAGAGAGGACATCTAAGGAGTGATCCGGTTTTCCAGTGCACTAACATCTGGAGTCTTGCATTTTCCTCTCATTCCCACCAATATGATGTAGGCTGGCAATGGCTTGTTATGCAAAATTGTGTTGACGTGGTCAGCAGTCCAGAAACAACAGCAACATGCCAACATGGTGTTTATCATCATTTTGAACAAATAATACTTTTTGGCTTAACGTGCATTTGTTTACTTTGGTGGATTTTAATAAATATGTTCATTTTGTCCACTGATGCTCAAAAATATCCCAACAACTCCTCTCGGTGCAGAGTCTTACTGAAAAAGAATATTAGATTAATTAACAGTTCAACTATTGATCTGATTAACTTGAGCAGTTAAGGCCTTAGATGGATTGTATGTAGTTCAGTGATACAATATAGCCTGGTAGCTTCTAATGTAGCATCATGTGTTTGCTTTCAGAGGAAGGGAATGAGATGGAGAAAGACGGAAATTACTGCTAAAGGTAAATGTGTAGAAAGGTGTATCTGTGATACAAACACCACCATGCTAATTATTTTGTGAATTAGTTTATGCACACACACACAGTTTAATATAACCAGTTTGGTTTTTATAGCAGTATTATAAACAGTAAAGGTATTTCATATTCAGTGGCTGGTGGCAAGGGGGAACAAAGAGATCACAGAATTGTAGAGTTGGAAGGGACCATGAGGATCATCTAATCCAAACCCCTGCAGTGCAGGAATCTTTTACCCGATGTGGGATTCGAACTCTCGACCCTGAGATTAAAAGGATGCAGATGCTCCAAAGGAATAATAGAATATGATCTGAAACATAGACTGCGTACAGAGCATACATTTAAAGCTCCTGTCTTCCCCCAAAGCATCTTGGGAACTATAGTTTGTCAAGGAAATTGTGGCTCTGTGAGGGATAAACTACAGTTCCCAAGATGCTTTTGGGGGGGCGACCATGCACTTTTAATGTATAGTGCATATGCAGCCATAAGATAACTGCTGTCTCCCCCCACCCCGCATACTACCTCTGGTAAGGCTTGTAAGAGTCATTTCAGCTTATGGAAAGAGTCAGTAATCACCGATACCTGCACTGGATTCTGATATTTTAGAAAACAAACCTGCCATTGAGATTCTTACAGCAGTTTTCTAAACAGTATGTGTGTGTGTGTGTACGCACGCCTGGAAGTCTCGCTCAGTTTTTCTTTAGCTTCCCATGTGCTCTCCGGTTTAAGGCCAAGGATTGCTTGATCACCAGCGCTGCCATGCTACGGCTGAGATCTCCTAAATCCTCATGAATAATTCACGTGGCACAGAAGGCTCCCAGGGACATCTTAGGTGTTTGCAGGCAGGGAGTAAACACATGTAATGGCTTCACAAGATTATCCCGCAGCCACGCCATCTTAATCTCCTAGGTAGATTATGTCTGAAGACTGCAGTCCTAGCATGCTGCTTCAAGATTCTCAGATAAATTGCTGAGCGAGCTATTTAAACAGTTCTTATTTTGCCCTAGCTGAAGCTGATCAAAGTACAAGTGTTTAGCAGAACTTAACTCCTTCCTTTGGGTTTCTTTCTAAGGAACGGCAAAGTTCTGTAAGGCTTCAGTAGCCTGATAATGATATGGACAGAGAGAAGAGATCAGTCTTCAAAGACCTTGCATGGAAGTCACTCCTTCCTCCAAGACCTTTTCACCTGTGCTTGCCTAGAAACTCCTACTGAAAAATCCCCGTGGTCTCCTCCATACTGCCGTTATTCTTCATACCAGAAATTTAGGTTTGTACATTTAAAGTGGATTAAAGTGCTCTGTTGCCCTGGCACAACAAATCCACTTAAAACTACAGATGGAAAAAAAATTTCCCCAGTGATGGAGAAATGCACTGAAAATAGTGGGATGATTAATGAGAAGACATGTAAACATCCTGCAGGCAAATCGGAATAACAAATCGGAGGTTTGTTATATTATTTGTACAATGTGTGCATTGCGTCTGTGCAAACAACTTGAGGGTGGAAAAATAAGTCTACAAAGCAAGAATATGATGCTTCACAGGAAGGATTTAACCCCACCCCCCACAAAGAACAGCTTTAATGTTCTTTTCTGTTTTTCATATTTGAAACTATGCATCACTTCACCTGAGGCTACAGGCTAGCATAGGCTTCCCTTGTGACTAAGCAGCACAGAGACTTGCAGTACAAAGCTGTCTGTGTGATGCACAGATGTAAATATGGGAGGCAGCTTGTGGAATAAACAAGTCCTGGTATGCTCATTTGGAATATGAGCATGCAGGACACAAGCCCAAAGTTTCACTTCTGACAGTCTTGGGGCTGTTCCTGGCACAACTTGTACACTTCATTTTGTTGTCTTTGCG
The DNA here is from genome assembly GCF_964106645.2 of Podarcis pityusensis. Lineage (NCBI taxonomy): Eukaryota > Metazoa > Chordata > Lepidosauria > Squamata > Lacertidae > Podarcis > Podarcis pityusensis. The sequence goes on along the minus strand of NC_138027.1, from coordinate 57,105,753 downwards.
CAACTTACGCATCTCCTCTTTTGCTGACGCTTCTCAGTGCCAGCCATGCAGATTGCATCTCCTGGGAAATGCCTTTTGTAGCACTACTTCAAGGTGATAATGACACCATGAAAAGTTATACTGGTATCCTCCTTTATATGGTACCCAGGACACAGTGGAATGGGCTCTGGCTTTGTATGGCGAACGATGAAGGACTCTAAACAGAATTCTGGGGATTTATTTGTATGTTGTCAGCTGATATCACTTAGGAAAAGGCTCATAAAAGCTCTTCTAAGTTCCTAGATGTGAACCCCTTGCAAATGTTCATTTTGTGTAGAAATGGTCAAATGTGAGAGAAGGTGATGGGGATCACACTTACAGACCCTGCCGCTCTGTTTTTTATTTATTTACTTATTAAAAGTATTTGTAATCTGCCATTCAGAAACATACACAATGCAAACCAAAAGTTAAACAATAGGAATGCAGAATTCAGTTACAAATAAAAACAGCAGACCCCCATTTTATATCTGTTAATGTTACTGCTTTCTCTCCTCCTATTCCCTTTAACAATTCTGTGTCTTGCAGAGTCTGTTCAAGACCATATCAATCTTTCATCCCAGCGGGGGTGGGGGTGAAAAATAATGAATTTTAATTCAGAACTCATTTGTTTCAATCCCCATTCTCTTTCATGACTAAAACAAGTGAAATAGAGAGGGCTTGTTCATTTAATTTGCCTCAGCTTGAGAACTTATTCAATTAGCAAAAAACCTTTCAGTTTAACATGTTGTGTTAAGGGCTTTCCATGTTCACTCAAGTGTCAAAATGTCAAGAAATTACAACTCAGTTGTTTTGGAAATACTGATATGATCCGGTATCCTATTCTGTGGTTTGTGACAGCTTCACCGCTACCTTGGAGCTTGATGGCTATCAGTGGCAGAGTGGTGGGCATATCCCAAAATTTGTCTGTTTGCTAGACAAGATACTTGGAGTGTATTCAACTGAGCTACAATTCCATATTAGGCTCCTGTGTCATTAATGGGGTGCCAACTGCCACTGCTTCTTTGCCTGCAACAACAGGTTCATAGAGTGACATTAGGTTCATATAGGTTGCCATGCCCAACAATCACCCAGGCTGATATTTTGTATGGTTGTTAAAGGCTGAAGTGTCTTCATTTGAAGGTCTGAAGAGAGCTTCTGTGCATACAACTGTATGCACATAGATGACTCTCCGCATGATTGGGGCTTTTTAAATAAGTGGACCATTATGCTGGCTGGCAATAATTGCAGGACAAGTAGATAATATGAGAGGACTCCATAACTGGGTTATTTCAAGAGCAGCAAGGCAGAAACATAGAAAAAGAAGTCAAGAGAAAAAAGATGCTTAAAAAGGGGAAGAGCCAAAGACAAGGAGGCTGAGCCAGCAACAGTCATGAAGGACCAAGCATGTGGGGTTTCCACTGTGCTGTGCGCATGAGAATCGGATGAACTTCAACTGACCTCCCTTTGTTTAAATAGAAAAGGCTTTTTTCTTCTTCACCCCACTTCAAAAGAAAGCATGTTCGAAGAACCACATTCTGCATTCTTTCCACATGAGGGTAACCACCAACACCTCAAATCAGCACCAATCTAGGGTAATAATGTAATTCAGAGGCATGCTAGCTGATCAACCATTTGCTCCCTTTGTCATGTCTCTTCTCTTTTATTCCTCCCCCCCCCCATGCATTTGCTGGAAGCTTCCCTGGCTATTTAAAGCACTGATGCACTACAGCAACTGAATAGATACATTTGGAGTAAGTCTAAGCAGCTCTGACAACCAACCTTACTCAGTCCTGTTTGGTTGTTGGTTGGTTCCTTAGTTAGTACGTATATGGCACACACAAACACCCTGCCAAATCAGCTCAAGGTGCCTTTGATTCCATTGCCTCAGCAGCCATAATAATAATAATAATAATAATAATAATAATAATAATAAAATTATATCCTGCCCTCCCCGGCCAAAGCCGGGCTCAGAGCGGCTAACAACAGTAAAAATAGCACAGTTTACGTAAAATCACAATCAATCAATTGAAATACATTCTAAAATAAGTTCAGAATCAAATTAATGGCAACCATTGGATTTGAGTTCTATGAAAATTATAGAAGGAGAGAGGGGGTCAGACTGTGCCTTGGCCAAAGGCCTGGTGGAACAGCTCTGTCTTGCAGGCCCTGCAGAAAGATGTCAAGTCCCGCAGGGCCCTAGTCTCTTGTGACAGAGCGTTCCACCAGATCGGGGCCAAAAAAGCCCTGGCTCTGGTTGAGACCAGCCTAACCTCCCTGTGGCCCAGGATCTCCAAGATGTTTTTATTTGAAGACCATAAGGTAGGTTAACATTCTATATTAGAGAGAAGCTGAGAAAAAGTGGTTAGCCTAATGTCACCCACAATATTATCTCTGTGTAAGCAGAATGCACTTCTCTCTCTTTTTAAAAAGGAGTGTTTTCCTTCTTAGAATCATAGAGTTGTAGAGTGGGAAGGGACCCCAAGGGTCATCTAGTCTAACTCCCTGCAATACAGGAATCTCAGCTAAAGCATCCAACACCGTTTTGACCAAGTCTAGGGAACGAGAGGTGTTTGCCACTCCCCATTCAAATTAGCAGTTAAACAGCAATTCATCCTTGACAAAATTATAAAAGGGGTTTGCTAGCATGAACTAAGCAAACTCTCCCGTATATAAATAGCATCTACCAGAATGTCTGAAAATTCACATGACTGTGGATGTTACAAGCCATTTGTATAGTTGAGCGCTGGCTGCAACATCACCTTCATTCTATTACAGGGATTTGGCAAAGAGGGAAGGTGAGCAAAAGAGGGAGAAAGCCTGCACAAGAGTTCTGTAGATGGAAATAGAATTGTATTCTTAAGCTCCAGACTAGTGCTTTAGACTGCAATCCTATGCACTCTTACGTCGGACTTAGTGACATTGAACTAAGTGGGATTTACTCCTGAGCAGGCTTATATAGGATTGCAGTCTTATGTCCCCTCATTTTTTTACAGGCCAGTACTTGATACATTTCAAATTACAGCTGGCCACAGTTTTCCTATTTAAGCGAGAAAAGAAATAGATATTTTCCATAGAACGTCTCAAAGTGGAAGTGACCGCTGGAATCAGACTGTACAATGCAAGTTTTGTTAATAATGATGGTCTGTCCCGTCCCCCCCGTCCCCCCGGCTATACAGTGGTACCTTGGGTTACAGCCGCTTCAGGTTACAGACTCTGCTAACCCAGAAATAGTACCTCGGATTAAGAACTTTAACTGAGGATGAGAACAGAGATCGTGTGGCGGTGGTGCGGTGGCGGTACCTCAGGTTAAGAACAGTTTCAGGTTAAGAATGGACCTTCGGAACAATTTAAGTTCTTAACCCAAGGTACCACTGTACTGAGCAATTCTGTAGAGTGAAAGCACTTTCTGGCAATTGTGTTCCCAACGGCAGCCACAGTGTTGCAAGCCCTTGTGTGAAATACATTGGGGGGGGAGTCCTCCCCATGTAGTTTAATTATACACCAATACCAAATTGCATACATTCTGATTGGAGATGAAACATTCTAAGAAGAACAACTTCAATTAAATATGAAGTATTTTGCCACAGGAAAGGTTTTTTAAAAGAAACAAAGATTATCATATAGCCACTGCAGATGGATAGGAGAGAAATTTTATTCGGTTCACACTTGAAGGCAAACTTGCCTAATTTACACTGTCCAAAAACAAATGTGTGAACCAAAATCCAACCATGTGTAAAATGCGCACTTCTCTGAATTTTGCAGTGCAGTTCTCCAGCCAAACAATGCATACAAAAATGTAGATACCGGAGCAAAGTGTGCATATAAATGCGTATATTAGTGGGAAAACAGGCAAAAATGCATTCAGTTAGAGTGAATCACTTTGCAAAGATGTGTACATTAGCAAGATGGCATCAAACATGAGTATATTAGGACACAATTGAACTAAAATGCTGGTGAATTTTCATAAGGACTTTAAAAAAAGAAGAAAGAAAGAAAATGCAAATGTGGAGGATTGAACTGAAGAGAAGGAAAGTGAGAAATGGAGATAAACTGAATTTGCCCATCTCTACCACTGTATACGAACCAAAAGTACAATAATATATATGGATATGCAATGATAATTATTGTATATAATATTATATATGGTAGATGGTTTTTACTGCATATGATGTATGATGATTTAAGAAGATTTCTGGGATTGGAGGACCCCCTAGAGACTGAAGGCACACATTATTATTATTATTATTATTATTATTATTACTATTATTACTATACGTTTATATGCCGCCTTTTCTCCAAGGAGCTCAAGGGGGAGCACACCCTTCTGCTTCCCATCATGGATTGAACTTGCTAATACGTTGCTCTGTGTGAGGCCTAAATTTGACACTCTGCTGCCAACCCTGCTCTGTCTTCCCAAAGCTGGCTAAGCAAGGTGTCGGTCCATGGGAAGGAGGTGTGAGGGCTCTGGCAGGGTACCACAACCCTCCTGTTTCCTTCCCAAAGCTTGGCAAGCACTAACTAGAGACTTTGGGAAGGAGGTGGGAGGACTCTGGGACCCTGTCCGAGCCATCACACCTCCTTTCCAAAGAAGCGCTTTGGGAAGGAAGAAGGAAGTTACCAGATGGAAATAAGCCCAAGAAAACTAATTTAGCATCCTAGCCTAAAAACACTGCTTTCTTTGCCTTGTCCCATTCTGGCAGACAAGAAAGGGGATTCTTAGTCAGCTATTTTCTTTCTTTAAACCTTTTGAAACCTCAACTACATTTCCAACCACAGGCTAATTCTTACTTGGCACTGGAAAACAACCTGCTGATCTTCGTGTTGGCAGCGGCGCTTGCTCTATTGTATGTTGCTGTCATCAGTATGAAAGGAGTCGTGAAGACTGCTCTGAGGAGACTGCTGAAATGACGACTGCAGCTTCCTGAGAACCCTTTTAGCGTTCCCTCCCTCCACTATCTGAACGATAATCTTGGCCATCTGATTGTCCTTTTGACCCATTGTTGTCTTTTTAATTGTATAGATTGCTTGTTTTATGTTGCTATGGCCGTTGGCTAATGTGAATAAAGTTTATCTATCTACCTGGTTTTAGGTTTCATCTGTCTCCATTTTCTTGTTCTACGCTCACCTTTGCCATTTGGAGTAAGACTGACAGATCCTTTTAACACTGCTATGTTAAAAGAAATCCCAGGCAGTTCTTAAGATTCCAGTGCCACCCCCAATTCCGGCTATGAGTACCATTGTGCTCACTATTTCATTAGCAGAAGGACAAATAGAAAATGTGCAAAGAAACCACAGCTCGAGGTAAGAGGCAATTCTGCTATTAACATCATTCATGTAAGAGCAAACATCTTGTGGCCAGGAGCATGTAAATGTGAAGAAGTGAGGAAGGCCCATTTTCTCCCCCCATCCTACCCAAGTAACCCCCCCCCCCATCCAAATGAACAGCATCTATGGTATGGTGGCGCAATTGACTGCTGATTTTTATTTTTTTATTTTTGCTTGTAATACCTACATTTTCAGTTTATCTCCTCTCCTTCAGATACCTGTCCGTATATCTCGGGCCGGATAAGAGAATTTAAGATAAGGAATATTTGAAAGGAACAAACAACCATCCTTGGGGGTGTTAGAGTGGGGGAGTGTGCAGCGCATACGCAGCTGTAGCTTTCGAAAAAGTCAGCTAAGCTGTTCAGTGGCGCAGCATTTGTCTGCCCAGCGATAGCCGTGAGAGAGAACAGTTTCTCCTTGACCTAGACGAGTGCTCTTGCATGCCATGTTGGCTGCAGTTTAAATGAGTAGGCTGATTACCTAAAATACCAGGCCATACTGGAGCACACTGAGTCACACACCCCTCCCCTCCTGCACTCTCCCCAGTGGAATTAAGGGGCTACAGTCAGAGCAGTCAGTGGCAGCTGCGGGGAGAGCAAGAAGTGTTTCATTTGCGTCAGTTTGCAGTGGAGCCTGACGGGGCTGCGTTCAGGGTGCTTTTAACTCTCTGTGACTGGCAGGTGCATGATGTCACAATGAGGTTAGCTATCTCGCAAGTAGATGGGGGGGGAATAATGACAAGGGAGACAATTTAGAATTTCAAGGAAAGGGATGCACATCAAAGCACCAGGCGACAGCTCAAATCGCACTGCAGAGACACAGACAGATCTGCAGGAGCTGAAGGCTCTTTTCTTACCATTTTTCTCCCCCATCTGCTTTTATTGTGCAGAAAAACTATCCATAGGGGAGGTCTCTGTGGAGTGCAATTCTAGGTAAGGCTCATGTTGACCTTGGATAGGTCTTGTAAGGGCTGCATGCTTTAAAGGTGCAGTTGTTGCTGGGTTTTGTACAATACTGCAAAACTAAGGGAAGTAGTTAATTATAAGATTCTAGCCGGGGCACTGAAGATGGTTTTAAAACATGTAGTTTTACAAAGATTCAGAGCCCCATGGAACTTTAACATTGCACAAGCTAAAAATAAATAAATGCTGATATAGCTATAGATTTTGGGTAACATACAGGATGGAGAGAGAGAAAATTCCTGTAATATGGGGTAGAGAAAAAGCTGAGTTTGCATGGTTAAGAATGCATGTGGTCTGACACCTCATTCTTTAGTTAAAAGTAGTTAAGATTACTTTAGTTTTTAAAAGCCATCATTGAGATGCTAGAAAACATCTGATATAACAGGAAAGATATATAACATGGCCACGAAATTGTACCACATCAGAATGGCTTTATTGATGTTGTTTCCTAGGAAACCATCCAAAGGCTGCAGTCCTATGCTCGCTTACCTGGGGATGGAGTTAGTTCCTAAATCAGAGACTGGGAATTGCTATGCACCCCCAGATACTATTGGACTTTAACTCCCATCAGCCCCAGAAGGTATGAGCAGTGATCATGGATGGCAGCAATTATAGTCCAACAAAATATGGAGCGCCACCAGTTCCACTTGCCTGTCCTAAGGAAACATGGTTAGAGTCATGCTGCAAATGGCCTCTGTCTGATTTCCTGGGAAGACAGCACTGACAAGCACTTGACACAGGTAGGTAGCCATGTTGGTCTGCAGTAGTCGAAACAAAATAAAAAAATTCCTTCCAGTAGCACCTTAAAGACCAACTAAGTTTGTTATTGGTATGTGCATGCACACAAAAGCTCATACCAATAACAAACTTAGTTGGTCTCTAAGGTGCTACTGGAAGGAATTTTTTTCTATATTGCCCTTGACATTTAGGAAGTATAGCATTCTTTTTGTTTAGTTTTCAGTGGGAGGGCAGAAAAGGGTGGGTGGATTGATATGAAACCACCCTAATCTTTCAATCAGTCTAAAAGCATTTCCAGAAGGTCACTATTTTCTGGTGGGATCTGATCCCTTATCAGCAAATTCATGTTGTGCAATTAAAGTTCATTTGGCACTCTTGGGCAACAAATGCGCTTCCTCCCAAAACTGACTTCTCGTGAGAGCCAGTGTGATGTAATGGTTAGTGTGGGAGACCAGGGTTCTCCCCACTCAGCCATGAAGCTCAGCCTTACCTGGTTCACAGGATTGTCGTGAGGATTAAATGAGGAGGGGAAGAACCTTGTACACCAACTTGAGCTCCTCCGAGAAAATGGTAGGATATAAATTCAATAAGTACATAATAAGGACAGAAAATGAACTGGAAAGTGTGGGATAACTAATTTTTTATTGGGGAGTGGGTGGGAGAGAATAACAATATTACCTCCACACAAACAAATGAGAATTAATTCTCAGTAAGTGCAACTGATATCATCTAACCTCCCTGCAATCTTTGTGTGAACAAATCAGGATAGATTGGAAGCAACTTATGTTCCAAAGTGGGGGAGAGAAACTGTAAGACACAGATGGTTATTCACTACCAGCACAACTTGGCTGCTGTTTCAAGAAGGCCAGCATGAATGCTAATGGTCCATGTCACAGAAATCACCACCACAGAACTTGGACCAATGTCTTCACTCATTTCGTTTTAGTTATCTGAGGGCACCAGCATTATGAACCACTAACGTGGGGTGAATTTTTACTCACGATATATTATGCAATTACTGACACCCTAGATTACTGGCAAATCAGTTTAACCTACTTTGAATTCAAGCTCGCATCATCAGCTCCCATGGTCATTTCTGGTATCTTGAAGGCCCTTTTCCTTTGAAATTTATTTATTAGTTACGTTAGTCTGACAACAACCTTGTGAAGTAGCTTAGAGTGTAAGGAAAAGACTGTTGCCCCAGGTCACCCTGTGAGCTTCGGAGCTGACAGCAAATGCAAATTGTACTTTTAAAACCTGGATTCAAAAGTTACTTAAAGTTTAATGACCCCCCCACTGAAAAAGACAAAGAGTCTTGAGGTACCTTAAAGACTAAAAAATTTATTATGTGAAATAGAGCCCACCTCATCAGATGCATGAAGTGTAATAGTCTGTAATACCACTATTGGGAAGGAGAACTGTGTTAATTCTGCATACATTTAAGCTGTAATAGAATTATCACAGACAGTACTTTTTGCATTTCATTGCCCTTCAACTCCAGGCAAATGCACACCAAACATTTAAAGCATATTTAAAAAACAGGGCTTCCCTCAAAGAATGCTTGGAACTGTAGTTCGTTAAGGGTGTTGGGAATTGTAGCTCTGCAAGGGGTTAAATACAGACCCCAGGAGTCTTTCAAGGAAGTCATGTGTTTAAAATGTATGGTGTGAATGTGACGACCTGCATTTCCCCACTTTGCATATTTCCCCATGTATATTTCAGCTGACCACGTCAACTGAAGATAATGCTTCATTCATCCGATGGACTTCAGAAAGACTTGTGCAACAATAAATTTGTTCATTTTTAAGGTCTCGCGGGATTCTTTGTGACTTTTGCTGCAAATTACTAACACGGAGCTACTCCTCTACAAAACATATAACCATGTCAGCTGGAAATGACACAAGTGCATTTGAGCAGGCAAGTTTCCCTGAGGTAAACATGGAGGTGAGGGAAGAGATTTTCTGAGCTACTGCTTCAGTGTGTGCCATGGATTAAACCCCAGGGCACTTCAAGGTGTGTGCATGTTTGACAGTACTGAATATTGCAATTTAAACTGGGGTTCTATCTTAAAACAACAACAACACAAAAAACAAACCCTGAAGGTTAAATGGTAAAATGTGAATTGGCTCTGAGTGGGGCTTTGAACCTGGCTTTCCTATAGCCAAATGCAACATTCCAGCCTCTAAACCACACCAGTTTCTAAAAATATTGGTTTGCCTGCATTGAGGAGAAAAAGAAGAGATATGGCTGGCTCCACAAGCTGAAAAGAATTAACATGTTGCAATGACCTGCTCAGACCCAGGTGAGTGAGCTGGTCTTTTATTAAGTGAAGTGGCAGCCCAGAGTGGTTTTTCTCTCAGACCAGAGAACTCTGTGAAAAATGTCTTTATGTTGGAGCAGGTCTATTTTTGTTCGTGCCTCTGTGGTCTGACAGGCACAACCCTCAAAAAGAGGCATTTTTTTCTTTTGTCCGGAATGTATGTCTTGTAAACACTACATTTTGTAGTCTGGCAATTTAAAAGGAACCAGAAGGAATGAAGACTTTGTTCATTTTGATTACATTATTCCTTTAGACCCAGAATGTCAAGCAGTGTGACAGGGTCAAAAGAAACAAAGCTATTTTTGTCACTGAAGCACAGGCGATACAACATTTTATCTGTCAGATAAGAATATCTTTTCTTTCAGCTAGAACATACTGCTGTCACTTTGTTGAACCTTTTCTATACTTCATTTGACTGCTCCTGAAATGCAGTTGGAGCATTTTCTTTAATAGCCCTTTTTGCCCTGTTTTGCCCTAAAAGAGTGGGTGAAAGCCTTAAGAAATTTAAAAATGGGATTCTCCCTACAACAGAGTTGGAAATTGTGCATAGAAATGTGTGTGATCAATGAAGAAGAACTTTGGAATTGCAAACAGCTAAGCAAGTTGCACAGGAATCAGATGTGCTTCTCTGCTTTTTGTCTAAGGCTGCATTCGCATGGCAGTTTATTCCATTTTCCGGACGTCTTCCTAACTGTTAATCTCTGCATTATACCTGAGCTTTCACAAAATATAAAATAAATACAGTAGAATGTAGTGCCAGTTTGGTGCTCATTTCCATACTATTTGCTTCCAGAAAAGAAAAATCTATTTGCAGCCAACATCCCGCATTTGCAGCCTGAGGAGGCTGCCTCATTTTACCTAATGATAGGGCCTGCCCTCCCATTTGCCTCCAAATTTCCTTGAAGATAGTGACTATTGGCCAACAGGTGAAGCTTTGAGAACCAAATGAAACTCACTGCCCATACTGCTTTGCTTGCAGGAGGTGCCAGTTTCTGGCGTCTCCTGGTAGGGTGGGGAATGTCCCCAGTCTGAAAGCCTTATGAGCTACATTGGATCTCAGTCTATGTGGACAATACTGAGCTAAAGGGATTCAAAGTCTCACTCTGTATAAGGCAGCTTTCTATGTTTAATGTTCCTACTTTGTCTACTCATGGCTTCCGTGTGTGGCAGATGATATTTTGAAAACACCAGCACTGAATGGGAAACTGCAAGAAAATGTTACTTGCTAATGCTTAGGTTGTTCAATGTGGCAAATAGCAACAGATCAAGTGATCTATGAATCAAGTGAAAAATCAAACATTTTTTCAGAGATGAAAGAGTATCAGGAAATAAGAGGAAATCATAAAAGCTGATAATGCCTGTCAGCTGCAATTTGTAGCTCAGTGGGTCCTTGATGACGACGAGTCCCAATGGAGATAATTTGAGCAGTTTTATTTTGAGACACCACTGAAATACATATTATGGTTTCTAGGAGATGGAGACTGATAATTAAAATAGCTTTGATTTTGAAGATTTGGGATAGATACAGTGGTTTTGGGATATGGAATTTTAATCAAGGAAATTTAACTGGCAACTTTAGCAACAAGGGAAAATAATCAATAATTAAATTTAAGGATCTGTTTCTGGAGGGGGGAGATGTTTTGTTACTCAAAAGAAACGACTAGAGGACAAATATAGTAAACAGGCAGTTGATATATGAGTTATTCCAGCTTGTACATGTTTAAATACGATTATGAAACAATGAGTTGAAAGAATCCCAAAAGGATAAGCTATATAAAAGACTGGGGGAAACAACAGGGGACACTAGTCACTGAGGTATGCTGAAATTTCGCCTGAACCAGATGATTACACCAAGTATCTGATGTTGCGCTAAGAAACAACAACAACAAAATCAGGACAGTTTTGAAATCAGTGGGTAACATTAGTGCCATTTCAAAAGGTTCAGTCTACCATCTTGATTCAAAATGGTGTCCGATTGTATCCCAACATAGACAAAAACCTGCTCCTTGATGCCAGGAACCATCATGTCAAATTTGCTTGTAGTATCTTGAGAGGCGTTCAGATACATTGCAAAATGTATAGCAGAAGATGAGGGTCCTACTAAAGGATGCTGTTGAGATCATTTTACACCTCTTGGAGGCTAAAGGAGAAAACAGAGAGAGGGAGACGTGGATGTTTGGGTTAGAAACTGTGTTGGTAATGAAAGGCATTTATTTGCCTTTGAATGAATTTTCAGTCGGTTGAAACCAACTGCCCCAACCCGTCTCCCATTCTTGCCTTCTAGCATTCTTCCATTGGCTAAGGCATAGCTGTCAACTTACAGATTTGAAAATAAGGGACCAGCAGCCTTGAAAATAAGGGACCAGCAGCCAAAATAAGGGACCTGCAGCCTCAACTGTTCCAGGCACTCCAGTCTTCCTGTCCTCCTGCAGTCTGGTCAAACTCATGCTGGTAGCTTTGAGAACACTGTCCAACCAACTTTGTAACCAGAGTTTCAACTGAATAGAATCTGAATCACATGCACCACAAGGCCTATGCAGCCTCAACTTAAGATGGCTCCCCGGCCTGGCTTTGCACTGCAAAGTTTGCAGCAGCACATGCAACAAAATGGCGTCCAGCATTCAAAAAACCCCCTCAGCTTGCATTAACTAGCCACACACAAGGCATGCAAGCTCCACCCCCCAGTCGTTCTTAGACTTCTTATTGGGTGAGCAACACAGCCAAGCAACACAGTTGGAGCCTCCCTCCTCCCTGGCCAGCAGGGAGGGAGGGAGAGGAGCTGCTTCCTTTGAAATTTAAGGGACATCATTTAAGGGACATTTAAGGGACATCCATCAATAAGGGACAGCAGCGGGACATGGCACTGGAATAAGGGACTGTCCCTTCAAATAAGGGACACTTGACAGCTATGGGCTAAGGATGTATAAATTATAGAATATTTACACTGTTATGTAAACAAGGAGGATATATTTTAAAATATTTTTAAAATACACATTGACGTCATCCAGATATTTGGAATGTGGATGGAGCAACATCTGCAAAATCTTGCTGCATTTTTAAGAGGATGAGCAGGGCCATCCCTTCCATTAGGCATAATGAGGCAACTGCCTCATGCAGCAGATTTTCTGGGACAGAAGTAAGAGTCCCTGGCTATTCTTCCTGAGCAACCAGCCATTCCCTTCTGTTGCCACATAGCCTCCTCGCCCCCTGCAGTGTGTCTTGCTGCTTCAAGTGTGATGGAGGATGCTATCCATTCACCAGTGTTGAAGTAAGATTCAGTTCCCAGTCCAGTCAACTACCATACATGGGATTTTGTGGGAGGGGTACCATCTTGCATTTTTCTTTTGGCAAGAAACTGTTTCGGGCTGGCCATGGGTTTGGATGAGCCAACTACAGCACAGATGCCACATGTAACACTAATAGCATCAATTTTGTGGCATGCCTGGATGAGAACAGGATACCTCATGGGCCTGGTCAGAGTCAGCCTTAAAGACCTGCCTGTCTGCCTCTCCTCTGCCTGTTCCAGCCTGCTTTTCGCAGAATAGGTTTGTCCATTAGGAGCTGTATCTAGCCAGACAACAAAGAGAGAGAAAATGCAATTTCAAAGTCGTTTGTTAACATGTCACTGAACTAACCAAATGTTTTGTTTTTCCCAGGGCCGACAAGATGGGGAAGAAGCTGGCACAAATTGCCGGGGCCCATTAGTCTGGAAGGGGGCTCAGGGCCTGACTGCCTTGCATTTGTTTTATGTAATCCTTAGCAAAATATATGTTTCCTGTTCAATGCACAAACAATTCTGAAGAACAGCTTGCGAACTTGTGCCGCGAACCAAGCGTTTCCGAATATTTATACTCTACACGAACATTCACGTCTCATCTTATTACGCACAGTGATATTTGTATGTTTTTGTAACTGAACACTTTAGCTTAACCTTTGCATTTGGGGGGACGTTTTTGGTTGGAGAACTGCATTGCAAAATCCAGAGAACAAATACATGCACTAAACTTTGTTTTTATTTGGAATAGATGCAAAAGTCCAGGGATGTCCCCACTCATAGCTATTTGTTACAAATATGAATGAGCTGATGCCACTCTTTGGGGTGATTTACAACAATGGGTGATATAATGGTATAATGGATGGTATAATGATTTGATTGGATGGAATAGGCTTTTTAAAGACAGGATTTTTAAATCATATGAAGAAACAAGCAAAGAGATAGTAGTAGTAGTAGTCATAATAATAAAATTTATTTATACCCCGCCCTCCCTGGCCAGGACCAGGCTCAGGGCGGCTAACATCAAAGTATGATACATTAAAAACATAAATCAAACAATCAATTAAATTACAGCTTAAAATCACATTTGGAGCAGAATCAGGTGGCAACCCACGGATTATAACTATAGGGGATAGGAACATTGAGTGGGACAATACTGACCATCTTTATTTCAATACTTCCAAGTCAGATTACCCCATGCTTGTTGATAAAAATTGGCCTTTTAAAGAAAGCAGAACTTAAAAGCTTAATGATAAAAGCACTGAAACAGAAATTACTGAGAAATATATATAATATTATTATGATCATGAATTTATTTAAAAATCAACATATCAAACCAGATTTATTTAAACATGTTAGACCAGATGGAATGAGGGAAGATATTCCTGAAGAAGTACGGAATTGGGTCTGGCAGAGCTTTCCACAGCAGACTGTGAGCACAAGGCTTTGAAAGAAAACTTTTATAAATTGATATTTTGCTGGTATTTAACACCCACAAGACTCAATCGCAGAACCAGCCCACCCATGAAACAGGCTGAGACAGTAGCCTCAGGCAGCACCTACCAAGAGGTGCCACCCCATTCCACCTCCTGCTTCCCCATAGGGGCGGAGGAAGGGGGTGCGGTGGGGGCGGGCCGCCCCGGATGTCACCACTGAGGGGAGAGACAAAATGCTGGCAGCACTCACCACGGGGCCTGCAATGCACCTGAGCCAAGCGTCTCTCCTGTAGGGCAGCTGAGTGGCAGGAGGCAGGCAGACTCCTCCGAGGCCCCGAGGAGCATCCTACGCTGGCTGGCCCTGCCCTGTGGGCAGCTGTCCCTACCCCTGCAGGTGGCTGGCCCCACCCCCGGGCCACCCAAGGCACCCAATCGGCTTGCTCTGCCACTGCCTCCCCCCCTGCTGCGTTGGATTCTTGAGGAGACGCTCTTACAGAGTTTGCTCCTCTGTTGTGGGGACAGTAGCAGGGCGTTTCTCCTTAGGGGCCAAAACGCCTTAGGCCACGCCACAGAACAGCCAGCACATGCTGGAGACAAGAAACACGTCATATTTCTATGTCTTTGTTATGTCCCAAAATAATGATCATTTGGGTGGGTAGAATAATTGAAATTGAAGTTATAACAGGGTGCAGACTTTGGGCTAACTAGTTCAATAGATTACATGGAAATATGGTCTGGTCTTACCAGAGGTCATGAAGCTCACCATGCACCTTCTAATAGCCACTCAGCTAGCAATAAATGGTGGCGGGGATGGACTCAAGGGCACCTACAGTAGACAATTGGTCATTATAGTCATGGAAGCATTCCTATAGGGCAAAATTAACCAACATATTGAAATTGAAGAATAGCAGGCAACTTAATGACATATCAGTACAACAAGATGTAAGAAAATATCTGCCCAATTATATTGTTGGAAACGTTTTAAGGAACAATCTTTTTTAATGATGTCTCTGACCTTTTGCTGGGTTATACAGATGTGTTTATATTTTTATACTTAAGCATGTGGGATGTTTCTTTATATTTCACATTTGTTTTATGCTTTGGTGCACCATTTTTATTTTAAGCAAACTGAACCAAATTGCCTGCTCATTTGTAGCTCATGAAAGTGTTGGTTGAGGAGTGGGGTCATGCTTTTATTCCCTGACATCGTCTCTTTCCTTTGAACAGCTGTGTGTTGTGTGCAGTTCGGGTGGAAGGAGAAGCCAGGGTGTGAGCTTCTGCTTGCTATTAAGAGCTCGTTACAATCAGGAAACCAACATAATCAGGGATGTTGATTTCTGTGTTGATTGGGAAATATCACTGTGCCCATTTGTACCAAATCTCAGGGTTCCAGATCATTGAGAAGAACTCCATGGGTTAGTCATTGAGGCCCAATGCTCTCTCATACCATACTCTTTTTCTTCCTCAGAAGCTGCTAAGATAATTCCCATCTCATTGCAAAGTCAATGTATTTGATCTTCCTCCTTACAGCTGGGGATCTTAATGGAAGCTTTCCCCTTCTTTTTTGGAAATAGGAGGTCTTGGCCTTTATTCACTTTCCCGAAAAGTGAAAATAATCAATACAGCTTTAAGTAGTTATGTGCACTCTAGAGAGGGTTGAGGAAAAGGTGGTATGGCGTTTCTGTGCAGGCCCAATATGGTTACTGACCCATGAAAGAAGGTTTGTGGTTAGCTTGTTTATTTTTATGTTTTGTGGGCATGAAGTAACTTTGATGGTTCAGCAATGAATATTTCATCCCTTGTGGGAAGAATTCTTCTGTGACCCTTTCCCCCTCAAACTCTGCATGGGGCACGAACCCACAGCCTTGCACAATGTTTCCAAGTCAGTTCTTTAGAACAGCAAAGCCTGCATTTACGCAGTTTTCTCACTGAGAGTGTCTGCGTTAGGCAATCTGTCCTACTGTGAAACAGTGAGGCAGCCACCTTAGGCAGAAGATGCTGGGGGGAGCAAATGAAAGGACAGTATTGCATATCCTGCAACTGCCCCAATTAAATTGGGACATCCTGGTTCACAGAGCCCAAAAATGCATGTTTTGGGGTAAAGCATGCAAAATTGTGACCTTGCGCAAGATCCGTGATCTTGCACAGATCACACGACTTTCACGGGAGCAGGGCCAGAAATACGAAGGTCCCAGTTGCTGCAGTCAACAAAGAGAAAAAAAATTCAAAGAGAGAAGCAAACCCAATTTCCCCTCCACCCGTAACTGCTATAGTGGTTAGTGCCTGGTCTCAGTTTTGGGGCAAGGTTCAAGAAGACAACTCTTCTTTTACTGGAAAGAACTGCTCTGACCTTCCTTCAGATACAGGTAATAGGAAACAGCTTGTCTCCATTTATTCCTGGCTCTGCAGTGCATCATGCCTAACTTAAGCTGCCATGTTCCATTATTGTGCTGCTCTGATGTGTTTCTTGTACCTCTGTCTGGAAGCTGGATGAGAATGCTAGTAAGTTAAAAGCTGAGGGCCAACCCTCTATGCTCCTTGAGTTGCCGCATTTCAAAGTAGACAGCCTTGCAGCTCAAAACCATATAGCAAGCATCCAGCTGAAAAAAAATGCTCAAAACAAGAGGGGTGAAGGGTGATCCTAAGAATGCCTCAAGTAATTGAATGTTGCTGGTAGTTGACGGCTGTTTATGAGAGCAAGCATTCCAGTTTGAGAGAGCAGGAAGCTGTCTTGCTCAGACATCACGACAGAAACAGAAACCACCATATTCCTGACCTCTTCCTCTACAGGCAGCACAGCAAAGCTCTGTCTTCTTACTGGCACATCCTCTGGTCACTCCAGGGAGTCACGATGCAGATTTTCCACTGGCGTCAAATGTGCATAGATTTATAACCTGGGTCTCATGAGAGCAACTAAAGAAGAAAATGTTTTTTTAGATAACTGGCATACCTAAGAAATCATCTAATATGGGTCTTGATACTGAAAGGTCAACCATTTCCCAAAGGGCGTGAGAAATATTTGATTCCTTCAGCTGTGTGTATATAGTACTATATTATGTACACATAAGAAGTCACCTCTAGCTTAATAGCAACTTTTCCACTCAGAAAGTTAGAGATGGGTTGATGTTCTTAATCAGGCTTCTTCTTTTTTTGGCCGGGGAGAGCGGGAGATGGCCAACTATTGTATTCTTCAGGCCAGGCAATTATCCAAAGCGTAGGAGCGGTGATGGAAGTGTGCACCAACAGCCTCAGAAGTGATCATACCTAATAAAGTAGTTGCCATGTAGTAGTAAGGGGATCCTAATAAATGGTGAGCACCCCAGAATTGTAACAAAGGGTTATATCCAACCCTGCACACCTGAAGTTTCTACACAAGCAATGAGATTTCCCCTTCCTCTCTTCTCCCCACGCACCGTCAAAACTAGGAAACAGCAGCATTTAATTGATCTCTTTGAAACAGAACCATTATCGATATGAATAAACACTTAAGATTGTGAGAACCTATCGGCCATCCACTTCTTTAAGCGGTGGACTGACCCCAAGAATAAGTAGAGACTAAACAGTAATTCTGCATTTCAGCACACATTTAAGAAATGAACAAACCTCTCTGCGTTTGGACTATGGAAATTGTTAGGTGCTGGTGGTGGTTGCTCGTGAGTAACCAGGCAGGACTCCGACCGGTCTTTTACAGGTTTTATTGGTGAAAACTATTTACAGTGCAGATCCACAAAGTTCATGTCCGTCTTAGTCACTTGCAGAATTCGGGAGTGGCCCCTTCCGGTTTCTCCCCCAACATAAGAACTTCAGCACCCCAAGCCTCCTCCTCCCCTCCTTGCGTTTCACCCCTCTGTGCAAGCTGGGCGAGGGAAGGGGTGTGCCTCCCTCCTGGCCAGCCTGGCGAGGTGAGGCGCTGGGGCTCTCCGTAGCATCCTCGAGCCCTTTCCTCGCTTGCCTGGCACCTTCCCCCTCTTCTCCACTGGAGGCGTGGCTTTTCCCACCGCTGGAAGAGGAACTGCTCCTCAGGAGTTTTGAAGGCTCTCTGTATTCCAGTGGCCCCCCTGCCTCCCTCCCTTGTTCCGATGGCAGTCCCCTGACAGAATCCCCTTTACTCAAATACCCTTCATAAAGTGAGTACATGTAGCTGCTATACAAAAAAACCCTGCCCCAGTGGTTATATATTGGTGCTCTCCTGATGCCTTCAGAGAGAATATCTCCACATAGGCCAATCTTGATAAATATTCAAAGATCGGATCTCCCTACAGGAGAATTTGCTGGCGTAAAAAAAAAAAATCATTGCAAAAGGAAAATCCATGTACGAATATGTAGTTTTTAGCATCACATGAACAGTTATTTCATGTTATTTGCAAGTGTATCTCTGTACCACTGTATCATAAAATACCAGGGTGGTATACAACATTAAAATAAAAAACACTGTTAAAAACAATACAGGTAATCATTAAAGTGACATATGTGTAAACAACCACTTGGACTGGAGCTCTTAAAAAGCTATCAACGTTGCCTTCCGAAAAGATTCTTTTTCTTTTCACACCAATGCAGATGAGAAGCAGTATTGTGCATAAGGTGCCTTTCATGCTAGGCGCAAGACAGTTCCAATTACCTGGCTGCTATCTGTGGACAGAATGTGTCGCTGGTGATCGCTGAGCTTGGCTGCTAGCTGCCGCCAAGTGCTTTTCATTCATCCTAGAAGCACCGTCCCTCAAGCCCTCAGCACAGCAAGATGACAATTGCCACACAACTCCCCCATCACAGGCACATTCCCAAGGATCATCTTTCCTTAGGAATGAATTTGTTTCGAGAGTGATCGGGTGGCAAACAATGCACTCTGCCAGCTGGGATTTGCAGTTTCTGTACTTAGCTTTGGAGGTGAGGAATAAACTTTATACCCTCCTGGCAGCTTTTGCGTAAGCATGGATAGAACTGTTGAGCACTATCTGGCAGTGCTAGTGGGAAACAAAAGATTTCTGTAGCTAGTCAAATCAGCCTTGAAATGTTATTGACTCTGTTAATGTTGCCAATATACAGGGCAGTGGTCAAATAAAATAAAATAAAATAGTTTTGTCACCAAACCTGACCTGAAACCTGAGCGTGGTATTGATAATGCCAAGGTCACAGGTTCGATTCCCATACAGGCCAGCTGCATATTCCTGCATTGCAGAGGGTTGGACTAGATGATCCTTGGGAACTTTTCCAGCTCTACAATTCTCTGATTCTATGAAACCCCCACAGATCTATAGAGGAATCAATGTGGAGGCCATGTTCTGTTTCTAAGTTGTGTTGCATCTTAATATCCCACTCTAAGCAGAGTTTCCAAAACTTGGGTTTCTAGCTGTTCTTGGACTACAACTCCCATCATCCTTAGCTGGCAGGACCAATGGTCAGGGCTGATGGGTACTGTAGTCCAAAAACAGATGGAGACCTAAGTTTGGGAAATCCTAATCTAGAGTAATAGATGCACTGGGGGTTCTCTTTCTCTTTCCCTGTGAGAAGGAAAATGCTCCAAATGGGCCTCCTTTGTTTTTCTTTAAATAGGAACTACTGTAAATGCTGAAATACAATCTCTCCAGATGGTCTTGTTTGAATTATTCTCAGTTTTACAGAAGGAGTTTCCCTCCATTTTCTATTTTCCTATCTCTACTTTATAGGAAGAAGTCTTCCTGAATGTGAACTGCCTTTAGCCAGCTCAGGGCACCTGCATGACAGCAACTGTCCAGTGGGATTGTGTTATCCATTGCATCTGCTTCATGGAAGGCAGACTGTTGTGCCTTGGGTGGGGAACAGAACAAGGTGGTCTTTGGTTTCTGCCAAGTCTCTTTCTTTCTAAAAGCTACTTTCTAAGATTTTTAATCTGTGGAAACAGAACCCAGGAAATGGTTATCGTATCAACAGGTAGCCTGGTCTGCTCTACCAGAGACACTACGAGGTTGGTGTAGATAATATCCTCTCTTTCCTGCCTAAATTCAGGGGAATATGTTTTCAATGCTCCTACACACACACACACACACACACACACACACACACACACCATGTTCAGGAGGCAGGGAGAGGAGAGAAAGTAGCTTCTCCTGTGTTGGGATAGTGGAGGCATCCCAGGCCACCTTCTTAGGCCAAGATTGATTAGAGGGACATGAAGTCTCCCTTATATTTGCTGCCAGGCAAAACAAAACCCTGCACATTTTGAGGGCAGATGTGCTTCCCTCAAAATCCTACTTTCCTTCCAAGCTTTATTAAACAAATCTTCCATACCCTGGCCTTTGTTGCATCCAGGGTAACTGGTACACAGAATTGCCTTCCGCTGCAACGGTTATTAACTGCATCTTCAATTACATGCTCGGCTTGTGAAATCCCTGCAGGAAACCACACCCCAACCATACTTCTCTTTCAGGCATTTTAGTCATTTATGGTAAGCTTATGTAACCCTTGGGCCACTCAAGGGCCAGTTTCATAAATTGTGGAGGGTTGTTCTCATTTGTCTCATGAGGCTCCACCCACAAAACCTGGGAACCATTTTTGACCGGGTGACTGGCCACGCCACTCACTCACATCGGGAGTATGTAATGCCAACCATCTGTTTACTTCAACTTAATAAGTGAAAGAGAACAAAGTTTTCTAGTAAGTATCAAGTTCTCTCCCTCCACCTCAGCTGTGGCACAGAGTTCACTATGCAATCCATTAGGTGACTTACTTTGCAGCCTGGCTGTCCTATTAATCTGCAAGTTAATTGGTCAACCAATCTGGAGTGGCTCAGGCTTGAAATCTGGAAGCCACCAGGTCAGGATTTCTGCAGGAAAGAGGCAATTCTATTTGAGCCGTGTGCTCCATGTCACCTTCTCTCTGCAGGTAGTTTGCCCAGCTTCTGTTGCAGGTTCTGCTACTAGCTTGCTGCAAACTTACCTGAAGAGTGAAGTAGCTGTATTGATTCATTAAAGGGGCGGATGGGATGGGAAGAGAAATCCCCAAATCACAGCAGCGTGGGACCCAGGGCCATAGCTATTTGATAATTTTTCAATACAGTGGCCTCCTCAGCACCACACCAGAAAATCCACATTTTCCATCACGGCCCTCCACACTTCCATACCTATCCAGTTTGTTTGCTGTTCTTGCATATCATTCTACCGCAACCACACATTCTTATTATTTGTATTGTACATCCTGTGTCATGTTGCCCATTTTCAGTATCCCGCCCATGGACCTTGTATAAGCTACCCATTACCTCCCCTAAATCTCCTTGCACTTCTTCCAGGGGTAAGAACGGAAATACACGCACGGTTCTTACTTTGAATTTTGTATTTTTTTAAACATATTTCCAGGAAATTGTTAAATTGCTACTTTGCTTCTACTGAACTACATTGCTCATTGTTACTGCAAATGCATTGTGACAGGCAGCATCACTGTATTTCACACAAATTGCTGCAGAATGGTCAGGGCAAAAAATAGTGCAAAAAGGGGGGGAACTTTCAGCAGAGTACTCCTGATGGGGCTCGATTGCATGCCATAGCAGTGATTCTTCCACTAGGTGGCTACTGCTCAGATTGTGTCTTCCTTCAAAAGCTTGCGCTTTTTTCACCAAACAGTTTTAGGGTCTCAGAATGAGTTTGGACCATGATTAGTTCTACACATGCTAACTCTTTTTGTAGAGACCAAAGCATAGCTATGGAATTTTGACCACTACTGAAGCTGTAGGCAAACTTGTTTATTAGCAAAAAAGCATTCAGCTGTTTCTTTGCTTTTTTTTAAAAAAAAAAAACCCCAAAACCCTGTCCTTCTAATTCTAATTATTATTATTATTTTCACAACGGAGTCCAACACTTATCAACTTTGACATGTTCATTTGTGTGGCAAGTTCATACTAGTATTTTAATGCATGCAAAGCTCTTAATTCCTGCAGCAGACTCCAGATTTCAAGAAATTGAAGAAATGCCACCCCCTTCATAAATCTGGGTTTAGTATTAGCGCAGGTTCGAGCCTATACAACATGAGTCTGTCATCTTGCCTGACTTCATGAAATTGAAAACAAACACAGCCTTTGTCCTGCTATAAAGTGCTCCCATTAATGAAATGAGAGCTTATGCAGGGTATGTTGGATTTAAGCAACAAGATCTGGTTTCAAAGCCCTGCTCAGTCATGCACAACTCACCTTTTCTTGGGCCCAAGTTCCTCAGCTGCAAGGGCTGAAAAGCAACTCATAATGATTCCTGCTCCTCTGGTTGTCTCGCTGCTTACTAAATGCTTCAAGCTAAATGCTTCAAGAACATTAATGCAATTTCTATCTTAAAATCCTTTGTGACTGTGTATGGAAAAATAATGTACTCATCCACACTTGGGGGACATGCAAGAGAACAAAGAATAAGATTGGATGAGTCTATGCCCTGGGTCCAGCACTTGCATGAGCAGAACAGCACTCAGTTTCCTACTGCAGCCCCCAGTGACCCATCCCATGCAATTCCAAAGGGTCCATTTACCCCCCAGAATGACGTTGTTGTTGGCATCTATCTGTCTCGAGTGACAATGGGGTGGGTCTCCGGGGGTGAAGTCAAATCACTGTGTTAGCAGCACCAAAGTGACCATGCTGGGGCAGTGTTTATGGAGCTCCTGGGCTGGCCAGATGACAAGACCCTCTTCTTGGCCTCACTGATGTGGTCCAAAGGAAAACAGAGTAATACATTGGGCAGTAATGTGGCTGCAGGAGTTGCCAGAAGGAGGTATACAAGGCTTCATTCAACCAGCTTAGGGACCCCACTCTGGATTTGTGTAGGGTTTAGTCCTTAGTCTTTTCTTCTTCCAAATGATGTAGGGGGGCTGCAATGGGAGGGGGATGAGATAGAAAAAGCATGAGTTGAGTTCTGTTCAATCATCTCTGGATCCAACCTAATATGTGTAGAATGCCTAACCTATGGCTAGGTTGTTGAGCCAAGCACCTAGGCACCCTCCTCTTTCACCTGTGCTAAAGGAACTACACTGCCTGCCAATTAGCTACCTGAACAATTGGGATCAGGTTACCTGAAGGACTGCCTGCCCCTGTACCAGAGCTGGTCCAAGACATTTTGCTACCTGAGGCAAAGGACAAGATGGTACCCC
Source organism: Podarcis pityusensis (assembly GCF_964106645.2). Taxonomy (NCBI): domain Eukaryota; kingdom Metazoa; phylum Chordata; class Lepidosauria; order Squamata; family Lacertidae; genus Podarcis; species Podarcis pityusensis. The sequence goes on along the minus strand of NC_138027.1, from coordinate 57,082,584 downwards.
CCCTTCCATGTTCAGAAGGTGATTGGACTGAGAGCTGACTCAAACGTCAACACTGGCAACAGCATAGCAGCATCCCCCAGCCCACCTGAGGGCCGCTGTCTATTTTAGAGGGTGTTTGGCAGGCCACCTGGAACATTCACTTCTGCCCTCCAATGAAGTGGAACAGCCAAGAAAGCTGTACTGTTGTTCCCCTCAACAATGGCTGCCTGAGGCAGTTGCCTCCCTCTACCCAATGGTTGTGCCAGTCCTGCCCTATACACACCTGTAATATCATTTCGATCATCTAGATATATTCTGCACAGGGCACCACACCCTGCAGAATATCAGAAGACAGTGGCTCGAAAATGGGCATTTTCTGCCGTTGTCCCTGCGCTCTGGAATGTCTTCCCTCTGCCATACCTGAAGCATCATCCATCAGTTGTAAAGACGTATCTTCTTTTTTTTTACCAAGTTGTAAGTAAGTAATTAAGCATATTTTCTTTAAAGAAAATGCTTTGTCTTGCCATGTACAAAAAATAACAGATCATCATGGTTTGTTTATTTGTACTATTTGTAAAATTTAATTAAAATTATACAAAAAATAAAGACATACATTTTTGCCCAGGCTTTCCCTGGCCCATAAGATTTGACCCTGTTATTACTAGATTTTTGTTTTTATCTCTGTGTTTATTATGTCGTTTTAGTGTTGTTTTGTACACCACTTGGAGATTTTAAATATTAAGCGGTTTAGAAGTGCTTTTAAACAAACAAACAATGAGCTTCCATAAGGGAGTACTAGAAGGAGCAGAAAATCAGATGCAAAACTGCACTGCAAACTTGGCATCCGTTCGTATTTACATTGCGCTGAGTTTCATTTGAGATTGGTTAGGCTAAAAATAAGAGTTAAGGATAAATGCATTTTCTTTCAGTGTGCATATCTGTGTGTTCTGAATATCAAATTTCACCTTGTTTCTTGATTTGCAGCTACTGAAATGTAAGGCAAATACTTGATTTGCATATTCATGGTGTTTTGATCACACTTTTGAGCAGTCTCATGTCAGTTTGGAATAAGGAGATAGGAAAGTGAGATACAAGGACAAGAATAATTAAAAACTGAATAAAACAGCCCAGGAGTTCAAACAAAGACTAATCTCTTCTTTATAGGCATGGAAAGTTTAATGGGATTCATCTATTTCAATACATTTTATTAACTTCAGATGTTATCTAGTGTATTGCATATTTTCTCATAGGTTTAGGGAGCCAATTTTTTTCTTCTTATCTTGGTGCTGATATATGTTCATAAGATAGAACATCCTGGGAGTTAAGACTAGCATATCATAGAAGGGAGGGGGGGAGTTTAGAAGTGTCTATCCCGGATCACTAATCAAATACGTAATCCTGTTTGTTTGTTTGTTTGTTTGTTTGTTTGTTTGTTTGCTTGCTTGCTTGCTTGCTTGCTTGCTTATTTGTTTGTTTGCTGTCTACCTTGGACCAGCTTTCTTTTTCATTCTCACTAAAATGGTGCCTGTTCCACTAAGACCATTTGAAACTGTAGTTATTGTATTTTCAATTACTACATGCCCTGTTGAATTGCACACCTGGAACCAGTGCTTTTTTCTTTTAAAAAAAAATGTTTAGCGGTACTCTCATTTTCCTACTCATATTGAAATACTGCCCCTCAATGAGGCCACACTTAGATTCACAAAATGTTTAGGGGTATGTGTACCCCTGCGTACCCCCCAGAAAAAGCACTGCCTGGAACTGTGGCGTTTAAAGCGATGTGCCACTAAGTGCAGCACTACTTTGCTTGTACCTTGGCAACTTTAATTATCTGACAGGCTTGATTCACACATGAAATGGACTGTCTGGAGAAAATGGCTTGGATCTACAGTTGCATGTGCTGGGCTTCCTCACGCTTCCTCCCCAATGCCCCTAAAACACCTCCCCTGAGGATCTTTCCAATGGCATTGTATTTAGTTATTTATTTCCAGAAAAATTTAGATACTACTGGATTGTTTGAAGAAATCTCAAAATATTTATACAGAAAATATAAAATTATCACTTAAAAAATTTACAGCCAGAATTTAAAACATACGTGTTAAATTGTGGGTGAACATATCAGACGACACAGCGTCTGATATGATAAACAGCTCTTGTTTATTCACAGGCCAGAACAGGACTGAAGTGAAGGGTTCAGCCAGCCTGCTTATATAGAGCTCCACTAGAACACAACAGTAACCATTTTCTGTAACTATCCAATCACTGAACGTCACTTTCGATCTCTTATTTGAATATGTGGACCTGAACTATCTACAGTATCCCCCTGCTGGCCCAGGGTGAGAACTTCAGTACATAACAATACGTAAAGTTTAAAAGCACGCAATCCTGTATGGCTCCTCTTCTGTTTTCGAACAGCGATTTTGCAGGGATTGCCCAGGCAGATGAGATAGATCTGGTAGGATCTAACCCAGAAAGGGGAAAAGGTGTTTGCTTGTCAAGAAGAGGCATGAAGAGAAAAGATACTCCTGCACCAAAATCCTTCTATTGAAACATTAACGAAACAATGAAGACGATGGGGAAGCAACACAATTCCTCAGCTAGAACGTAAAATAATATACTGTGTTTTCAGAAGTAATGGCCAGAATCCCAAAGCTATTCATTTTAAGCAGCTTGTGCTAGTCCAAAAGAATTTTTAATTTTATGCCTATGAACAGTAGGTCCCCATGCCATCATTTCACAAACTGGTTTTGAGATAAAGCACAGATTTAGGTAGGCTGGCTGCCATTTGGCACAAAAGCTGCTGGCTGAGAAGAGCAAGCTCTCTTAGGCTCCTTCCTCCTCTAATAATTCCAGACCACTTTTCTTTTCGCTGTGGGGGCCACCGGCTGATTGCCATCCAGCTGTCACGTGTCACAATGTTTTCCACTTCGTCGCGAATGAAATTAGGGGGCTTTTTGTGGTATATGAATTTCCCCTTTGGCATTGAACATAAAAAGGGAGGAAGAAAATAAACTCAAGGATATATGGGTTTTATTTCCCTGCATATATCTACAAGGCTGAAACATAATCTTTTTTTTCTTTTCATGTTAGTGTCTATGGTGTGTGTGTGTGTGTGTGTGTGTGTGTAGCAAATATAACAATATGGTGAAACACACACACAAAAGTTAGCAGAAGAAAGCCAGTGACCTGAAATGTATTTGTGTGTGAGAGAGAGAGCACAGGAAAGAGAAATTTAAATGTCTTGAGAGAGACTCAAGACTCACACATGAGAGATGCACTTAGAAAATCTCAAAGGGGTAGATTCAAAGGGGTACACACACACATGCCCCCTCAAAATATTTAGGCTTTTCAAGTATCCCCTTGGAATTATGAGGGGTGGGGTACCCTTGAGGCTTGCTTCTTTAAGTCTTTTTTTTTCTTTAAACAAAACTATTTTTAAAAAAACAGGGCAGGGTTTTTTTTACATAGTTCTCCTTTCTCTGCTAGTTCCCCCTTCCATTGCCAACAACCTCCTGACCAAAAAAGGAACATATGAAAACGGAAAAGGGATAGGTAGCAGTGGGAAGACTTCATGACAATCATTTTCCAAAACTGAAACTTAAGCTATTCCCTGTAGTACTCCATATGCAAAACATGGTTATACATGGCAATAAACTTCTGCGGTTGATTCCACACTAGGGCCATTTATTTATTTATTTTCTTTCATTGCATTTATATGCTATCTTCCTACTGAGGTGGTTTATAATTTTAAGGGACTAAAACATGTAAATTTCGCCAGGGACAAGGAGGGGATGAACTGGAACTGGTATCAGTGTTACCTCTGCCTGCCTCCCTCCCCTTCTTCTTTCTCCTCAAGAGGACAGATGGTGTCCATTGGCCTTGTGGTTGTGGGGTGGGAGAAGGGACTGTTCGGCTGGAGCAGACCCTATTGTTGTCTGTGCCTACTTCCCTTGCCTTCTTCCTCCTCCTCACAGGTCAGATGATGTCCTTCTAGCACTGCTGAAGCACTGCTTTTCTGCAATCAGCTGAAAACAGTAGAGAAATGGTGGTTCTAAACAACACTTAATACTGCACTACGTTATCCAAAAATCCCCTTCACAATTGTCAAGACTCTGCCACAATGTTTATTTACATGTATGTCCCAGTCAGAAAAGGCCCTCTGCAATGTAGTACTTTCTTCTTTGCAAGTTATTTCTCTCTTTTTTTGCTTCCTGTTCAGTGTGGCTAGGGGGATAGCAGTAAATTGCCCGCATCGCATGAAACAACAATCCAACAAACCTTAGCTACAGCTCCTGATTAGAGAAAGCTTAACCATAAGTTGGGACAAAAGGCTATGCCAAACCTTGATATAGCTCTGCAGTAAAAAGGACCAGGGAGGAACAAAGTTGCTTCTCTCTAGGAGCCTGCACAGTCTTTGTAAATTAGTGTGCAATCCACATTTTTAATGTTTTGTTGGCAGCCTCCCAGAGTGGCTGGGAAACCCAGACAGTTGGGTAGAGTATAAATAAATTATTATTATTATTATTATTATTATTATTATTATTATTATTCATGTTTTCAGCTTCTCTGTCTAGGGAAAAGGAGCCATTTAATAATTGGTTTTCTGTCACTTTTTCTTTCTTTCTGTGGTGAAGAGAAGGGGGGGGGGGAGTGTATTAGAGCCCTCCACTTCCCTCATGGGAACTAGATGAGTGATTAAGGGGCTAAAGCATCAATAGTGCTTGACCTGTCCACAAATCATTGTCACAGATCAGGCCTGAAAAAACATGAGCAGACGAAACAGAAACAGTGATTTTGCAACATCATCTGGATTCTCTGTTGATTTGACAACAGCGTCATCTGCATTCTCTGTTAAATGTGAGTGGACAATGAAAAGCGTGTATATCTAAATTGGACAGCTTCCCGGATCTGTGCAATATCCTTCATATAATCTCATCAGAAATAAGAAAAGGCGAAATCTGGAAGACACTAGGTCACTTATCACACTGCTTTGAAAAAGAGCAAGTTGTAATTAGCAGCAGCAGCGACTGACAAAATGCAGAGTGGTACAACATGGGCTAAACTGCAGCTCTTATATTTGAAAAGCCAGTGTCAGAACAGCATCTTGGAAGAGGTTTTCTGAGAGGACATGTGTACAATGCAATGCAACCCAAATGACTTGTTTCTTCCACCCCACACAAACGCAGGCCCGAAAAATCCCTTAGCACTGCTAAATCTTCATATAGAACACGTATGCCTTACGCAGTCCCTTGGCCTCAGCTGCAAAGAAGCTAGACAACAATTGTCAAAGTGTTAAACTGTATCTACAGGGGTGTGAAGGGCCCGTTCACACCATGCTGAACTAATTCTGTCAATAAAGCATTTCCTCTGTTCAGTCATGAAGGCAAGGACAGGAGGAGGAGAGCCAGGACTGGGGAGTTTCAGAAATGACCCAAGTTAGCAATCTAGAAAAACATTTTTCTGTAAGGATTTGTTTTCATTCTTCACAGGGCCGTGCGCAGCTTAGAGGGTTTCAATGCTGGCGTTTGGTGTGTGCAACAAAGGGGATATTCCCCCTCCTCACTTCGATATTCAGTTTATGTAAGGAAAGCAGAGTGGGTTTTGAGAAAGGGTTGCTTCCTGTGTTTAAATTGAGCCCTGACTGTTCTCTCTCACACATCCATCTCTTTGACATCTAAGAAAATAGACATTTTCTCTGCTTGTTGCAACAGAATCTATTATTCACAAGAACATTTTTTTTCAGAGAGTGTGATTAAGCCTGGAGGATACAGCAGGGTTCCTTTAAAATTGGCATTGGAACTGAAGGCAGCACTTGCTGGTTCTCTTCCCAGTGCTTTGTCCTACCTTAAAGGTTTGGTCAGTGGGGGATTTAAAGAAAGCAAAATGCCAATACTCTACACTTAACCTGAACTTACAAATGCTAGATAGTGGCTGCATTCAGAAACAAGCATTGGGCTCATGCATTACTACCCTCCTTTATTCTCCATGTGCGCTGTCTTCCATGCTTCATTTCTGGTTTGGATCGAACAAGGGTTCCCCATGATGACTTCACTGGGGAACTCTGGTTTTCATGCTGGTCAACAAACCAAGATAATAAGCCAGGAATTAAGTGCAAAAGGCAATGCATGAGTGAAGGAGGGGACATTTTTCGTTAGGTAAGCCTATCCAGACGTGTATAGCATTGACATGTGTTTTCATCCAGGTTTTAGCTGATTGTTGATTTTAATTCTTTTAAATGTTTTAAATAGTTGCTTTTACCTGGGTTTTTTCTTTTACTGGTAATTTCAGTATTATTGTTATTGTTAGCATCCTAGAGAGGTCACTTTGGTGCTGCAAATGCCACAGTTTGACTTCACCCTCGAAGGCGCACTCCATTGACATGAGACAGATGGATGCCAACAATGCTTTTTGTAAACCACTTTGAGGGCTTAAAAAAAAATACAATCCAGCAACATATAAATATTGTGAAATAAAAATAATAAATAGGTGGATACTTCCCCGTACATGTATGTGGATGTTTAAGGATAGGCATCCATTGTTCACCCTTAGCCTGTTTGCGCAGAGTCACATCAGCAGCAATCATGTGGCGAGCATGATTTTCATGTGAAGTGTGGGGCTGCTTGCAGTCAACGGCAGCTGCTTGTATCCTTAGTGGTTTAGTCAGTCACATCTGTGCCCCCCCCCACGGCTGTGTGAGGGGGGCTATTGTTTTGGTTTTGCTCTTATTTTGATTCTATATTTTGTGTTCTCATTTTTTATTGTTATGTTGTGAACCTGCCACAGAGGGAAGGAGTTGAAGCAGCCTCCTGCCGGTGGTAACACCAGGGGGAGGTGGAAAAGAAGCCAGTGGCCACTGAAGCCATGCAGCTGCCCCATTAAGCTCTGTCCCCAGCTCCTCCCGACGTCCTGAAGACACATGCACAACGTCAGGTAGTTGGGACATCACATGCGTGACATTGCCTCCTCCCCAACTGCCCTCATAAGCTGGCTCCTCTGGGGTCTTCAGTTTCAACAAATCAGAAACCCTACTGTCTTCTGAGCAAAAACACAGGTGTCTTGTTGTATGGGAGGCCAACAATTCCTTACCTTAGTTATGGTGGTCTGTAGACAAACAAGATACAGTGGTAACCTCGGGCTACATATGCTTCAGGTTACATACGCTTCAGGTTACAGACTCCACTAACCCAGAAATAATACCTCAGGTTAAGATCTTTGCTTCAGGATGAGAACAGAAATTGTGCTCCGGTGGCGCGCCGGCAGCAGGAGGCCCCATTAGCTAAAGTGGTGCTTCAGGTTAAGAACAGTTTCAGGTTAAGAACGGACCTCCAGAACGAATTAAGTACTTAACCCGAGGTACCACTGTATAGTACACAGTGAATCTAAATCTCAATGATGCCCCTTTTAGACACAAACCTTCATTTTCAATTGCCATCTTGAATGCACACGCACACACACACACACACACACACACACTTAGAAATGGTTTCAGGTTCTATGAAATTTGGATGATCACTTCATGGCTTTGGGCTTCTTGAAAGAGATGAGACTCATGAGAAACAAGGAAGAATGGCTAGCTATTAATAGAATGGCAGATTTTTCTCCAGGGCCATAAAAAACACACACCCTCAAACCTTGTCACCCAGTTGTACTTGAAGCATAGCTCAAGAGAGCTTATCTGATTTTGGACGTCATTCCCGCTAACATCTGCACATGCTGTTTCATTCCTCCCTTTTTCTGTTCTAAGTTATCCTAAGAGGTGCTTTCTGACAGATAATGTGAAATGCCATCTTCATCACTAGGTTGCAGAACTAATGGTTATACAGGTTGTCATCCTAAAAAAGGAACATTGTTAAGTTGTTCATAAAAAGAACTGCTGCACACTCCATGGACTTGCTGAATTGCTGAGTCTAAAGATGGAGAGGGTCCTATTAATGACTGAAATCAAAGCAAAGCAGTTTATTTTAGCCAACACTCAAAAAGCTATATAAAGTTGCATCCCATAAATGCCAATAGGTTCAATCTCTGACTGGGATGTCAATATCTGCAGTTGTCTCAAGACTAGGAAATAAACAAGGCAGCGATTGGAATGGAAATGGCACTGTTTCCATTCCTCTGCAGTTGAGTTTCTGTCAAATACTACATTATTTGTCTCGCTGTCTGCTCTTTAACATAAGTTATATGGTTAACTATTTACATAAGTATGTAAATTACATTCACTTCAATGTAAAGGAAACATCAAAACAATGTAAAAAAGAAGAAGAGAGGAACTTATCCTAATTTATACAAATGCCACATATTGCTGGCCTCTGGAGATCCATTGTCAATATGTTCTGGGGACAAATACTTACCCTGTTCCCCGGTCCTAGTCGTTGATATGCCTGTTCTGCAGGACAGAGTACATTCTATGGGGCTTGAGCTAGATTTGTGGCCAGGTGGCCTCCAGAGTTAGAATAACACAGTTATTCCAGGCTGATTCGATGTGTAGGGTCCTCAGACCAGAAACATACATTTTATAACTGTGGTGGTTTTTAGATTTTCCATAAAACTAATTGACGATCAGGGGTTTTCTGAGCATAGGTAAAGTGTCATTTTCTTACCACCAAGTAATCACGGCTAGATACATATGCATAACTGGGGAGATTAATCTTCCTGCTCAGAGGTCAGACCTTCCCTCTCAGACATTTTGATTAAATTATGGTAGTATTCACACATTGTGTCATATGAGCAAATGTGTTAACCAATAATTCTGATGTAGCTTTGTCCACAAGAAACTTGTTCTGGAAGGAGGCTCTTTCCTGCGTTTACTGAGCCAGCAAGCAAACAATGGAATATCACAGTTGCACACGTAGGAAATTATTTGTTTCATTAAATTGCTACAAAGACTCTGCCATTTGGGTTCATTCCAGGATTCTTATTGTTTTCTGGCTTATGGTGGCGAAAGTAGTAATTGTGACTAACTGACATTCTAAGGAGCTGTTGACAGGAAGCCAGTAATTAGCCAAGATCTGGGACTTACAGTTTATTGAGACCCATTTGAGGCTGTTTTTCTTGGGAACATGGAAACCAGAGGATGTCTTGGTGACCTGAGGAACTGTTTATTTAGTATTCATCCTGATTAGTTTCCAGGGAGATCAGACAACAGTTGGTTATTTTGTGAGCATTCATTCTGATAGGTTTGCAGGGAGGTGAGATGACGTTTCATCAAAGCAAATGTTATCCCACTTTCTAGTGGACTTCCCTCTCACTCGCCTCATCACAAAAAGACCAATCATTTGGGAAGCATGTTTGTTGTGCAAGCACAAGACCTCTGAATCAACTCCAACTGTGCAACCTGAAATTTACAGTATGTGATTGAATCCCACCTGAAAATGGTGACATTCTGGAAGCTCCTTGGCTTTCTTTTGTGACTTTGGGAGAATACATGTATTTGGTTATTCCATCCAGACTCTTTTCATGTTCTCTATACTGAAGGATTAGGATGTTTGTCATGTCCTTTACCTGACCTTTGGTTTCCTTCCTTCCTTCCTTCCTTCCTTCCTTCCTTCCTTCCTTCCTTCCTTCTCAGCTTGCATGTATATTCTTTTCTATATTAGCTTTTGAAACTTTGTGGTATATCGAAACTTCTAAATAAGAAAGCAGGAAAAAGAAGAGGAGATAAAATAAAATGTACCTTCAGGAAATGTAGGTTCAATTCTGCTGTCCACAGAAACATCACCATTCAGCTGACAGGAGCAGCTATGCATGATGTGGCCTGCAGGGTATCCAGTCTCTTGGTTTCCGCGTGAAGCCAGAGGGCCTGCCTATCTAGTATCAAGGCTAGGAATGCCTTCTGGATTTGTTTGTTTTAATGGGAACCATGGTTTAGCTTTACTAATTTTGGCAGGGAGTGTCCAGAATGAATCTAGGAGTGGTATTAAACTAAGTTAAGTGAATCTGTTGAAATGAATGAACTTAAGTTAGTCATGTCTATTAACTTCAAAGGGATTCATTCTCTTGTTCCTTTTATCTAGTAGGCTTAATTGCAGCTCTGGAGGCAATAAGGGCCTGTGCCTTAGCATTCATTTGTACAGGTTTTCAGAACCAAAAATGTCATCAAGAAATGTTGCACCAGAAGGGCACCATAGAAGAGCAGTTTGTTTGATTTGGTGATGGTGCAGAAATTTACACAGTTCCAAGTGGTTTGCCAAAGGGAAAGACTTAACAGGGTGAAGAAATCAACTGAGTTGAAGAAGACAGAGGATGAAAACCCTGAATAACAAAGCAATATTTTAAGTGGGTTTTGAAGCGCTCACAACTATGGATGCCCAGGGTCAACATAAACAGAAGACAGATGATGACAGAGTAGTAAGAACAATCAAATCAGACAGAAACTAGCACTTCAGCTTGCTTAATGGTTTCTGAAAATTGTATCTGAAAAATGATAGGGATTGTGCTGTAATTTCCATACTTTAGGGGGAAAGTATAGTTTATTCTTTGTCTACAGTAGCAATCCTTTCTTGAACTAGTTAGCCGCTGCAATTTCAGTGTAAAAATGTTAGGTGTACACCTAAAATGAGAGCATCTCATGAGGGGAGTACAACTGGATCAGACAAGGGTCCATCACATCCAGCTTCCTTTTCTGACAGTGGCCAATAAGATGCCTTTGGGAAGCCCTTGAGCAGGGCATGGAGACCTCAGCCCCAATCATCCCCCATAGCTGTTGTGTTCATGTGTATGCAGTGAACCTGAAACTAGGGTTATATATACCATACCATACCAATACCTTTATTGGCATTACAAGTTAAGACATTTCAAATCCATGGGATAAATTTAAAAGGGACAGGAGTGAGGCTGTCAAGGGTTACAAGGCACTCGATTGTTCTGCTTCACCCTGTCTGATCCCTAAAGGGATGATTCATTAAGAACCCTTTCGGGTAAGATGGAGATTAAAAAGAAAGCCACTGAGGCAGTAATGCCCTTGTCCCTGTCTGCTAGGAGGAACCTCATTTGGCTTTTTCTTGGAGCCGTGGGTCGCAGGTCCAGCTTCTTGTTCAGCATCTGTTTGCGGAGTTTGCTGTGCAAAGGGCAGTCCAAAAGAATATGGTCCAGTGAATCTGGTACTCCCTGACTGCAGGCACACAGACGGGCTTGATAGGGAATTTGCGAGTATCTACCTGTGGTCACTGCGGAGGGGAAAGCATTTAGTCACTGAATGAATTAGCATCTGAGCCAATATTTAACAACCAGTGATCTCCTTTCTGTTGAGTTTGGAAATCCAGTGCTTTGCTGTAATTTTATGTAATGAATAAAAATATGAAATAAAATATGAAATATGAAATCTTTCCTGTGTAATAAACTATAGACTGTAAAACAACATCTTTCTCGCTGCCTGTAAGAACCATAGCAGCCTGTCCTTTGTTCAGGTGCAATATGCAAAGAGCTGATTTTGCCATTTAGGCTGGCTGGCAAAAACAACTTTTTACACTTCCAAAGGAGCCCTGTCCATAAAAAAAAAGCCCACTTCAACTTATCAATACCAAATCACTAAAACTGAATTCTAAGTAGGCAATTTCCTCCCAGTGTGATTTTTGAACAATGAACTGCAAAGCATTTGAGAATCAATAAGATATGAGTGCCAGGCAGGGGGAGAAAGTAAGGCGGCTGTGCTTTTCCCTGGTACTCACAGGCCTTAGGGCCTAGTTCTCACTGAGGCAGGAAACATCCATCTAGATCAGAGATTGGGAATCTGTGATCCTCCAGATGTTGCTGAACTGCAGCTCTCAGCATCCCTGACCATTTGCTATGCTGGCTGGGGCTAATGAGAGATGGAGTCCAAATCCATCTGGAGGGCCATAGATTCCCCAACTGTCTTAGGGACTCCACTCCAGATTTGTATAGGGTTCCTTAGCCTTTTCTTCTCCCAAAGATGTCCTCAGCGTTTACTCCTGAAGCCTTTCTCATGAACAAGTATAGCTGCAAGGCAACAGAGATTTAGGATCAGAGTTTTCCTTCTCCTAGATGGGCTACCTTCCCAGGTTGACGTGCCCCACCTGCCCTTCACTGCCCTCTACAGCATGTGCAGAAACTGACTGTTGGACCCACTATTGGTCTCAGCCATTCCCATCAGCTACCCTCACCTGGTTTAGCCGGCCAATCGAAGCTGTTTCCTAGGCTGTGGCTGCTGTTGCATGCTGACAGCTTCTAGAAGCCAAAGGTGGGAGCTGAGTATTGAGTCGGGACCAAAGGTAGACAGACAATAGGAGAACAGTGAGGTACTACCCTTCCCCTAATACCCCATACATATTTTATTTTCCATAAAATGTCAAACATATTTAATAATTGCACCCATTAAAAATCACATCGATCAAGTGAGGCTTTTAATTGCATTTATGTCGTGCTTTCACTGTATATTCTCTGTCAGTTTCACTCAAGTCATTATTTTCAGCTGCAGAATTCACTGATATAATCCCATTTCACAATATTATAGGATATGCATCATGTACTAGTCTCCCCACCCACCCGCATCGTCAGTGCTAGGTGGAAGGTAAAGTAAATGAATGAATAAATGCAACTCATCTGCAAATGAAGCTCAAGTGATTCAGGTCTACTGCGTTTGCTGGGCTTGGCTGACGTAGCTAGCATGAGAAAATTACAGACACACCTGATGAGGAACATAAATGACTAGCCCTCATCAGATGAGTCCTAGCTTCTGCGGCAGTGGGCTAAAGTAAACCTGGATCTGACTGGCAGGTTGTTGCTGTTGTTTAAAAAACCCCACTTCTTGCAGCCTATTCATTGTGTCTTTTTGTAAGCCTTTTGTCAAAATAAGAATGCATCAAGAATAGTCTGTTATTAGGCACTATCCTTTTGTTAGCATTTACTGAGATAAAGCAGCTGGATTCTTAAAGCACACAACAATTTAACACACACACACACACACACACACACACACACACACACACGAGAAGAGCTCAAATAATCTAGCCATTCAGCAGATTGTTTGTTCCCTATTGTTCTGAAGAGACTTTTGGATCAAAAGTCCTGTATTTCCTCTTTTTCTTTCTTCTTCTATTCACTTTACTCTTGTCTATGTTTTGTTTTGTTTTTTGATGTTATTTTCCCTTAATGTAACTTACCTATTGGGTTGGTTTTTTTTAATCTGATGCTATTTTATGTGCTTTTAACTATTTATTGTATTTTGTATGTCACCTTGAGACCTGGAAGGTGATAGTGAATAAATAAGTAATATTAATTTAATAGTACAGTGGTGCCTCGCAAGACGAAATTAATCCGTTCCGCGAGTGTCTTCGTCTAGCGGTTTTTTCGTCTTGAGAAGCAACCCTATTAGCGGCTTAGCGCTATTAGCGGTTTAGCGGCTATTAAAGGCTTATCGGCTTAGCTGCTAAAAGGCTATTAGCGGCTTAGCGGCTTAGAAAAAGGGGGGGGCGGAAAAAAATCTCAAGACTCGCAAGACATTTTTGTCTTGCGAAGCAAGCCCATAGGGAAATTTGTCCTGTGAAGCAACTCAAAAACGGAAAACCCTTTCGTCTAGCGGGTTTTCCGTCTTGCGAGGCATTCATCTTGCGGGGCACCACTGTATTTAGCTCTTTCCATAATGTTCTTACAAGATCAAATTTATTAGGTTTCCAATTACTTTTTTCTTGACCTTCCGTAAAGAATCCTAGCCATAACTTATAATGCCTAGTTTTTATATTCTGGTCTTCTGTAAGTTTTCACATAAGTCAATAAGCACAAAAGGGGATGTAATGGTACTTCAGATCCAAAGATCTTAGTGAGCACAGCAGTTACCGTTTGCCAGAGCCTTCCATATTTTGAAAACGTTTCTCTCCCCTACCCTCTCGCTTATCATAGCAAGTCCCTCTTTTGTGGGTCAGTTCTTAATTTGGTACTCTTCCATCTGGGTGTCAGGCTTCAGGGACTCAGCTTCTCTCCCCCCTCCCCCTTTGGCAGTAGATAAGCAGAACAAAGTGAAGGGAGTCTCCTACCAGTTAGAAGTTTTAATGATCATAGTGAGAGAACAAAGAATCCATTCCTAGGAATGAAGGTGCTCCCAATTAAGGATTCCACCCACTTCCCCCCAGTCACCCACATCAGTTCCGCGTCTTGCAACCTGATCTCTCAACCACTTTGCTTTTTGTGCTCTCCTTGACCTTGGGCTGAGTGGATGTACGCTTTCCAGTGAGAGAGAGTCTGTTAACTCTCTCTCTCCCAGTTCTTCTTCTCCTAGCTGTTCACCACCCAGTTTTTCCCAACTTCTGTCTTCTGAACTATGTCCCTCTGCATACCACTGCTCCAAATCTATACTGTCCCACTGCTTCTGGGAAGATTCAGGATCCTGATCAGGAGCAGGGGGGGGGAGGAGGAGGAGACTCCCACCATTCCTCCTCAGTGCAGCCCTCAGCATGATCCCTGACACTGGGCACCTTTTGTTACTGGCCACAGGCCTGTACTCTGTAACTAATGCAGCCCTGTGGGTCCCACAGATGCTTTGCAATCACAATCAGACCTTTCTTTTTCTTTAATTCCTTGCCTTGCTTGTAAGTTATTCTCACTCACCCACACCGTACATTTAGAGTATATAGCTTTCCACAAAGCTATTTCCCAGCTTTCCTGGGAACAGTCATTTGTTATGGGCACTGGCAAACTACGCTTCCCAGCATTCTTTGCAGGGATGGCATATGCTTTAAATGTATAGGAAACGTGCTTTCAATACGCCATAAGACATACCTTCCAACATCCAGGGATGCTCAGGTTTTGACTCCCAAGCTGCCATAGGAGTCAACTGACTTGCACCAGAATTGGGAGGGGGGGGACCCAGTGCCATTTGGTCCAGCACTCTGGCATGAGCCAGCTGACTCACACCAAAAAAATTGGGACATTCTAGGATCCAATCAAAAGCCGGGAGTGGCTTCTGTAATTCCGGAGTGTCCTGCTTAAATTGGGATGGTTGAGAAGTATGATGAGGAGTTTGGTGAGCAGCACCTTGGATAACAATACAGCATGGCTACTTCTGGGTTGCAGTCCCAGCATTCTCTGCAACACTGTGAAAAATCCCTGAGCGCAACTCTTTAGATCATTGGCCTCCCTACTAATATTGCCATCCTAAACAGCCATTCAGGAAACACAGCAGTCCCTGGTTGCTGTTAAGGCTTTGCTAGTGCTGGTGATCATTTCCCAGGATTCTTTGCGGGAAGCCATGACTGCTAAAGAGGTATAAATATGCTTTCAGTGTATGGTGTTGATGCATGCACAGTTAACTGGGGGTCTCCACAAAGACTGCACCAACTCTAATCAAAATAAGGCTTACGCAGCATTTTGTTAACACCTGACCCTGAGGACTGTGTGGTGAGATATAGGACGTGTCAGGAGGAGAGCAGTTATACTGATAATGAATTGTTCATCCCATCTCTTCATGCACACTATCAGCCTTTCAGCTTTTCTGCTCTGCACGATCACAGCTCACGGCTGCTTGGTTGGTTTTAGGGTATGTGTGTGTGTTTGCCATTTGATTTTCCTTTGTTCGAATGACAAAAAGAAAAGGAAAGCAAGAAAGGGAAGGAAACAATGGAGATAGGATGGGGAGGGGGAGTTCCAAGCCCAAATGCTGTGCAGTGTCAGGAGTTCATTAAAAGTGGAAGGTTATAGCTCTTATTGTCCCTGCGTCAGTTCTCCCCTTAATGAGCTCTCCCCGTGACGCCAGGAGGAGCCTGTTAAATGTCAGCTATTTACTGACTGTATAGAAAAAGGAAGAAAAGTGGCTATGTGCGGCTAGCCTGTCTGCCTACAGTCACCTCTCCTGAATAATCTGTTATGAAAGAATTGATCCAGCCTGCAAGAGTTGGCTACAAAGCCAGCCGAAGTCCAGGTAGGCTTTTCTTAAAAGGAAGCCACAAAAAGATGAGGAAGGTTCTGCTTGTCAGGTTCCGTGACCTTTCTTCTTTATTCCTCTACTGCTTTCCTCCCAAACTTTCCTCCCCTTTCCTCCATCCCCCGCCCCAAAGAAAAAAGATATCTCCATTTTCTTTTCTCCTGCAGTTGGGAATACACAGCCCAAATTGCAGGGACACTTTTCCTTTCCTTGCAACCACCAATGTTTATGAATCCAAGAGGGTAACAATTTATGGAGATGGTGATAAACTGCACAGCACATATATGAGAGCTCACATAGTCACCAACACAGACACGGGTGCACAGCTGGCCTGGCCACACAAGTGTCAGGGCTCAAGCCATCAGTGGATCTTGAGCTGCTGGCCTGAAGAATTTCAGCTACAGGGTTATCAGCAGTCAACTCTGGGCCTGTGAAGGGTTTGCAGAGAGAGAAGCAGGCAGAAGAAAAAGTCTGGAATGCAGTTGCTTCCAACCATGTAAGGTTAAAATCATGTATAGTAAATGTGTGTAGGATGTGATTTGATTGTAACAAAGAAACAATATGATGAAACCCTGGAAATACAATACAAAACAGCAATGAAAACCACCCCTGTACAGCACATTGATTTCCCTTCTTTCCACCAGGAACACCACACAGTGGGAGGTTCAGGGGAGCTCATGTCTTGCTTATGCAAAGGTGGCTGAAAATAAATCATGTATCATCTTGAAAGGTCTGTGGGTCTCCTGTCAGATACAGTGTTGGAGCACGGCCTCCCATATTCAACCATGCATGCTGATAGTGAAAGATTCAGGTGCAATCTGTGGCAACTGTAGTAAGAAGAGTGCAAATCCTGGGCTAGGAGAGACCCCGGAGAAACACTGCAAGCCATAGCAGACAGCAGTGAGCTAAGTGCTCTTCAAGAATAGCCCCTTCCACACTGCCAAAATGTAGTGTTATTGAATTCAGGTGGAGGGTACATATCTGTGCATAGGCTCTGTTCAGAGAGGGACATGAATGCACAAGGGAGCTCAGATGCAAGCCCCCCCCCCCCCATATTGGAAGAACACATGAGGGACTCCATCACAGCTGCCATTCACGCATTTTTGAATGTATCAGCAGTTCATTGTCTCTTCTTGGGTAACACAGCAAGGATAAGAGCAGAGTGGGAAGTGCTTGCATCTCCTTGAGTTCAATCAACCCCCCACCCTTCCTCTCTCATTCCCCATCATTAAATACCTTTTATCTGAAATGTTGATTTGGTAAATGAGCTGCTATTCAGCGTGCGAGGAGGGGGAAGCTTCCTCCAATTTTCGCTCCATGTAGTGATTGCGGCACGGAGAACGAATCTTTGCAAAATGACAACACCATGGGGCAAATCTTCAATGAGATATATACACAGATTTTAAACGCTGCAACTGTCATTTACATTAATGGGAGCCGTATGGCCAAACCGCTGAGCTAGAAGTGGGGGGACGGGGGACGGGGACGCGTCTTGCCCCCAGCCTCTCAGGTGAAAGGAATTGGAAGCATTAGGAGAGGGAACAAAAGATTCAATTCGGCCTCTGTGTGAGACTGACAGAAGACCTATCACTGAGGAAGAACTGTCACTCACTGCTAGCTAATCACAGTGACAGGCAGCAGGGGACAGGTATTGAAGGCTCAGGGAAGGGCCGGAAACCTTTTGTGTATCGGTGACTGGAAATTCTAAATGAGATCCGCTGTGGTGACAGAAAGCACAAATCTCAGCAGCTTGCAAAAAGAGTGGGGGAAATGGCAATTATTTAACACTAGTTAAAAGCCTGTCCAAAGGCAGGCTGGATTGGGGCGGGGTGGGGGGGTGATTGAGCTCTCCTCTCTCTCTCTCTCTCTCTCTCTCTCTCTCACACACACACACACACACCACTACCTACTGGCACTTCAACCCAATGGCTTCTGCTCTTGCATCTGGAGGCCATTCATACCAGAACCACATAGCCCTATATTCCTTGACAGCAAAGGGAAATACTTATACCTCATCCTTCCCCACCAAACCCAAGATGGCTAACAACTTTTCTTAAAGGAACTAACTCCCCCCCCCCAAACAGTTTGATGACCACAACAATAAATGCAATAAAAGGTTAAACAGCAGAGTGAAAAGATGAAGAAATACAAACCACCCATAAAAAAACCCTTCACTTTTGGAGAGGAATTAAAACCACTCCCAACTATTCATGACCCAAAAGTCTTCCTAAAAGGGAAGGTTTGGATCATCCATAGACGACTACTAGAGCGTGGATGCAGGGATGATGTAGGCAATGAAACCACACTAGATATGTTCTTGTTGTTCTTGTTGTTGTCACTCAGACCAAGAGGAGGCCAAATGCTATTATTTCTGCAATGTCTGTATGGCCCTGATAGCACTGTGGTTTTTGTTATCCAGCTCACTGCTATTGTTCAAACAATTGTCATTTTTAAAAAGTCATTCTTCTTCAGGCTGCGAAGAAATGGGGGCTCATATCACATAGACAGCCGGGTTGGTTGCCCTCTTAGAATCCTCCACCTGCTGAACTCAGCTTTATTTAGGTTGCTAGAAATGTCAGGGGTTCTCTAGAGCCCCAGAGGTTGTCTCATTCTGAGGATCCCATGAGGTTCAGTCGTGCTAAATAAGTCACTGTGTCCATGACTCATGGCACTTGTGGCTTCTGAGAAGTGATTCAGATATGAAATACTGTTTTGACTGTGCTAATTTGAGAATAATCTAAATGGGAGAGATTTTTTTTTTAGAGAATAATAATAATAATGTTATTGAGCCTCATTTCTCAGGGGGCTATTTTTTTCTTACTTGACAGAACATTCTGGACTAAAAATCCTCAACTTGGTGTAACTAGGGAGTTCCCCAATACAGTTGTGTAGCATGGGGAGGCAACAGGGGTGGTTGGCTTGGGCACAAAATCCTAAAGCAGCTTTCTGCAGGCCTGCAGAGACTGAATTTACAGAAAATGAGGTCCTTGTGGCAACAGGATGCCTTTTGAGATGGGTCGTTACTTGAAGCTTTTTGAAAAATTATCTCGATCAGGGGTTGCCAAACTGTGGTCCATGAGCTTCATTCAGGTAGTTTTCAGCATGTCTTTGGATTTGTGGTTGAAGACGGGAGACAGTATAAACCTTGCATGAAATATTCATATTGACTTTTAATTGCCTTTTTATTCTTCCTTTTATTTCTTATAATTCATTGCACTTTGATTTCCATGGAATTCAAACTGTAATGCAATAAAAAATATAAGCAATAGAAAGCAATTAAAATGCAATTAAAAATCATCCAGCATTATAATTGCTACAACAGGCAGGAAAAAAATCATTAAGTGGGCCACCAAGAACCTCAGCAATTAGTAGTCTGTGGGGCAAAGTTTGGGAACCACCGATCTAGATGACTTAGCTATGTGTCTCTGGGTTTCTGATGAAGGTGAGAGAGTAACAGATAAATTTATCTGAACGCCCCATTCAGAGAAATGGGGCCATGCACAAAATAGGCTTTTTCTTTCTTTTCTACCCTGTTCTGTCAGCTTCTTTTCTCTTTCTCAAGACCCATGAAGTCTACTGGTGTTGACTATATAAAGGCACAAAAGGGGAGGGGGAGATATATCATTTAACATCATGCACTCAGAGTACAATGAAAGCACCTGTGTTTTGACAAGAAAACTCAGTACATGTGACATGAAAATTGCACAAAAGAAATGGTAGATCAAAACAAGTGCAGCTCAGATGAAGCAAATTTAAATTAAGCAGTACTAGAACAAGGAATGGTCAGCTTTTAAAATGGCACATTTTCTTGTTAGCCACTTTCTGCCACAATGTAACCCTTGTTACAGAGTCTACCTTCCCCACCCCTATGCACCCAGAAGAAACTGACTTTTCTGAAAGTTGAGATGCCATAATTCACCACAGGTGCACTGATGAATGGGATAAAATGACACAAAATCACACTTGAAGTATGCTAATCCTTGAAAAGTTAATTTCTAGTTTCTGGAAGTGCTCTTACAACTAGTAAATATAATAGCACCCTAAAATGCTATTAGAAATATATGATTTATGAGCTATGGTATTTCTCAGTGGCTTCAAATTTTGTGTGTGTGCATGCGTACATTGTTGCTGATTGTAAGTAACAACAAAAAAGCCAGTGCTGTTGAGTTTTTCAATACCCTCATTCAGATACACCACTGAAATTCACACACAGCCCTATACACTCAGAAGATGTGCCTGGAGTGAGTTTAGGACCTGCTTCACCTATCAGAAGACAAGTACAGTCGGTTTGATAGATTGGATTCCAATTCCATCACCCATACATCTCGGGTATCAGCTGGGAGGTAGATAGTGTCACCCTTCACCAGTCCTATAAGCTGATAATGGAGCTGATGCATGCATCAACACCAGGGATGGGAAAATCTGTCAGATTCAGTTTCTCCCAATTTCTCATTCCCTTCTCCTAATCTTTAGTTTAGTACAGTCAAACCTCAGTTCCAGAACACCTCCATTTTGGAACGTTTCAGCTCCTGAATGACGAAAACCCAGAAGTAACTGCTCTGGTTTTTGAACGATTTTCAGAAGCTGAACAGCTTCTGAGCTGTGTTTTTCATCTTTTCCTATTGACTTTGCAGCCAGCCCATTGATCCTTGGTTTTAGACTTGTTTGGAAGCCGAACGGTCTTCTGGACCGCATTAAGTTTGAAAACCGAGGTTCCACTGTACACTACATTTCTGCACCAGTTCACAATTTCTTTCTTTTTGAAAGTCCTCACACATAAAAATTATCAGCAATTTTGTTTCTTCTAATAGACATATTTGTGGTGGTGGTTTTTTTTGCTGGGAAACTGTACTGCAAAATATGGAGAATTGTGATTATCAAAGGATAGCTGCATTTTCATTTGCATAGTCGTTTGGGAAGCGAAAATTAGCAGTTTAATGCAAACTGAACAAAATTTTACCCCCATTCCTAGTGATAACCTATTTCTTTTTACATACTGACTTCTGTGGGTTTACCTGGCCCAGAATTGGGTTTCATTGTTGATGGCCTTGTTGTCTATGAAAGATGAAGATCTGCAAGCAAAATTTGCATTCCTTAGCCAACATTGGATGGGGCCCAAGCACAGGATGGTTCAAGGACCAGCAGACTGGAAAGTCATGAGGGGTTTTTTGGTGCATTATGTAAAGCTGAAACCACCACTTTTAAGTAATTAGTATTAATGTGCTGTTGACTTTGGCTCTGAGTCACTGAATCAATGAAAGACAACACTTTTCCACCTTGCTCAGCTGTGACTTTCGCTGCTACTTAATACTTCAATTCCTTTTTGAACTTTTGGGTTGCTTGCTGAAGGAAGTTTTTGTTTTCTTTCAAGTGCACTTCTTTTTCACAATAGGTATCGCTTTCTTACTCAATGACCTTTAAAAGAAAACATACATGATTTCTTTTATATAATTTATGCTCTGTGACACAATGAATAATGGGATCCCCTAACCACCTTCAAGGTGCATGTGTAATGCTATATAAACTGATATGACTCATAAGACAAGCAGAGCGATGAAGAAGAAATAAGGCATCTTGCAGAAGTAACAGCTCTTTTAGTGGGTGAAATATTAGAGCTGAAGGTTTTTGCTATTGATTGGTAAATACATTTGAGATTGCTCAACATTTGACTTTCCCCTGCATGGTATTGACTTCTGTTTTCTTCCCAGGATGCTTCTTAAGAAATTACTCGACGCATTTTCATTGAGATGGCTTTTAAGTCAATAGACCCCGTTTATTTTGCCTTGTGGCCTCCCCCTGCCTTGTCTTTACAGATTTATTTTTCAGTGAACCAAAGGAGAAACTTGAGACAGTGACAGAAAAAAGACAAAGGTGATAGGAAGAAAAATCCAGCATCCGAAACAGACCACAAATCATTCTTCAGTACTTATGTCAGCCTCTGCAGTTCAATATTGAGCAACCTCCCTATTAAGAGAGATCATTTTAAGTCATGGCATTCAATCCTATATCCCAAGGGCAGCCAGTGTGGTTACCTCTAGACTACAGTTCCCCTCCTCCCTGACCATTGGCCATGCTGGTTGGGGCTGATGGGAATTGTAGTCTGGAGGGCACTATATTGGGTACCCCAGCTGTTAACAGAGGGACAAGAAACTTGTTCAGGTCCAAGAATTGCCATGAAAATATATCTGGACTCTGCAAACATGGCAGGTCTAGGGAGTTAATAAAAGGGAAACTTGCTCGTTCCAGTTATAAAAAAGGGTATTACAAATTAGGTGGTCAGTGCTTGGCGAAAAAGGAATATTCCCCTGTTTAATGCTGCAGAGTTTCAGCTAGAATATTCCAGAGGCACTGAGGTACTCTTCCCATATGCCATTTATCAGTTCCACTTCTCAGGTCTGGCTCCAGATTTTGAGAGGCCTGGCCTTGGGCAAGTTGCCATAGCCATTTCTGTCACCCTTGTCCTGGCCCATTTGCTTGCTGTCTTCTTCAGGGCCCAATCCACAAGGCTGTCCTCACTCCTCCCACTACGTTCTAGGACAGGGATGGGGAACCATGTATTTGGGGGCTGAATGTGGCCCCCCAAACCTCTATGCCTGGCCCTCAGGACTCTCCACAGTCCATACCCCTCACTGCCACTGCTTTGCAATACTAGTGCTTTTGGCTGGCTGGAATGTGTTCCTGAACTCTAATGATAACCCTTGCTTGCTTGGATGGAGGACAGAGGGGTGTGTGTGTGTGTGTGTGTGTGTGTGTGTGTGTTGGAAGGTAACATTTACACCCATTGCACTGCCCACTTTTGCTTCTTTTCCCTCCCATTATAGGCTTGTGGCCCTCAGAAGCTTGCTGAGAAGGGAACGTGGCCCTCAGCCTGAAAAAGGTTCTCACCCCTGTGCTAGGGTTATCTGGTCAACAGCATGTGATTTAACAGCTGTCAGCATCCCAATCCCAGAGTCTCAAAGGCAAGGCCTGGTGATGTCACAACAACATTCTGCAGGTGAAAAGTCATCAACAGCTAAGAGAAGAAACAGAAGGTTCTAACGGTTGACAGAGAACCCCCTGCCACAGAATAGGCCTTGGCAGGTGCTGGAGAATACTGACTCCAGATGCCAGCCCTGCCACCAGTATGTAGTAGGTCAAACTGGAGGTGGCCACTGGTTCCCTCAGTACTGTCAGGCACAACAAATCTGGCAAATTTCCTCCACTTCTGCATTGAAAATAGCATGCACATCGGGTGCAGCTCTCAATGTTGGTAACGAATGCTCCCACATCTCTTTTATTGGGCATATCTGCCACGGAAAACCACAATTGGGTCCTGTATCCCAGCAGCAATGTGAGCACTATGTGTACATGCAGTGAAACAGGTAAGTATATAATAGTTGGAGGCGAACGGTTTGCGCACTGCT
This sequence comes from Podarcis pityusensis, assembly GCF_964106645.2. Taxonomy (NCBI): domain Eukaryota; kingdom Metazoa; phylum Chordata; class Lepidosauria; order Squamata; family Lacertidae; genus Podarcis; species Podarcis pityusensis. Next base: position 57,059,334 of record NC_138027.1, on the reverse strand, counting down.
TCCTGCGTAGAAGCATAGGAAATTGTGTCACGCTGTAGGAACTCTTAAACACCATATGGAGAGCTTGATCTGAGCTTCGTCCCTAAAGTGTTTTGAGTGGTGGTGGACTGAATAGCAGCTTGCGTTAATGATAAAGCACTCAGAGAAATGCTTAGCTATGAACACTCTTGAATCTGGGCTGCCAATTCAGAATGTTTAAAAACAGCACCTTGTCACAAGGGCCCTGTGAATGAGCTTTGATCTCTGAAACCAGATCAGATTTAACTGCTCACGCACAAGGGCCTCACAACACTGTATTAAGCAACAACATGAAAACACAGGCAAGGGTCAAATGCACCATTAGGAAGCAGGCAAAGATGAAAGAGTTGAAAGCAGAGAAGGGGCAAATTAAAAGCTCTCCCCCCCCCCCAAAAAATAATGCCAGCACCCAGAGGGACATATATTTGTACCTTTCAGTTTTAGAGACTTTTCCAGTGATCAGGATGTCTTATAGTTAGGGATGGGCAAATCTGTCAATCTAGAGTTCCTTTCATTTCTCAGTTGTCCCCCCATCTGAAATTCATTTCTCTACATTTCCACATCGGCTTACAATTTCTTTTGCAAGTCCTAATTACAATTCATTAGCATTTGGTGAAACTTTCTCCTAATAAACACAATTTTGTGTAAAGGTAAAATAGGCTTATTGTTGCTTTTTGTGAAGCAACTTCCATATATATATATATATATATATATATATATATATAAACATTTTAAATGTTATTTTCACCAATATATGCATTTTATGCAAACTTTACCTAATAAGTGAATTTTTTTGGTACACATTACTTGGCTGGGGAACTGCATTGCAAAATTCAGAACAGTGTGAGTTTTGAAGGATTGTGTTTCAGTTCGTATATTATTTCAAGAAATGCAAATTAGTTAGGTTTGCCATTAAATGTGAACTGAATCAAATTTCTCCCCATCCTGCTTGTAGTGCATGAGTGCCAAATGTAAATGTTCCTATGCATTACAGAAGTGCCCTAATGATTTTGATACCCCTTTCAACGAGGTGTTGCTCTGCCTGTCTGTCAACATATTTCTGGCTTCCCTTAAATACCTATGTATTCTATTTCCTCTGAAGCATGGACACATTTATGTCCCTCTCTGTGAAAGTCCCCTCCCCATGATTTACAAGTGGTTCTGTTTGATTGTAATTTATCTGAATCATGTCTTAAAATGTGCTAGGGACACTTCTACAAGGAAATATAAATAAACAAATCCCTGTTCCAAATCCCAACTAAAATTTAAAAATGTGTTTGTGTGTATATATGTTAAGGATTCATATTCATCATCATTTGTCACAAGATAAAAGTATTTAATTCAATGTTAAAATTAAGAACTCAAATGAAGAGAGGAGAAAAACCAAAGATCTGAGCAAAAGACAAATACTGTACTGTATTTATTAAATGAGAATGATATAAAAATCATCAGTGAAAAGCAAATGGATTATGCAAAGCCCTTTAGGTAATATTGTCTAGATTCAGTTTTCAGGCTTTTCTTCTTGTAGATGTTGCTGGTGTGACAAAGCATCTCTCTGTTTTTACCTCCTGTGGGGAATATAATCACAATTATCAAGCCTGAAATGATAAGTGCATTGACCCTGAGAAAATGGCAAGATCTAAAGGGTGAAAAGCCCTGTGCAGTATTAGACACAGAGTCAAGGAAATCTAAATACTGGAGGAAGGGGATGTGTCAATAGTTTAGGGCAAGATGGAGCAGATAAAATATGCAAATTAACCAGAATGGAATTCAAGTGAATTGTTTGCTGTGGTGAATAGAGTGTCATCATAAATGTGTTCCTTGAACCATCTGACCACCAAATTTCTGTACAGCTTTACCTAGGCACAGGTTGCACTGAATTTACTTCAAAGTGCAGTTGTTCAGTCTGCTCAGTTATGAAAGGAATAAAAAACCTAGCCAGGCATAACAATAGTACACTATTTAAATACAAAGCAAATCGTCAAATGGTAGCTTCCAAAGACAGGCAATGCCTGATGTGGTGGGAGCATTCAAGCTGCAATTTACCCCACCTAGAGTCTGAAGTGGTTCAGTCCAGGAGCAGCCATTCCACATTATACTTCTGAATATAATTTATATCCAAGACATTTGAATTATCTCCTACACACTAATGTGGTTCTTTACCAATGGGGAATATGCCACTTCTGCCATACTGATCAAAAATATTAAAGGTGGGGGAGGGGGAGGTAAGTGGGACAATACTAAAACTATAAAGGAGTCCTTCTCCTGAAGGTGATATTGAAAGGAAAAGAGTTTTAAAAGGATAATTCTTAGTTCTGTATAACGTACAAGAGAAGAGCCATAGTTCAGTAGTGAAGCAAGCTAAACACACAAGAGCCATAACAAGGTCATAGCCTATTTAAACATTGCTTCAAAAATCTTCATAGGGAGCAATTCATAAATGAAAATGAGGTTATAAGCAGCAACAATATTCTAGAAGAAAATAACACTTGCTAGGACTGATTCATGCTTGTTCTGTGACTGATAAATCTTTTCAGCTCTAGATTTTTGTAAATATTGTATGCATATTTTGTGTGGACAAAAATCTAAAGGTAGTCTAGAATATGTTTTTGACTGAAGTATGTTCCTGAGAGGAAAACCTGTTTCTTTGGTGTTTTTTTAAGGGAGCACTCAGGTCAATTTTAATGTTAGGCAGAAGGGAGATGGGGTTAGGGTCAGGGTGTGTAGAGGGGAGTAGCTTCTGTTCTGGAGCAGCAGAAGAGTTGACTGAGTTACTTCCACAGAAGAGACCTTTAGGGCTGCTGAGGCATTGTATTTCCACAAGGAGCTAGAGGCAGAATTAAACCAGATTCCACAGAGCACTTTATTGCTATCCAGTAATGTCCTTCCTTATGGCCAGGATCCTCCCTCGATGCTCAGCAAAGGTCCCACAACCATTTATCATTAATACCCAAGCCAGCATCAACAGGAAGCAATAAAACTGACTGGACCCACAAGTAAATAACTATTAATTGAAGTTTCCTGGAACCTTAGTGACTCTAAAGGCTGCAGGTGGCTATCACCGCCAGCATTTTTCAAAAAAAACAAATCACAAGCTGTTTGCTTATCTGATGAACTGATGAAAGTGAGATGCATCGGTAGATTGATGTTTACTGGAATCCCCTCGCCAAAATCTATGTTCTTTTTTATTTCCCTGCTTCAGTAATTAGTCAAATGATGTTAGTGCATTTCTCCTCAAAGCTATATTCACCTTTATGCCATTTGCATGCTAATTTACCAGAAAGCTAGCAAGGTATTTGCATGTTTTTCCATCTAATTTGCCATCAGTACCATTTATAGCAGGTGCAACACTAATAAGCAACTCAAGTAATCAGCCTAGGTAGAGAAGCTTATGAGTTTCATAAAACATTAGTGGCTGGCCGCTCCTTTGTGCACTCCAACCCTGTTAATGCTGCTTTGGAGATGATGATGAAGAAGAAGAAGAAGAAGAAGAAGAAGAAGAAGAAGGAGAAAACTGAAGTCAGTGGAAATGGCAGATTTGGGCATTAGCATTGGGGGCATTGGGAAGAAGTATAAAGCATGTTCTTTTGTGCAGTAGTAATAGCCAACAGTACTAACTGTTCACAACCTTGTCCTAGCCCAGGTACCTGGAATTAAGTTCTGTTACTTCAGTGACGTGTAAGGGAGGATGTTGTTAAGTGAGTGACCTGGGAAACTTTCTTCACTACCCAGTTAACAAGAGCAGAAAGGGCTGTAGGGGGAGGTCCATACCCAAGCAGTAGAGCACATGCTTTGCACATAGAAGGTGCCACATTTAATTCCTAGCATCTCCGCATACTGCTAGGAAGGCTCTTTCTTGGAAAACTGCTCCCAGTCTGTGCCAACAGTATTGAATTAGATGGGCCTATGGTCTGTCCAGGGCCCCATTTGCACTATACATTTAAAGCAGTATCATCCCACTTTGAGCTTCACCCAGAGAATCCTGGGAACTATAGCTTGTGGTGCTGAAAGTTGTCAGGAGACCTCTTTTCCACCCACAGAGCTGCAATCCCCAGAGTTTGGAAGAGAGACTGATTGCTAAACTGACCTGGAAATGTGAGCTGTTTGTTCCAACTGTTGAGTGAGCAGCTGACTGGCGCCCCTACACCTAATATCCAAAGGTGGATTTAGGGGAGCACAACGGGTTCGGTCACACCGGGTGCAGAGCTTCTGGTGTGCAACTGCAGGCACCACAACTATGATGTCCTATGGGAGGCGATAGGTGGGGGGTGCTGGCTTTTGGCATTGCACAGGGCACCACTGAAATTTGAGACAGACGCCAAGGTCCGCCACTGGGCAGGCACCTGCGTGGACCACGCTGTGCTTGGTTGGATGCCTGAGATCCAATCACTCACTCATGGATCCATTGATCCAAGGGTATCATTATTCAGATACCTTCAGAGAAGATGCAGCTGTACCACTGTACTCTCACACCACAATTGTGCAGTTTATGACTTGCTTGTGTGGTTCCCCCCCCCCCCAGAAGGTAAGCAATAAACAGACATAGTTCAACCCACTGGATAATTCCTCCAGTAATAAAGTAATGCTCAGGTGCTTCATAAGGCAATACAAGGCCAGGACAGTGTGGGGAATCTTTGCTGGTCCCAAGCACTCCATCCTCCTCATCTGGGTTTGGACCTGAAAGACCCAGCAAAAGTATGGGTAAGTTGTAAGCAAGTGAAATTTGTGACACTTCACAACAGCATTGCTGACCATGGGGCACTGCTGTTAAGGCAGGCATGTCCAAAGTCCGTTTTGGGGGTCTAATCCGGCCCGCCGGTTGGTTTAATCTGGCCCCTGTGGCAGTTTACCCTGGGGTAAAATCCTAAAAAACAACAACAACTTCAATCCCCCCAAAAAAGGTTAACAACTTTGGTCGGTCCTCACGGCCCTTCACTTCATCAAATCTGGCCCGCTTTGGAAAAAATTTGGACACCACTGTGTTAAGGCATCAGCCATCAGCCTTGGCTTCAAGCTTTCTGGCCTTCTGACGCTTGAGCCAATGTGAGATAGCCTTAACTCTGTTCTTAGTTTAACTAATATATGTATATATATGGGTTTGGAATCAGACAGAGGTAGTTGAACTTAGGTCCCCTTGAAATAACGGAGACAAGTACTGTAAGTCAGGACTTTTAAGTCCTGTTGATTTCAATAACAATCGAAGTAACTTAGCCTGAATCCAATCCATAATTTATATTTCTGTTTGCAATATGTGTACATATTGAAACACAAACACGCTCACATATACGTTTCTACCCATGGAAGGGCGTGTTCTGTTATCGCAAGTGGAGAGCCCCAGGGTTCATGACCTACTTTGCTTGCCACTCAGTCCATTAGTAACACAGACTTTCAGGCATGCAGTGATGTCAGGGCTGTCAAGATCAATTAAAAACCTGTCCAATCCTTGATGTCACATTAGCTTCAAGTCATTTCTGTCTCCTATGTTTGTGTGTGTTTAAGTGCGTTTCCTGTCAGATTTTGTAGTTTTGAAAAAATGTGACAGATGCTGTGCAGAACAGTTCTATAAACAGGACTTCAGACAACCTTTGCCAGGAGGAAGCATGTTTTCCAGATCAAAGCCAATGTTTTAATTTTACACAAAAATGCCGTCCTTCCTTCTCCCTGTACTACCTAGGATGCAGAGGATTTAGCAAAATGGTAGAAAGTGAAACTCTTAACTGGAAATGGAGAATCTACTCTAAGGAAAGTGGGTATCTTTTCCCTCTGGAACCTGGTCTGGCCCTACCATTAGGCAGAGTGAGGCAGCCCAGTCAGGCAGCAGATGCTGGGAGGGGGCAGGGGAGAGAGCAAGGAGTGGTGGCAAAGTCTTGGAGAGCAGAGCTATGTGTACCATATGGCCTGACCTGCACCCCTAAGCTAGCCCTGTTGTCCTCAGGTGCAGTGGAGGACACTGTTGCTCACTTCAGTGTTGAAGTAAGGTTCAATTGCCAGTCTGGTTGGCTTCTGTATGTTGAATGGAGGGAGCCATCTTGTATTTCATCTTGCCTTTTACCTCAGGCTGTAAAATGGCTTGAGCTGGCTCTGTCTGGAACCCTCCCATGCTCTTCTCAGAAAGTCAGCAATGTGTTGAAGTAATGGCTCTTATGGCTCAAAGTTGGACTGCCCAGAACTGATTTTGAACCATATTTTCCAGTTCTTGCACCTATGGAGAGAACCTTTGTGAGTTTAGGTGACACAACAGTGTCAAGGCCTTGACAGGTCTTGCTTTCCTTTTTGTCACAGGTTGCTGCGGTAGGAAATAGTGCATCTGCCCAAATGAATATAACCGTGAACCTGGCCAAATGGATGAAAACTGCATATCAGAATGAAGGACATGATTAAACTATAGTATAGAACATGCTGCCACAAGATGTAGTGATGGACGCCAAGTTGTACAGCTTCCAAAGGGGATTAGATAGATTCATAGAGGATAACACTATTAGTGGCTATATGTTCTGGCCAGTCTCAGAGGCCCCATGCTTCTGGAAAGCAGTTGTTGGGCTTCATAAGAAGAAGAGTGCTGCTCATGCCTTGCTTGTGGGTTTCCCATAAGCATCTGGGTGGCAACTGTGAGAACAGAATGTTGAGCAGGATTCCTCTTAGGTTCTTACAAAAGCATTGCAACTGCAGAATCCAGATTTCAATTTTAAAGCATCAGATTGCAGTCCTGTAGACCAAGTCACCACATTCCTGATGTTTAGAGCACACCCCCATAGGAACACGGAAGAGGTTATGGGGAGTCAGAATCCCAGGTAGATGAGGCAAAGTCCCCACAGTGATTTTAGCTCATGGTCAGTTTAGTACCTGCACACCAGTCAAGATTTGCTAAGAGCTTAGGGACAACTTAAACACAGTTTTGCACAACACAGTTTTGCTATAAGTGTTTACAATTGCGCGCACACACACACACACAGAGAGAGAGAGAGAGAGAGAGAGAGAGAGAGCCTTGTTTACAATTACAACTCTGCCTGAATCATGCTCTTTGTGTGCTGATTGAGTCAGATGAGTGGGGGTATCCTACAGGGCAATATGAGGAAGCCTGAAATTGAACAGGGATAGATAACTCAGCTCCATGAGTCAAAAGGGCTTTGGTGGTTTCCTCTATTCATGGATCACCTTGCCTGGCCTGCCTGCCTGCCTGGCCTCTCTCCTCCTTCCCAATGCTTTTCCCCACCCCGTCCCCTCCTCTGCTGGAGCCACCTGCCGGGCAGTGAGGGGCTGGCAGTGGCTGCAGTGGCTGGAGCTGGGCTGGGCTGGGTTGAGCGCAGACCCAGTGGAGGGGAGGCAAGGCCCAGGACTGAGGCAGTGGTTCCCTCCAGATTGGACTCCCAATTTCCCCCCTCCTGCTCCTGCTCCCTTCTTCCTTCTTTTCCTCTCTTCCCCCTTTTTGGGAATCCCAAAAGTTTGTGTTTTAATAACTACCTGTTGTAGCCTGATCATACAGTGAAGCGCATGCATGTGCAACAGACACATTTCCTGAGAATGCAATTTAACCCTACGTATGCAGCCAAACTAACCAGCAAATGTCATTATTGCCCATTTAAGTTCATTAATCCTTCAATATTTGTGCCCAGAGGAACTTCTGAGTGTTCTTGCTAATATTCACAAATCCAGCCACACTCCCTGTATATATCAGTGACTTGCAAAATGGGGACTTGCACATTTCCAGCAAACCAAGTGAGATAAACCTCAAAAGGTACTTTAAAAACAAGTATTTTCATATCACTTCACTCCAGAGGGTTGTTATGCCTCTAGCATTTTAAGTAAAATGTAACTCATAATCAGAAGCAAAGGTCATTTCATATCTACTGCATGAGGAATGTGCTCTGCTGACTACATTTATGCGAAGCACATCAGGCAGAACAAATATTTTGAAGTTCTTCAATAAATAGTTTTCGCACCTTTTTTGCTTACTTGGTTTGTTGATTTTGGAAGCTGGTGCTGCTCTCCTTTGTTTCGTTTTTGTTGACTCTTACATATCTCCCCTTCACTTAAGATGGCTGCAGAAGCCCATTATTCTTTGGACCCCTCTTTTCTGTGAGAAAATGGAGAACAGTGAATCATGGCCAGAACACTCTAATTGAATCCTCCATCTCACTCTAAATGGTCCCTGAAATGAATTTAATTGGTTGGCTGGTGTGACAAGGAGCAAACTTCAAGTAGTTCCTTGTGAAGCTCTTTGGTTTTGTTGAAATCACCTTGCATTGACAAGCAAGAATAACCTGAGGTTTTAACATCGTTATGGGTATTTTATTTTATTTTATGTTGTTTTGGTTTTGCCCTCTTGGCTCCTGAGTTAGGGGAGAAGAAAACAATTGGGAAAAGCAGCCTTTATTTTGGAAGGCTGCACATCTTTACTTCAGAATGTCTGTTTTTGCAAAGTTGCTTCAGTTCAACTTCCTCATCCCCATCCATGCTTTCAACATTAAAAGTTCTTTTATGTGGCATTATGTGGTGAAGTAACTGACCACTTGGCTAAGTATACTGTAGTCATTGCCTAGTTCAACTTCAGATGTGGCCCAAGCCACTGTAATTGACCTGAAGAAATATTGTTGTCATTATTGCCTATTGCACTGAAGGAGAGTTACCTACAAAGCCACAAACAAACCATCATTTAAAGGGTGGGGGAGTTTGTAGCCCATATAATTGAATAGAATTTCCCTGTCCAAATCCACAATCCTTTAAATGCTCCAGAATTCAGTAAGAATTCAGGCTGTTTACACCCTAGCCCACTTGTAGAATTAAAAAAAACACACACACTTTTTTTCTCAATTTGGAATCATTTGAACTCATCCTTTCAATCTAGATTGATTCTGGATCCTGCCATCCACAAGGGTAGGCATGGTTTCTTGGCAGCCTCTGTTTTTGCACAGACCTGAACATCTTCTTTGATGTGCAAATGCTTGGCCATTGATTCATAATGTTCTACATTCAACCAGCCCAGCTAGCCTAGTTTGCATAGGCTAAACCCAGGAATTTCCTTTGGCACAGTTCAAGAGAACTACTGCAGCCTATATTTCCCCCCTTCATTCAATATCCCAAATATTAGCTAAAGTCTGACATTCATTAATTTATTGGGTTGGGAGGTCTCTCTCCCCCCTCCCCGTTCATAATAGTATATCTGATGTTAAAATGTATATTGGGCTGCATAAACACTATTTATTTAAAGCACAAAACAAAGGAACACAGGGTGCTTCCTTATGCTGAGAGTCAGGCTGTTTTGGTCTGTCTAGCAGTGACTGGCAGAAACTCTCCAGGATTTCAGACAGAAAAGGCTCCCAGCCCTACCTGGAGATGTCAGGCTTGAACTTGGGACCCTGGGCCTGCAAAGCACGCAGGTGCTGTGCCCCTGAGCCACAGCCCTTCCCCCAATAAGTCAGGGTTTTAAAATGGCCACGGCATCAAGTGACCACTTTGCCATTCAGGCTGGCTGCTGCCAGAAGAACTGGTACAAACCAGACACAGTGCAAAGTTAATAGATAACTAGGGTCTTGAGGGGAACCTGGGATATAGCCAGAATAACAGTGCCCAGCCACTTAATTAGCAAGTGCGGTAATTTAGGATGGGCACTACCTGGAAGCGTTACAGAAGACCTCGTTGACCGCCGCATGCCTCTCGGAGACACGAGCAACGGTCATTACCGCCACAGCAAATGCTGAAAGAACCGAGCCTTTGAGCGCAGCTTGACACTGCTGTAATCAAGTGCTGCTCTTAATGTACTCCTGCTTGTGTCACATGCCGGCAGCAAAGTGCTGCAGCAGGGCCCCCCTCTGGAAGGCAGACTTATTTTCAACCTTCGTTTTTTCGCTGAAGGAAGGACATTTGTGCCATTGTGCAAGGCTTAGCCAAATTGGTTGGGCCTGCCACTTTTTGCAGCTCTCGCTGCAGGGCGGTGTCACTTTATCCACACGGGTTTGGGGTAATGTGATTGGTGTGATTAATGCTAGCAGCTTGGCTCAAGGTGTGTGCAGTGCTGCTCTTTCCTCAGCTGAAAAACAATACGGGCTTGTCATTTTCCAGAACAAAGGCAGGAAACATCGAGAGCAGCAGCAGCAGCAGGACTCAGTATGGTAGTTTACTGCTTGATCGAGCTGTGCTTTCTGTGGAAGAACAAAAGGAGCAGGCTTGGCTACCATATATGGTGCTGTTTAAATGGCACAGGCCAGTCTCCCCCAACCTAGCGCCCTCCAGGTGTCTTGGACTACAGCTCCCATCAGCCCCAGCCAGCACAAAACATCTGGGAGGGAGAGTCAAGTTGGGAAAGGCTGGCACTGATCATTCAGGACCATAATCTCCAAGAAATACATGTCAAAAACATTTTCATTTTTCCTCATAGTATTTTTGTACTGCTTTAAAATAGCTTGGGATTGGTCAGAAGTGTTTAACTTCATTTAGAATGGTATGATTATTTTGTTTTAACATAATATATCCACGTATAAAAAAAAAAAATTAAAGGAGGGAATCTCACTGCGCACAAATTATTGGTGATATCTAAGCCATACTCAGAATATACCCATTAATTTAAATGAGGGTGCTTAGGAGATCACCCCATGGTTAAAGTCCTGAGACACTATTACTTATTTAGAGAGAACAAATACATTTAGGGAAGGCATTATGCCTCCATGAAGGCTTCCTGAGCTGTACTAAAAGTGCATTGGGTCCTGTGAAACATAGTGTGCTCCATAAATGTTTGTGGCATTTCCTCCCATTACCACGCATGAAACAAATTTGGCATAATAAACTAAAACAAAAGTCTAGGTTAGTCAGGGATGAATTCTACATGGCACAGTTGAGTCCCTGCCCCTGCAGAGAGGGTAAACTTTGGGTAAACCACCCAAAAGGTATGCTGAAGAGTTTGCTAAAACAGTCATAGCAAATAAAGCTATTGTTAGTACAGTCATACCTCGAGTTGAATGTGCTTCGAGTTAAGCGTGTTCGAGTTGTGCTCCGTGGCAACCCAGAAGTAATGGAGCGCGCTACTTCCGGGTTTTGCTGCTCGCGCATGCGCAGATGCTCAAAATGACGTCACGCGCATGCGTGGAAGTGGCGAAACGCGACCCGCGCACACGTGCCGTTGCATCTTGCTTTCCGCTTGGGATGTGAATGGGGCTCTGGAACGGATCCCGTTCGAATCCCAAGGTACCACTGTAACTAGTTCTAGTTGTGATTCGAGGACCCGATCCCCGCTTGGGGAATAAAGACACGTGGACACAGAATGTAAGGTTAATGGGTAAGGTAAAGGCCACAACTTTATTGATTACAGCATGTGAGAAGGTATTGGCTTAGGCATTGGACCACGGAACATTAGACTCCACCCACTCGTAGAGGGGTGAGTCTGAGGAGGGGTTAACCACCAGTAGGGGAAGCCTGTTGATGCTAATCCAACTATAGGCTCTCTTCCTGATGTCACCGAGGGTCGTGCCATGGCCCCCCGCCACACGGGCATCGGACAGGATCCACGACCGCCGGATTCCTTTAGCGGAATACCCAAAATTGTCGGGGAAGGCGATGGCCACACCTTGTCCCCCGAAACACCAACAACACATTCCAATGCCTAACCGCCACCCGAGCCAAAAGGCTCGCCGCCAATACCTTCACAGCTGCAACCAATCCCTAAGACTATTGGATATGTTAGCCAGCCATATGTTGTTTCCGGAATCTGAAAGGTGAACGCTGTCATCCCGGAATAGGGTCTGGTCGCCAATCTGGATATCATCATGAGATATAACTAGGCCATTCATAAAACGCACTTTGCGCGCTACCGCACAATTCAAGAGTTTCCTGGATTTCTCAAAGGCCATAATGTTATGCGCACCGCGCCAAACCTTTCTCTTCAAGAGAGAGGACCAGAACAGGGTTGTTCTGGGAAATAAGGCAGCCAACTCATCCAAGACCTTTCTCATGTTCCACAGCAAGTCCACACTCTTCCTGCTAGCCAGGTCGCTCTCACCCAGCTGAATGATTAGGATGTTAGGGGGGCCCAACAGCGCAGCTTTTGCCTTCAGCAGTGGCATGAGTTCTTGCCAGCGCATGCCCCTTCTCGACAACCAGGAAACTCGCACCCACGTTGGTAGCCCCAGATTAGGCATGAAGCCGGAACTTGCTGACTGGAGGCGGGCCCAATGCACGATACTGTGGCCACAAATCCACACTGGACTACCGAAGACAGCTAAGAATAAAGAAAGAAAAGACAGGTAAGCGGAGCGTTCTCAGAATACTTTTGTAGGCATTAGATTTCCAGCAGCCCATCTCCTTGATCCTGTTTGCCGGAAGGCCCATGAGGCCGTTGTGGCCACACCAATCCTAAATGAATGTGCCGCGTAGTCTTTTGGAAGGGAAAGCGCAGGCATCTATCGCTTTGCAAAGTACCCTGGTGAACTGGTGCCTCATCAATCGGGATCCATCCTCATGAATGAAGAGCAGGCCAAGGCCGGGAGGTCTGAGGTAAAGGTATCGCCTGGTGTCCTTTACTGGGCATGGACCCTTCTGACCGGAGGCCATGAGTTGTACTACGGTGCCCTTACCGCCCTGGTCCATCTTAGACTGATGCACCCGCACCATCACGCCTGAACTGGACACCTGCACGTCCTCCAGGAGGAGGCTGCGCATTGTTCCACTTGAGGTAGCTTCCCACGCCAACCCACAAGGCACCAAAGAAGGCTATAGCGTATGCCGCAGAGAACAGCCGGGCCTCAAACCTGGACCAGCAAATTGACCTAAGTTTCATACGATAGGGGAAAGGGACGATACTTTGGACCTGAAACCTGTGAAGTCGCACCATACTTTCTTATAAGACCTGAGGGTAGAGGGTGCCACAGATGCTAATACTCCCTTGATCACTTCGCGTCTCCAAGGTTCCGTAGGTGATCCGGAAAGGGTTCTGGCAGCAGATGAGCCCAAGGTGCTAACGACCGGAAGCAAGGCATCAGAGCACAAATGATTGAAGTAGGCGAGACCCCTCTCAGAACGCAATGACTGCTAGCCAGTATGTTAACCACGGCCTGGTTATCAGTTCTGAAGCACACCCAGCGATTCCAGAACTCCTCGGTCCATATGCGAACCGCCACAACTATGAGAAAAAACTCCAGAAAAGTGAGATCACGCATGATGGCCTCCCCTTGCCACTCTGCTGGCCATTGTTGCGTGCACCAACATCCCTTAACGAACAGACCAAAGCCCAGGGACCCTGCCGCATTGGAGTGGAGTGGGAAATCAGAGGCCAAATTAAGGATTTCCTGCCATAGGGAGACTCCGTTGTAGTGCTCCAGAAATCTGATCCACATCTCAAAATCTGCCTTGACTGACTTGGGGAGTCTTACTCTATGGTGCGGATGCTTGAGGCCCGCTGACAGCCTGGCTAAGCGGGAGCAAAATGCACGGCCTGATGAAACTACTCTACATGCGAAGTTGAAATGATCTAGCAAGGACTGGACCTGTCTAAGAGCGACTTTATTATTATTATTATTATTATTATTATTATTATTATTTTGGGAAGGGTTTGATGAATTGTTTCCTTAAGGGCAACTATTTTCCCCTCTGGCAGGCAGGCAGAATGAGCTGCTGTGTCAAGCTCTATACCCAGGTTAGTAAGATGTGTTGAGGGTCCGTCTTATCTGCTGTGAGGGGAACTCCCACCTCCTGGGCCAAAGCTGAAAAGGCCTCCAGAAGGGAGGCACCTTCGCCGGTATTGGGCTTCCCAATGAGTAGAAAGTCACCGAGGTAACGTGTCACCCCAGGTGAGTTGGTTCTGTAGCGCAAGGCCCAGACCCAAAAGGTGCTAAATGTCTCAAAGGCCGAGCCGGTTACAGAAAACCCATCAGCATAGCCTTGACAATGTAATACTTCCCTTGAAATTTGAATCCCAGCAAATGGAAGTCATTGGGATGAACCGGCAATAGACAGAAGGCTGACTCTATGTCACATTTTGCCTAGAGTGCCTCGTGACCAAAATTCCGGATAAGTCTTAGTGCCCGATTGAAGAATTCGATCGAAGAATGCGGAGAGGAGGGATCTGGATCAGGGAAAATGCTAGACCCGGAGGGTCCCTATCGTCTGTTCCCTGCTGTGGGGGCTTCTCTGGAACTGGAACCCCGCCTCCCCGAAAGGGCTGCTTCCCTTTGTAACACGCTACGGCTGGGTGTACCCCTGCACACCTCTCGCACTCGTGCAGATACTTACAAGACTGCCTTTGGCATGACCCCTTATTGAATTCCCAACATACCTTGCGCTTTGGCTCCCTTTTCAGGTCCGGCTTACCCGTGCGATAAGAATCTAATGGCTTCTTCTCAACATACGGGACGACCGCCACAGACCAGGTGCCATTTTCAATTTGATCCCAGCATGCTAGAGGGATCCTGGAAGCCTTCCTTTGGACTTTTATCATTATAGCTAATGGTGGCGGCCACCCCAGAAAGCGTACAGGCTGTTCTGACTCTTCATCCATGTCGCCCGTTTTCGACTTGCTCTTCTTACACACGTGCTTCTTCTTGGTGCGTCTTTTGCCTGACGGTTTGTCCCCCCTCAACTGTCTGAAGCTCCCCCTCCAGCTGCTGGGCTGCTTATTCTGCAAAGAACCGGAAGAACTGGACGCAACAGGGTTATTGACACAGGCCGGCGGCCTCCGCACAGGCGACCCAATGCAGTTCTGAGGGCCAGAGATCTAGTTTGCACTGCCGCAGTTACTGCCCGAGAGCTTGGGCCTGCGCCTGAGAACTGAGAATCGTTGAAGAGGGCGACAGAGGTGCCTGGGAGGTCATCAACCTGGGTGAGAGGCGGGCTCTCCGGAACCACCTGGGAACCTAGTATCATATCAGGGGTAGCAGCGGAGGGCATAGGGTTAGGGATTGCTCGAAAAAATGCTGCTCATAATCATCAATGAACGATCTAAAGGCATTTAGGAAGTGTGAAATAGGTTTGGGGTTATTATCCCGTCCATGTGGCACCCATGCAGCCTGAGGTGTGAGCTGATTTCGCCGCAGAGCACTTTCTCATAGGTGCCATGGATAACGCGCTAAAGCTACTGCCACAAACACGTGCTACTGTTTACAAGCGGTTGTACAGGCACGTGTTATAGATTCTGAAACGAATGTACTAATTAACGATTGATTTACCTATAATAAATAACGATTTTTCCAAGTATTCGGTTAAATGTTCAATTGTTTATCCAATTAGTATGTGCGTGCGTGTGTTATTTATTACTATATATATATATATAAGATGCTTCCTACTTCATATTATAATATCTCATTCAATATGCAAGGGTTCCATACAGGGCTCAAACCAGCAACCTTGGCATTATCAGCACTATGCTCTAACCAGTTGAGCTATCCAGGCTCTCTAGAATTGTGTGGGACCCCGAGGGTCATTTAGTCCAACCCCTTGCAATGCAGGAATATGCAGTTGTTCGATACAGGGATCAAACCAGCAACCTTGGCATTATTGTCACCACAATCTAAGCAACTGAGGGTTCCGAAATATATGTAAATTATTTATTATTAATTTTATTTTTATTAATTTTATTTGTCTATTTATATATTTATCTTTAGATTTATTTAGTTAATTAATCAATTTAATCTTGGTATGTGATGCCATTCCACTTATTCTCTTTATTTTATTATTATTATTATTAATAATAATATTATTTATTTTAATTTTTTATTTATCCATTTATTTTATTATTATTATTATTTATCTATTTTTATTTATTTATTGTTATTATTATTTATTATTATTATTGTTATTTATTAAAATATAATCCAGTATTATTTGTTCAATCAATTACCACTGTAAGTAGAATTAATTGCTGATACTATCAATTGTCTACCGTAACTGACGATGATATGAAATAATTATTCATCACTTGACTGTTGAAATAATTATTCATCACTTGACCGTTTGTATTTGTCTATAAATTTATTTATTTGCCACCAAACAAATGGGTCAGGTGGATAGACACAGCTAAATATTTAAACCTGCCTTCTGAGGAGCAACTCACAAGCATGTAGTGATGAAACAATAGGAACAGCAGAGCAACGCAGCTCCCACACTGCAATCAAATGGAATCAAAGAAAATCGCTCTCAGGGAAATGTCCTTTAACTAACACTTTGCAAAACAAAAGGTAATGCTGGAGGCCCAGCAGAAGGAAAATGCTGCCAAAGACAATGTTTCCTTGAGCTGATTATTAATGCTTGGCTATATAAATTCTTAACTTCAGCTGAATTAACTACACTATGCAAATTCCATGCAATAGTATGCTCAGAACGTATTTCCTTATTAATTTATGTATCTGTTAGTCAATATACAATTCAGGCAGATGCACACAGTCAATTATATAGAGCTGCTTCCTCAGGTAAAACTCCTAGTGATTTAGAGGGATGGTACAATAGAACAATCAGAGAACAACAGACACAGGAACTGCTATCAAATGAAAATGTAGGAAAAATACACTTAAGGAAATGGTCCTTCTACCAGCACTTCAGCAGAACAGTGAGCCTTTTAAATAAATAAATAAATAAAATCTCATTCAATCCTCTGCAATGCAGGAATATGCACGGGGTCCCATACAGAATAAGCTATACGTCACTTAAATGCACCGCTTGTATTTATTTATATTTATTAAATCACAACCCAGCAAGAGTTCAAGCAGCAACGCTCAGCTAGTTGTTAGCACCTGGCTCCAAGGAACAGACCCATACACAAAGAAACCCCAACTGCAGTCAGACAGAATTGGAAGATAATTGCCTACAATTAAATGTTTCCCCCTTTAAATGATAGGCAAATCTAGGCACAAAGCAACACCAAGTAATCAAACAGAATTGAAAAGAAATGCCCAGAAGCTGCAGCCAAATTAAGAGAAAAGGTAATCAATAAGATTCCAGGCCCACACCAGTGGCCCTCTGAAAAGGAAGGGTGAGGTTGCTCTTAAGGGGAATATCTCACTACTGGGAAAACTTCTACCAAACAAAGGAAACTTTGCCAAACAAAGAAAAGTAAATCTTTGCCCACAAGGTCAGCTCCATAAGGGTGCTTAAACCGACAAAAGACGGCAAATGGTCAAACTGCTGGTTAGTTAAACTGACAATGCAACTAGAGCTGCTGAACTGCCAGGTGCTTAAAGACAATGCCTAACAAACTGCCGGTCACTCAGAGAGCAATCAAGCCTGCCCCAGCAGTTGAAAAACCTGTCTGGTAACTGTGATGACTCAGGCAAGAAGCAAAGGGAACTCTGAAAGGGTCGGGGGTGTTGGGAGGGAGGAGGGGTGGAGGGAGGAGAAGGAAAGCGTGGGGGGGAGTTGGGAGGGAGGAGGGGGTAAAATGAACACGCTGGGCAAGGAAAAGTTTAGAAGAAAAGGAAAATACCTGTCCTTTACAGTGAGCCAAAATGAAGTGGAAATATAAACCGTGGGTTAGCCTGGACTTTTCAGTAAGGTTCTATAAGCCACAACCTTTTTGTTGTTGTTGTTTAAAAGCGGTTTTCTTTAGAGACCCTGTACAGTGGTGCCTCGCAAGACGAAATTAATTCGTTCCGTGAGTTTTGTCGTCTTGCGATTTTTTTCGTCTTGCGAAGCACGGTGTGGGGAAAGTTTTGGAAAAGCTTCAAAAATCACCAAAGTCTTTAAAAACCTCAAAAAAGGCTACCACACCGTGCTCTATGAGTTGCTCCTCGAAGTCAAGTCGCAACTGTATTAACGGTGTTAAGAAAAAGGAAACAAACTTGCAAGACGTTTCCGTCTTGCGAAGCAAGCCCATAGGGAAAATCGTCTTGCGAAGCAGCTCAAAAAACAAAAAACCCTTTCGTCTAGCGAGTTTTTTGTCTTGCGAGGCATTCGTCTTGTGAGGTACCACTGTACTGGCAAGAGAAGCCAATGACAAGAACCAGGCAAAGGCACACCTTCAGAGGTTCTAAACGTATAAATGCGCAATGCTGAGGAATGGTTCCCTGATCAGAAACCCTGAATTGTCCGCCCCAAGCCCTGCCTTATTTCTTCCCCCAAACGCCAAGCGAAGAGGGGGGGTGGCTTAGATAAAGTAAGAGGGGTGAGGTTTAAGCGCACAGTCTATTCTAAGCCCCGGCATCCTTTAAAATTTCACAGGGGGCTCCCAATTTAAGTGGTACCAATGGAAGGGATGGCAGGGTAAATTAAACCCACGCTAAAAAGAGTAATAAATCAACAAACGGCAGGCACAAACACACGCTGCCAGCACACACGCACACGACTTAAAATTAGAGAGGAACAGGCAAGGGCAATGGAGGGGAAAAGCATACAAGCACCCTGGCCAACAAATTAAAATGTAAGGCAAACCCACTCAGTCACCCAGACCAGCCAGGCAATCGGACGGGCAAGGGCAATAGAGGGGAAAAACATACAGGCACCCTGGCCAAAATTAAAATAAAACGCACAGCTACCAAGGCAGAGGCAGGGGAAGGAAAGTGAGGAGACGAGGGAGCTAGAAAGACGGCACTCACACAGACCTCGCTGGGGGTGGAGAGACCACGTGCTGGGCAAGGGAACAAGCTGCGGCTTAAGAAAGGTAATTCGCACTTAAACCGCCCAAACAAATCCAGCACCAGGAGTGGGGGAAAATAAAAGGTTAAATGTGGGTTTTTACACAGAAAAGAGGGCACAGCAAGACAGCAAGGCAAACTTGGGTGCCCAGGTTTTTAAAAGTAGTAAAGCAATGAGCGCACGCAAGCCTCCTAAATTTAAAAAGGCAAGCCAGGAACCAGACAGCCTCCACACACACAAACACCCCCGACTCCAAACCTCGTGGCTGAGCTCTTCCCTGCGATGACTCCTGACTCAAAGAAAATGTGTGTGCAATGGTGGGGATGGCTGGCGCGGCTGCGTTTGAGCCGCAAGCCACGCCCCCGCCGAGCTTCCCTATTGGGTGCCCAACCGGGGAGGGGCGGGGCACGCCAGCCCTGGAGTTGAAGCAGGGGGCGGAGCGCCCCCTGCATGACGCAGGAATCGTCTCCCGATCACAACCCCTTCCCTTCCTGGGAGGAGGAAAGGCTTTGTGAGGGTGGGGGATGGGGAGGGGCCCCACAAGAGGAGTAGCCTAGGGCCTCTCTTCATCTAAATCCAGCCCTGCCACCTGGTAACAATCTTCCTCACTATGATAAGACATAGTGTATTTCTTTTTAAATTATAGCAATTATTCCGACATTTTTGTTTAACGGAAAGATGAGTCCTCTCTTGTTCCTTTTGTGGTGAAGTATTTCCTCATTTTGGGTGATGGAGAAGTGCTGATGGTAGCATCCTTTCTTGCCAACTGGACGGCGGGGGTGGGGGAGCGAGAGTCTAGGGTCCTCCTTAGCTGGCCACTCTGTGACCCTATCTTTCCCCCCTGCAATCTGAAATAAAAGCCAAACTTCTACTATTCCTGTTTCCAGCGGTGCATGGAAACAGGAGGGGTGAGCAGGAGGTTATCTCTACCATTACTTATCTTCCTTTTAATAGGGGAGAGAGGAGAGGTGAGGAAGCAAAGCTATAATCATGAGTGACAAGAACACCACTCAGCTTTCTGAAAAATAGAAAGGGTCCTAATTCTGTTTCTAAAATAAAAAACAAAAAAGGAGAGCCATCTTTGTGTCTTCCAGTAGCTGCTGAAAACTGTTCTGTTTTAATGAGATTTTCCGTTTTTCCTTTATTTATAAAATTTCTTTACCGCCTTTCATCCGAGGATCACAGGGTAACTTACAATATAAAAACACCAAAATGTATAGCATAATAACAAACAAAAACAATAACCACACCCACAGTTTTAAAAGCCATGTATTGTTAAATAGATTATTTAATTACCCAAAGGCCTGCGAGAAGGGGGATATAGTTGCCTGGTTCCTAAAAATATGTAACCAAGGCTCCAGGCGAACTTCTCTGGGGAGAGCATTCCACAAGTGGGGAGCCACAGCAGAAAAGGCCCATTCTCGTGTTGCCGCCCTCCAAAACTTTCATGAAGGAGGCACGCAAGGGCCTCAGATGATGAGTGCAGGGTCCAGGCCGGCTCACATTTCATATGAAGCGTTTTACCCATTATGCTGTGTTCCATTGTTCATCTGTTTTCTCTTGTGACTATTTGGAATGTAATTATTGAACATAATTATTGAATTATTGTTTTTAATGAAAGTCGTTGGTTGTGTTGGCAAATTCTTAGCTGGAAATGGCAGTGGGGTGTCATATATGATTTGAAACAAGAAATAAGGCTGAAATTCTGATCCCAGCCTTAGGATACAGTGTAAATGCTGTTCCATCACTGGAATGGAGCTCCCTCCATGGGGCAGCACTTACGCCCCTCAGGAAGCCCTAGATATGCCCATGGGGTGTTCCATAGGCATAGACATATTACCAATGGTGGGTCACTGCTGCTAGGGATTTGGAAATGGGGCATGTCAGGGCCATGCTGGGGTGGATCACAAGATGTCTTAGAACCACAAGATCCAGTTGATCAGGAAGATGGTGTTTGACCTGTTTTAGATAGGGCCAAAATCCATCCTATTAAAGGACCAGGAACTACTATTAATTCTGGCCTTAAGTGTGTCCTTCAGGTTACCCCTTGTTTAGACTGTGTACACATCACTAGCTTTAAAAGATTGTTCTTTATCTCAATTCAGATCAAAATTGGTTCAGGGGTTGGGGCATATAATAATGTGTAAGAAACAACAGGATAGATAGGGGTTGTGGCTGTCGTCCCTGTGTACACCACACAGCCCTGCTTTTCCACTGTGGATTTGTAAACAGTCAAAGCAATGTTTGAAAACAGAATGAAAAAATATTTGGGCTGGGTTAAAAATGGGCAGATTAGCTCCCTGTAAACCATATTTACAAGAGATATTTTCAGATGTATTTTCAGGAGAGCTTTTAGGAGAGCAATGACAGGAACTGTGCGGCTAAGGAGCTCCTCGTCACCTGCTAAGCTGCTTATATTTATAAAGAGACATTTTCTCTCAGACAATGTCTGCTGCTCTGTTCAACAAAAATGTGGATTTCTGCTGGCTATCCATGACAGAAACATTACTGAATAAGTGGTCACTTTTGCAAACAGTGCATGGACGGAGGATTTTATATTGTTTGTGGCTGTTAAATTCTAATCAAGCGTTCTGATCCCCAGATCCAGCAAGTGTTAAAATATAAGCCAAGCTAGCTTCCTGGGTTGAAGGTGATCATCTGGGTGATAGGCCAATAAGAGAACAAAGAAAGGAAGCTCTGTGCCAGACAACAAATGGGTTGGGGCCCCTCCCTCAACTCAGAGATAATTATAAGGACAAAGCCTGAATTGAGAGGGCAGAGTTTGCTGTAATGTGAGGGAAAAGCTGCAAACTGTAAAACCAGAGAGGCAGAGCACAATGTTTGATTTCGGTTTTAATCCAAGGCTGCAGCTATGGGAGTAGCAGGACCTACTTGGTGTTGATGCTGTGAACCCCTCCATCATAGGCTCAGGTTGTATATGTGTGTAAATAAACCATATATCATAAAGACACCACATTCTCCACTATGTCTCATTCCCAAAGGAAAACACGAAACCTGAGTGAGAGCCTGGGACCCCTGGAATCTCACACTGCTCAGAGATTAGGGTAGCATGCAACAATACCTTGGCAAGACAAGTTTTTATGGCATAACATTGCTAACATTTATAGTATGTTATGTGAAAATAATAACTTTTCTATGATGTATCGTTTAAACAAACGTCTTTCTGCCTAGAGCCGAAGATGTGAATTTGCAGTATGTTCATATTTAGGTTTTAAAAGCTACCATGCCACATTCAGAAAGCACACAACATTCCCCTTAGGGTAGCTATCTCTGTTCTAAATGCTGAATTGATCTGCAGTTAATTGATGAATTATTTGATGGAGATTTTCTCCCTATTTTATGGAGCATCAAAGAACAGATGCAACTGAGGGGCTGTCAAAAGCAGTATAGAGCCAACTTTGATCCGTTTTGTGCCATTTGTGAAAGTATTGCTATTAGCAGACACCTTTTTCCTTACTAAATGCGGACAGGAGTTTTACTTTAGCTGATTCCCGGAACACATTAGAAATCCACTTCACAATTTTTGGATTCCCTTACCAGAACTATAGCAAAGCCTGACCTCTTGTGGTAGGTAGAGTGCAAAGCAATTGCTTCACATAAGGCAACCAGCTGCATGATCGCTATCAGATGGTTGGATCTAAACACAGGAATACAACACTGTAAATAAGTCAGAAATTAGATTGGTTTTGGCCAAAAGGAAAAACTACAACGAGAAATCCCATTTTAAACAATTCTCACTCTTTGGCGCCTTCTGGTATTCTATGTTTAAAACGCATTCAAATCGCGTTATTGTGATGAATGCAGCTGAGTGCAGTCCATAACATTAAAAAGGTGTACATAAGTTATTAGAGATAGAGAAAGGCTTATAGGTCTGGAAGATAATGGGAAGGCCATCTAGCCCAGTTCTCACCCAGAGCAGGACCCTCCTTGCCTGAAAGCTTCACTCATTTGACTTCTCACTTGTTTCTGAAGATTGAAAATCTTCTTGTAGAAATGGGCTTGTTTCAGTTCCTAGCACTGCTAACAATATATGATACTCAAAGCATAGCCTGATTATCAATGTTCAAATGGTAGCCACTTCCTGTCCAGTTAAGAGAGTCCATTCACTCTCCTACTTCAATTCCATACTCTGTCTATGTCAAAAAAGTTGAGTGTCTGGACTGTAAATTCTTCAAGTGCAGGATACCAACCCAATACCTTGTGGCAACAGAATGTATGATACACAATTGTATATGATGCTCAATATAATTATTGCATTTATATTGCATCCTTCCTCCAAGGAGATCAGGGCGATGTACACAGTTCTCTCCCTTGCCCTTTAATTTTCAGAACAACCTTGCAAGTCACCCAGTGAGTTTGCATAGATGGGCAGGGATCGGCATTGCTATACAGTCATACCTTGTTTTTCAAACAGAATGTGTTCTGGAAGTCCGTCCGACTTCCAAAATGTTCAGAAACCAAGGCACGGCTTCTAATTGGCTGCAGGAGCATCCTGCAGCCAACCGGAAGCTGCAGAAGTCGTGCCGGACGTTCAGCTTCCAAGGCAAAGTTTGCAAACCAGAACACCTACTTCCGGGTTTGCGATGTTCAAGTTCCGAGTTGTTTGTGAACTAAGCTGTTCGAAAACCAAGGTACAACTGTTCCTTCCTGGAGAAAGAATAGCTCATACAACAGAGAGAGAGAGAGAGAGAGAGAGAGAGAGAGAGAGAGAGCACAGTTGCTAGAGCATGAGACTCTTAATCTCAGGATTTTGGGTTCGAGCTCCACGTTGGACAAAAGGTTAGAGAAGGCTTCATGGAGAAACAGAGAGGAGAAGGTGGGCAGGTTGGTGGGGAAAGAAGACACGTTGCTTGTTTCACATTTTCTTTATTGACTGCCACTGGCTGAGTTCTCAGATTGCGCCAGACATCAGTAAAAGAGGTGGAGCTATGTTAGAATTACAGCAAGATTAAGGAAGATGGTGTGATAACACGCAGGCCTGGGGGAAAGCTCAGTAGGGATTTGAAGCCTCAGCACTTGTGATGGACCCCCGAGTGGGTCTGCAAAGACCATGGAGAGATGTGCTTGTCCTTGCACCAGCAGAGGAAACGACAGTTGATGTTGTAAATGGATGTACTTTTTTCCTCTCTTTCAACTTTGCTAGAAAAAAGTTACAACCCTTTCCAAACACTTTTTGTGGTTTTTCCTCCTTTTAAAAAGTGCATGGCACATTCGTTACAAGTACCACCCACTCTTTAGTCCTCTTCTTCTCCCCTCTCACTAATCAGCTTAGCTCTCGCTTGCTCTTAATTACTTTAGGGTAGAACAAGTCTGTACTGTTGCTTTCGCTGCACCAAACTTAGCATTAACAATTGATGCATTGAGAGCTAATGCTGCTGTCTGGCCAGCTCTTGTATTTGGGGCTTGGCAGATGTTTATCCAAACTAGTACAGCATCCTAGACCATGTCAGCAAGTATGTCAGATCTGCTGCAGCACCCTTTTGCCTTCCACGTTGTCACCCCGACATCACAAGGTTTTAGGCTTCAGCTTCAAAGTCCTCTAGCCGCTCACCCGGCCTCTCATTCCATCCAAGAGAAAAATTAGAACAAAAAAGAGAAAGAGAGAGAAACCCTTCTAGATATTCACTGATATCTATGTAATGGCTCTGTGAATGAGGCCTGCAAGTGAAGTGTGACAGCCTGGATGCTTCTTCAGCAGCAGCAGGTTCAGCCTAGGAAGAAGGAGCCGAGGTTGGCTTCTCCTCACGGGATACAGGGATGGGTCTCTCGCTGTGGCTGGGGTCAGTGTTGGACTGGACCTTGGGAGCCGAGAAGGTCAGCATGCCATCAGCAGAGAGAGAGCAGGTGATGGCCGCTTGGTCCACATTGGATGGGAAGCGGTACCGACGGTGGAATTCACGGGAAATATACCCATGGTCATCCTGACAAGAGACAAAAGAAATTGAGAGCATTACTTTTTTTTAAAAAAAAAATGCAGCTGTCTTGTGAGATAAAGTAATCAGTATTTTAACTGCAGAGATAAGATAACTGCAGGCTGAGCGGCTTGCCAAACGCCTCCTCAGCTGTAACTTAAAGGGGAGTCTCGGATACAAAATGGAGTTCTCAGAGTGGTTTAACAGTCAATCCCTCCTCAAAGGGAACTCTGGGAATTATAGCTCTGGGAGGGGACTAGGGGGTCTCCCAACAACTCTCAGCACCCTTAACAAACTACAGCTCCCAGGATTTTGGGGGGAAGTCACAACTGTTTAAAGTGGCATGATTCTGCTTTAAATGTGTAGTGCAGATGGTGCCTAAGATTTCCACTCACTGAGCGTGGTTGTAGGCCTTGGGGTATTCCTGCCTTCCAGCTTTTGAAGGCTTTCCATTTCAGATGTAGTAACTTTCCAAGTTCAAGGCTCTTGATTCCTTCTTGTGTCTTGTTTTAACACTTCTCATTTGTGCTGGCTTATAAAAGCTCAGCCTTTGCAGTTGATTCAGAGCTACTGACCACTGGGAAATCCTCCCCAATTGGGCTTCTATTTACTTTTTACCTAGTGTACCACCTAAAATTAATTTCTAGCTTTGCTAATTTAAGACTAATTTGTCCTTACTTTGTTCTTTGCCTCACAAAGAAAACATTGGAATGATTGGATTGTGATACACACACAGACACACACACACACACACACACACACACACACATTCTTTGTCCTAAGAGTCATGGACTGACCTGAAACCAATTAGCACCCAAGGCAAGCTAATCTCATTTAGTCTTCAAGTCTCCAGCCCAGTCAAGCCATTCTTATCTCTCCACAACCACCCAATGCCCAACTTGCAGGTTTTACTTAACATCTAGCTGGATGAAGGGTTATGAAGAACTTGAAAACTTGCTCATTATTTTTTTATACCTCGATTGGCTTCAATAAAGGTACTGCACTACTGTAGATTTTGGATTTTGTTTTCTATGGACCAACCCAGCTATCTATCCTGTTTCAGAGCTATTAAAGTGCAGACATTTTCTTGGAGTTTCAGATTACATTACATTATTTCTGTACTGAAAAAAATAATTACCCAGTGATGCCCACTGTCATCTAAGTGCTATGGAGTACATGATGAAAGAAAATGGATTTTTAAAAATCCTAACCATAACAGTATGTATCACCAAATCTGACATTTGTGCTTTCCTAAAGCAGATGCATACACCTCTGAGCTAAATCTCAGTAGTTAATGCTAAATAAAATGAATTTTTCATTCCAGCTGAGTAATTTGTACTTTCTTTATCCCTTCTGCTTACCTGTCTCTCACTGTGTTTGCCATGAATTTCCACAAAGTCTTCAATGACCTTCACACTCAAATCTTCAGGAGAGAAATGTTTTACATCCAAAAAGATTGTAAACTTGTCCCGGTCAGATCTTACCTAAAAGTGAAATAACAAGAAACCACCCCCCAAACAGAATTAGAATTCAAACCGGTTGTTACTAACACTAGGCAACACTAGGCAATTGTTTAAAGAACAAAGTAGCTTTTAAGTCATATCATTTACTCTGTGATTATATTTCTCAGATTCCCTGTGAGATAATTTGTGACGGCAAAATCATTAAGACATGTTCTTAAACCCTTGAAATTAGCAAGTGTCTTTTTATTATTCTTTTCAGTTTTCAAAAGGATTTGTTTTGAAAAGCAGGTGAGAATTCAGTCTACAACTTGAGTCAGTTCACTCACAGTTGGCACCAGTGACTTAACTACTGGTATTCTGGATTGGCAAGTTTGTAGGTTTGGGTGTGATTTTAGGATGCTACATACAATTGCCTAAATGCTGTTTGCAATCCAGCTTGTGGCTTCCATTCTTCACTCCAGTTATGACCACTGTACTATTCAGTTTCCGCTGAGTCACTTCAGCATTTATCTGTTTTGTGGATAGATTATTTCTGGCCCCCAGCAACCCAAAGGGTAATCAAAGGCTTTTGGCAATTTTTGCAACTTGCCCGTATGACTCTAAAAACCTGGGCATGCACAGACACTGCAGGAGACTTGAGTTTCATGGCTAACTTTTAGAAGCTGCCACTGCTTTTCATCAGCAGAGCTCTTCCTAGATTTCTGAGCCGGTCAGACCATAAATGTATGCAGAATATCCAATATGGTCACACGTCCTATTGGAATGTTCTGAACACAGCCTGAAAAGTGACATTTTATGAGTAACCTTTGAGCTGCTCTTCCCAAGAGACCACTATGCAGCGCATCAAACAAAACTCAAAACCCGCATTTTTAAAAAGGCAACAAAATGTACTTGATTAAGTAAGAATCTGCTTCATTTTTAGGGGAAGGGCCACAGCTCAGTGTTACGGAATCTGCTTTGCATGCACAATGTCTCAGGTTCAATTGGATAGCTGTTAGTTACAGTGTGGTGCTGATAATGCCAAGGTTGCAGGTTCGATCCCCCATAAGGGACAGCTGCATATTCCTGCATTGCAGGGGGTTGGACTAGATGATCCTCAGGGTCCCCTCCAACTCCACAGTTCTATGAATCCATGAAATGCAACAATATACAAAGTCCTCAGCATCTCCAGGTAGGGCTGGCAGAAACCCTGTAGAGCTACTGCCAGTTATTCTGGACCAGGGATTGGGAATCTAGCTATCCAGACAGTCCTGGACTCCAATTCCCATCATCCCTAGCCACCATGGCCAATGGTCAGAAATGATGGGAGCAATATCTAGGCCACAGGTTCCCCATCCCTGATGTAGACAATACTAAGCTAGTCAGACCAATTTATGACTCAGAATAAAGCACCTTCCTATGTGGTTGTTTTTTTTTAAACCCACCTAATTTGTAAGTGACACAGAGATCATCTAAACCACAGTTCAAGAAGGACACTGACAAACTGGAACGTGTCCAGAGGAGGGCAACCAAAATGGTCAAAGGCCTGGAAACGATGCCTTATGAGGAATGGCTAAGGGAGCTGGGCATGTTTAGCCTGGAGAAGAGGAGGTTAAGAGGTGATATGATAGCCATGTTCAAATATATAAAAGGATGTCACATAGAGGAGGGAGAAAGGTTGTTTTCTGCTGCTCCAGAGAAGCGGACGCGGAGCAATGGATCCAAACTACAAGAAAGAAGATTCCACCTAAACATTAGGAAGAACTTCCTGACAGTAAGAGCTGTTCGACAGTGGAATTTGCTGCCAAGGAGTGTGGTGGAGTCTCCTTCTTTGGAGGTCTTTAAGCAGAGGCTTGACAACCATATGTCAGGAGTGCTCTGATGGTGTTTCCTGCTTGGCAGGGGGTTGGACTCGATGGCCCTTGTGGTCTCTTCCAACTCTATGATTCTATGATTCTATGATTCTAAACATGCGACACACTCCCTTCAAATAGTTAAGAGATGTTAAAATACGATTTTCCAATTCTGCTTATTTTTCTTAAAACTGTTATCACATAAACCCTGAACTACAGTTTCTGTCAAATATTGTTCTTTCTAGCACCTTATCAATCTATCCCGTTCAATATGGAATTAAACTGATTAAACCATGCAACACACCTGGTGGTGTGCAAAAAGCTTGCTTTTTAAAAAAAAAAAAAAAAAAAGAGCTTCAAATGTATTCAGGAACACGAATCTTACCTCAGAGACACCTGACTCCAGAACGGTGCGGAAGAGAGATTGCCTGTAGTATGGGCTGATGGTCGAGGAAAGCAAAGGCAGGAGATCATATTCAAAAAGACCTTCTCCAAAAAACTGATCAAACAAACGGCTTGGAATTAAAGGTCCAAGAGCCCGTTTGAACCAGGGGTGCTGAATGGTAATATCCATGGTCTCTGCTGCTGCAAGTTTGGCGGTGGAGAGGAGACAGTGCAGTCACTTTGTGACAGTGAAGTCTTTGCTGGACTGCACAGTGGAGGTGTAGAAAACTTCCCTCTATATATACGACTTTCACAGAATGAAGGCATTAGTGGGATTTCTCTGGAAAGACATGATCTCATGATGAAGGCCAATCTGGTCAGCAGAAATTGTAGGGGCTGACCCGAGAGTGACAGTCTGGTTAGAATCAGTGCCAGATATCTCTCTGAACAGCAGCTGGCTGGCCTGCAGCATTCTGCGGACATAGGAGGGTATCACCATGGCCCGGCAGTACAGAACACCAACCCTCACCTACACGAGCCGTTCCAAAAGACTGTTATTGTCGTTGACATTACTGTGGAACATTTTAACAAGAAAACTCACTAGCCTTTTTTTACTCGCATGTTGGTTTGGTGTTCGCCCGAGAGGGAAGAAAGCAAATATTTTACACTGTATACTTTACCTCTCCACCCCCCCACACACACCCAAAAAAGAGAGAGGGTTTTCACTAAATGACAGAAAATAGGAGGCATGCTTCCAGACTGTTACTGGTTTCAGGTAGGGTTCAATCATACGCTAGCAAATTCAGGCTGAGTATTTAAAGTTGATTTGAAATAACTGGCTTGCTCTGCTCCCAGCACCTCATGCTGGGAGGCGCAAATTTTGGGCCCTTGGAGTGGTGTTATCCTCTTGGAACTGGGTCACTTCACTGGATAGAGAAACATTCCTGAAGGCCTCCCAGTTGCGAAAACTGCAAAGAGGGCCTTGAAACGCTTTTGAGGTGTTACCATCCAAGGGAGGTCTTGAAACAGGTCCTTATCTGGAAGCCTGTCTGTTGTCTGCTGCTTAGAGCATTCTTTAACACAAGAATAATTATTTTTGTACTATATGGTTCTTTGCAAGCATTGCTGAAATGTAGATTTGGCAGTTGTAACGATATTTCGTTTACTTTGTGACAAACTTCTCATTATCAATATACTGTTGGTACAATAATATATTATACCATATTGTTTCGCTTTAAAACTTCAAACTGAAAGCTGTCATGTAGCTGTCCCTTAAATGTAGATGAAGCAACCCAGGGCCGTCAAGATGTTGTCGAACTCCATTGCCCAGCAGCAACACCGAAGATGAGAATTGGTAAGTGAGGACGGAAGTTGCAATCCAGCAACATCTGGAGAGCCACAGGTTCCCCATCCCTTCCTTAGTGTGAGACAAAAATCCACATAGGCAGAAATCCGATGCTTGCTCTGGAATTCAGTCATCCAAGTACAGTAACTGAATGAGTGAAGCTGCTCCATCCTTGCATCATCTCTGAGCTGTGCCCCCCCCCCCCGCCACCCACAAACCTTCTTCCTTCCTCTAGCTGGAAGAGGAGATATGCATTTTCAGGTAAGAATGTCTCCCTATCTCTATGGGATTTTGTGGTGGCTCTCCTTTACATATTCATGGTCCATCTACAATGGGTATTTGTCATGTTAATTTTAAATTTATCATGTGCACAATGGCCTGCAGAGTGTCAACTGAGAAATTGCTGAATGTTAAGCTTGCATGGTTATTCCATCTTCTACCCTTCACAAGAAACAGGGAACTGGGTGGGGAGACCCCTAGTGCTGTGCAAGGCCACGGCCAGACTGAACTTTGGAAAAGGCTTGGTATCAGCTCAGTGTTTTCCAAAACTGGATCAGATCAAAGGCCTGTCTAGCTCAGCATCCTCTTCCCACAGCAGCCAACCAGATACGTATGGGAAGCCAGCAACCAAGGCCTCCTGTTTTTAAGGGCAAATGTCTGAGCATTAGCCTTGTCTTGGTTCCTGCCCTTTAGGACCATACAATTTTACCTTCTACCATATTTAAAATTGTTAGGGGTTCATTTTATTGCAGCATGTGCTTGAATTTGGAGCAGCTTTTCCATTTGAGCTGCATGTTGGAAAAGCTAAATATCAGCTCTCTTTATACAAAGGCAGATATTTATTTTATCTAAAGAATTTATATAATGTCAACAGTCTGCCTGGGCCCAGCCAAGGGGGCTTAAAAAGTTACTAGCAATCCCTTTTTTCCACCTCAGAGCCCATGTCCTGAACACTGAGCAAATCCCATCAGTGCCCGGGGCGTATAATATCATTGTTGTCAAATCAATGGTGAATGTACGTGGTGTTAATCCCTGGCACATATTCAACCAAGCTCAGCAAGTTTCAGCAGCACAATGCACTCCATGTCTTCATCAATGGATTTATATGGTGAATGAGATGCTCAACACTTCAGCCCATGGACCTTCAGGACAGTGGGAATGGGGAAAAGCAAGATCACATGGGAAGTGCTACAGATTAAGGAGAGGGCTGCGCCTTTGCGCACAGAATAAGATATAAAGGGCCAAATTTAAGCACACTCCTGCCATTTTGTGTTGAGTGCATGATAACATTTTCAGCATTGAAACCACGCTGAAATGTGCTCAACTTTGGTTGCATCGTGCCAAAGTGAGCAATGCAGTATATCTTCTATCAGACGTAACTTTTGTTGTTATGCTGAAGCATTGAGCAATCATGGCTTTCCTGGGCTCAATGGCTTGAATACTTGCTATTAATAGTAAAACATTAGAGATGGCTATTACATAGTTTGGAAAGGAAAAATAAGATGATGCAAAGGAACTGTGTAACGGGATGAGCGACACAAAGTGATTGCTGTACCTGCTGGCAGCCTTAGGAAACAGAGGGTCACAATTCTCTTCCTCTGGGGATTCATCCCCACCCATATCCAAATCTGCTAGAACTGTAGTAAAGCCAGTCTGAGCCCTATGGCACAATATACACCACTAGACCATCAGTCAAGCCCAGCAAGAAGAACAAGGGAATCCTCATTAGACTGGGAGGATGATGCACAAAGTCTTGGAACTTTGGTATTGTACAATTTTGGTATTGTACATCTGAAGGCAGCTCTGTTTAGGGAAGTTTTTAATGACTGATGTTTTAATGTATTTTTAATCTTTTGTTGGAAGCTTCCCAGAGTGGCTGGGGAAACCCAGCCAGATGGGTGGGTAGAAAAAATAAATTATTATTATTATTATTCCCATATATTTGTGCCTATGTCATGTCAAATGATTATGTCCCTGCAATGCCTGCGAGGACTTGTCCATTTGCTGTAGTCAGGACTCCTTTCCATGACTTTATTTGCTCTCCCAGTAAGTCTTAGACCCGAAGTATGAAGCACAAAGACATATAGCTTAAACTCTGAACAAAGTCAAAACATAGTACCATGAAATTCTGGAACCTCCATTTCCCAGCATGGTTCCAAAAAGGCAGAAATCCCAACAGTGGAAAGAGGGTCGTGGGCAAAAAGACAACAAAGGCAATGGAAGGTTCTGAAATGCTATACGTTTTTTCCACCTCCCACCCCCACCCGCAAAAAGAATTTCCCTTGAAAACAGCTACAACTATTATCTGCTGTGAATGTTGTTACAAGGCCTTTGACATGGCTGCTTCTAAATACAGAATCTCAGATTTCACATGGCCAAGCTTTCCCTTCTATTATCTCCACAAACTGTAGTTCAGACCATTTGTTCAGTGTGTACACAGCACAGCAGAAGCAATGTGCCGTCTTCAGCTGAAATCACAACATGTTCCACATCCATCTAGCGGCCTATCTTCCCATGGATTATGGCCTGGAAAGGCTGGTTTTCTCTTCTGTGAAGCCTTCAAAACCAATGTCTCACATGGTGGGAAGATTTGTAAGCCCCAGACCCTTCTTTTTGTCTAGACAGAACTTATATAAGTTGTCCATGTGCCATACTTTATACAGCTCAATTTCACTATATAAATGTGAACTGGCTGCAGACCTGAATGCTACGCATAAATACAGGGAGAACTGCACTTCCCATTTAGGGACTTAATCAAGTCAAGGACAGAAGCTCATACATCTCCGTGGGTTGATAGAAGCGCTTCCAATTCAAGTACAGGGCACACATCTCCGTGCAGGTCAGCATACACAAATCCTCACTCCTGACATTATGTATAAATATAGAAAGTGTGATTCATTTGCATTTCCTGAATCCAACCACTTGTAGAAGCAAAGGTGGCCAATGTGGTGCCATATATATCCAATTATCCTTGATCCTTGGTCATATTGGCTGGGGCTCACGGGAGTTGTAGTCCAACAATGTCTGGAGGGTAACACCATGTTGACTATTCCTGTGTTAAAGGGTACAGTTCAACACCTTGATGGATAACATAGCTCCTACTAACATGTAGTGAAGTGTGACAGAAGCTTCCTTGTGGTGACATTGTAAAGGGATATACTGCATTACAGTAATTACAGTAATCCATCCTTGAGCTTACCAATGCATGGCTCACCTTGGCCAGCTACCCTTATCCAGGAATGATCACAGCTGGGTATTAGCTGAAGCTGGTAGAAGATGCTCCTAGCCAGAGCAGCCATTTATGCCACAAGGGACAAAGACGGATCGAGGAGCAGCACCCGGACTCCAACACACCCATTCCTTCTGTGAAAGCGCAACACCATCCACCCAGTTCTCAGATCAGGGAACCACTCTTCCACATCCACAGGGCTTCTGCCTTGTCAGGATTCAGCTTTTGGCCCTCATCCAGTGCAGCACTGCGCCCTGAATACGGTCTTCTAGTGCTTACAACCTTATCCCACATCTGGTCTGAAAACAAAGTCTAGTAAAATTCCCAGCATTGGCATTCCAGTGAGGACAGCTGCTTAGGAAAGCAATGTGCCAGGAGAAGAAAACAAGCAGGCCTCTTGTCATTGTTAGCGGACCAAGTCAAGTGCAATGTGTCACGCTTCAAAGCATTTGTTGTTTTTGCAGTAGCTTTGAAAGAGAAAATGTGTGTGTGAAAGAGAAAAAGTATTGCTTGGAATGATCACCGCATGAGAAGATGTGTTAATGCCCTGGTGTTAAGATAAAAGAAATAGTATGCTGTTCTTATATGATAACAGGCAAGTTTTCTCCACTGGACACTGGTCCACAAGGCCATGTTTTGTCATCTACCAATTGTGCACTCCAATCTAACGAGGGAAATCCATATGCGGAAAAGAGGCTTCCACGCATGGATCTCCTTGCTGGATCAGAATCCCATCCTACCTATATCTGGATGCTCATTCACACACATTATAATCCAGAAAAGTGCCCTGCTGGATCAGACCTAAGGCCCATCTTGTCCCATAGTGGTCAACCAGATGCCTGTGAAAAGCCTACAAACGAGACATGTGCGCAATAGCGCTCACTCACTCATGTTCCCTCACCACGCCTAGTCACATGTGGAGGGTGATCCACATTGTACTACACAGCAGGGGCTATATCTTCCCATGATTATGGCTGGATTGGGTGGCCTGATCTGCACTGAATTACCAAAGGAAAGAAGACCCTGAGAAATGAGAATAAAATTACTGTCTCTAAGACCTTTCTTCACCCTAGCCCCATCCAGTGATAAATTCCAATTCCATGTAAGCGAAGAGAATGAGGATAGTCAACTCTGTAAGGTCAATGGATATTCATTTTATTGTAAGAGGTGGTCTCTTATTTGAGAATGTCCCATTTCACACCATTCACATCCTTGCCCCACAGGTTCCTCTTCACCTTCTGTCCAGTACAATATGACTAGGATGCCGCTACAAGAGTTCCCGACGTGCCCCGTAATTTTACCTACCTATTGTGGGCGGCATCTCTCAGTCTATAACAGGGAATGGCTCTGGTAACTCTACTCTGAAAGGAAGTTAGTGCTGTCATTCTATGAACTTGAGGAACCAACCTGAAGATGGCTGTCTCCAGTTCTTCTCCTCAGACTAGTTACTCTGAAGAACACTAAAAATAGGCCAGGGGTTGGGTTCTTCTAAGCTATGGCCCTTCTCGATCCAGATTCCCACCTTCCCCAAAATTAATTTTCACTACCCCAAATTCCTTTCCTCGGTGGGAAAGTGGGAGGGAAACAAATGATTGGGAAATTTGGGGGCGAAATTGCATAGCTTCTGGAAGCTAAGGCCCGAAAAAGACCCAATATGGAGGCTAAATGGCCAAAATATTGGGAAATACTAGAAAAAGATGGAGACAACTGGAAATTGCAGAGTTTGGAGAAAATGAAGGATAAAGTGCGAGACTGGTTACATTACGCTCAGATTAAAGAAGTCTTTAAAAATGATAAGAAATTAGGGTTCCAGGTGGAGAAATCGAAACTAGAAACAGAACTGTTAGAACCAAAGTCTAAGGTACTTTCAAGGATGTATAACTTGCTGCTAAAATGGAATACACAAGATGAAATGGTTAAATCGGCTATGATAAGGTGGGCGCAGGACATTGGGTATAATATCATGTTTGAGGACTGGGAAAGGTTGTGGAGTACTGGGTTGAATTTTACTGCATGTAATGCTTTGAAAGAAAATGTAATGAAAATGATATATAGATGGTATATGACCCCAGTCAAACTTGCAAAAATATACCACCTGTCTGATAATAAGTGTTGGAAATGTAAAGAGAGTGAAGGAACATTCTTCCACCTCTGGTGGACCTGCCCTAAAGTGAAGGCGTTCTGGGAAATGATTTATAATGAACTGAAAAAGGTATTTAAGTATACCTTCACAAAGAAACCAGAGGCCTTTCTTTTGGGTATTGTCGGCCAAGGGGTGGTAAAGAAGGACCGGACATTTTTTATGTATGCAACAACAGCAGCAAGGATACTTCTCGCAAAGCACTGGAAAACTCAAGATCTACCCACACTGGAAGAATGGCAGATGCAACTGATAGACTATATGGAACTGGCCGAGATGACCGGCAGAATTCGTGACCTGGGAGAAGAGAAGATGGAGGAGGACTGGAAGAAATTTAAGAATTATTTACAAAAACATTGTAATTTGAGTGAATGTTAAGCAGGATGCTAGATCATAAATAATTGAGCACCACTAACTTTGATGATTTAAGATAATAAGTGAGATTGAGAAAATATAAACCTTTTTGAGAATTATAAGATTATAAACACATAGATGGGATATAAGAATGCAAATAAGATAATAAATTGCTGGTAAAAAGTTATAATGATGAAAGTGGGAGCGGGAGATGTGAGGAAGTCCAAAGAAAATGTGAAATTATGTTAAGATATTTGTTATACTGTTCATTATATTCATTTTTATTGTAAACCCCAATAAATATTTTTTTATTTTTTTAAAAAGAAATTGCATAGCTTCTGGAATGGAAATTAACGTGAAAAGAGCAAAACTGTTTTCCGGCTATGTGGGGCTGAGGAAACTTTAAGTGGACCTGCTCCATGAAGGCCAGCATTCTGCAGCCAACAGCATCCCACCAACCAGGTGCCTCTGGAAATTCACAAGCCAGAGTAAAGCTGATGGCCTTCCTCATCCTAGCATCTCGTACTCAGTGGTATGCTGAGGTTCCACTGAGATGCAATAACTATTAGCTGTTGACAGATGTACATCATGCATTTGTCTAAACTTTTTTTTTTAAAAGGCCACCCAATGCAGTTGTCATTACAGTCATACCTCGGCTTACAGACACTTCAGGTTGCATGATTTCAGGTTGCGCACCACACTGAACCCGGAAGTACTGGAACGGGTTACTTCCAGGTTTCGGTGCTTGTGCATGTGCAGAAGTGCTAAATTGCAACCTGTGCACGCGCAGACGCGGCGCTGCAGGTTGCGAACATGCCGCCCACACGGATCACGTTCGCAACCCGAGTATCCACTGTACTGCATTTTAAGACTGTGAATTCCACAAGATAACTGTGGTTTGTATGAAGAAACCACCTGTGCTTTGTGATGCTTTCTTTTTCCTTTTAGATCTTAAAAAAGCAGGAAATTGGGTTGCAATAGTGGAGGAAGCAGCTCAAAGCATGGCATACCATGGACAGGCAGCAAGGTTTGGTGCTCAGGATATGTCTTCCACCTCCACAGTCTGAGGGCTCAGCCACACTTAGCTTTTGCCCTATGCGTTCTAGGCACAGAACCACGCTTTCCCAGTCCATGTCTGAGCACTTATTTCCCCAGGAAAACCCACTCTTTCACGCTAAATCAGAACAACTGGCAATCTGGGGTTGGTTTTGTTTTGTTTTTTGAAGAATTGCTTTCAGTGGTAAAGAGCAGGTTTTTGTGGAGTAAGCACAGGAGGGGGGGAGGCATTTGGACATGAGAGCTTTAAAGTACAGACATGTGTGAGAAATATGGCACAAAAGGAAGTCTGGATGAGCCCAGGCACAGTATGCCTCTGAATGCCACTGGCTGGGAATCACAAGTAGAGAGAGTGCTTTTGCTTTTGTTCCAGCCTAGTGCCAGGTTGATAAAGGCTGCTGCATTCATTACAGCCCATCTAAAACTGATTCCGAAACCATTTCCTGCCTGCACATACTTCTCTGGGAGAAGTTGCTTCTTTTTACCACTGGAGGGAGTAACAGTCATATAAATGTAACACTGAGTTAAATTTTACTTCTCAGCAGTTATGGTGCACCTTTTTATCTCCACCCACCCCTCAACTTAAATTCTTGCTTTACACTGAAATTCCACATACACTTACACAGGAGGAAGCCCAACTGAATTTAATACAGTGGTATCTCGGGTTACATACGCTTCAGGTTACAGACTCCAGTAACCCAGAAATAGTACCTCAGGTTAAGAACTTTGCTTCAGGATGAGAACAGAAATCGCGCAGCGGCAGCAGGAGACCCCATTAGCTAAAGTGGTACCTCAGGTTAAGAACAGTTTCAGGTTAAGAACGGACCTCCAGAATGAATTAAGTTCTGAACCCGAGGTACCACTGTAGAATGGGTTATTTCTGATCAGCATGCACATGATTTTATGGTGTAATTTACTGAATTACTTCTTGGTTCAGGAGTTTTGTGGGTTCCTCCCTTCTCAATGGGCAATTTCTTGTGATCGCACATCCCCTGTCATACTACAATAGTTTTTCACAATACATTCAGCATGAGAGTCATATTTATGCCAATGAGGAAAGAACACTGTAGCTTGACAAAAGCATGTTCCCAGATAATGTGAATGCAAGATATGTGGGTGGGCTGGTTAGCTCTCCTGCTCCCATTTTCCTCCCTGTAGATGTGCACCCAAGATTCTGTTCTTCCACCCCAGTGGCGTAACGTGGGGGGTGCAGGGGGGCCCGGCTGCACCGGGCGCAACATCTGGGGGGGGCGCACTCGCACTCGCAGCTCTCTGCCCCTACCCGGCTCACTCACTCTCTCTCACTGCAGTGCTGGCTGTGCGAATCCAATCCGAGCCGCTGGGTCGCCGCCCACTGTGGAGGGGGTGGGTGCCAGGCGTGCGGTGCGGAGAGAGCGAGGGACTATCTGGGGGAGGGACAGTGCAGCGGCCGCCCAGCGCAGCGCTGAGCGCGGGAGAGAACCACATCAGACCAGCCCAGGCAGCAGCAAGAAGCAGCTGGCAGCGGCGGCAGGTTAGGGGTTAGGGAGCGCAAATTACTTGCCTTGCCCCGGGTGCTGACAACCCACGCTACGCCGCTGTTCCACCCTGCCAGACTGTGGGTGTTTATTGTCAGATAGATGTTTTTCATGCATTCAAGTTTTTTGGCAGTGTCCTCACATCATCAAAATGCCAGCCCATTTAAAATTCCCATTAAAATTCCCCACCCCATTTAATCCAGATTTGCAGTTTCTGGAGGAAATCCAGCAGCAGCCAGCATGGTCCTGTATCAGTCACAAAGCCACCTTGTTGGTGTGGGTTTTGTTTAAAAAACCTGGTTGCAAAACTGCTGAAAAAAGTTTAGAGCTGATAAAAGAGGCTGCCCATACATTTTATCCTGCCCAACTGATGTTTCCATGGATGATCAAGCCCCCAAAGTGTTAATCTGACTTGACCCTGTTAGGTGAGATTTGTGATCTCACAATAACAAGAGTGGTCCCTCCTCACCCAGGATAGATGAACTTGGGAAGAGGCAGGGTCTGTACTAGGAAAGAGAAGTGTCTGCTCTCACCTGCTTAAGACTATCATTAGCAGACAGAGGACATGCTTCTGGCATGTGGCAAAGGATGACAGTCAAGAATGTCCTTGGAAGTCATTCTTGGGGGAGGGGGGGTCAACAGGTTACAGGGACCCTTTGTCAAACAGAAGCAGCTTTTGGTATTAGCTTACTGAACCCTCTTGGCAGAGTGGCAGGATAAGTGTTGTGCAAATCGGCTTTCAATTGTTTTACTGAACCCCACTCTCTGGCACAATGGTTAAGTAAAGAAAGATTTCATTTTTGTTCACTGTCTGTATAAAACCCCTCCTGCAGCCATCACATACCATTTGTAGAGAGAGCAGTAGGAGTGAAACGAGAGATGAGCCAAAAATCTTAATTAAAAAAGCAACTTTTTTTAATTCTCCGGGACCATCTTCCCACATATCTTGTAAGGATAGCTAAGATGATTTACCTTACAGAGCTGCTGGAAGGATGACATCTAAAGGCAGATTACCCTCCGTTTCTGGTAGAT
The DNA here is from genome assembly GCF_964106645.2 of Podarcis pityusensis. Taxonomy (NCBI): domain Eukaryota; kingdom Metazoa; phylum Chordata; class Lepidosauria; order Squamata; family Lacertidae; genus Podarcis; species Podarcis pityusensis. The sequence goes on along the minus strand of NC_138027.1, from coordinate 57,020,485 downwards.
CACCCCCTCCCTCATGCAGAACCGCATGCTATTAGCTTATTCACCAGCCTGTGTCCACCAAAAAAAAAAAAAGTCCGCCCCCCCACCGCACTGCGGACCTCAAAATGCAATTCAGACTAACGAAATTTTAAAGTATCTCTATCGACACCTTCACACAACACATTCTAGGGCTTTTTCCTGCCCGGCTTTAAATGCAAATACAGACATTTTCTTGGAACGGGGTACAGTTGCTGCAGCAAGGACCGGAGTCTGATCTGATTCCTTCCCAAATAAACTTTAATTTAATAATGGAACCAAGTATGGAAGAGTGAGTGACAAACCGAGACACGGCAGCTAGGAGCAACTGCCCCTATGGATAAATCTCCGGGGTGGGCGTATCCCGAATGGCGATGGAAGAAGAACCAAGGGGGGGAGGGGGAGAAGCCAAGTCACCCCGCGCTGGCGCATGGAGGAGACAGCTGCACCAGGCGCGTGCGCGAAGCCTTTCCCCGCAGCTCCTGCCTTACGCGCTGATTGGTCGCCGGCGCTTGATCGTTGCAGCGGCTGGCGGGCGGCGAGGCCGTTTCCGGCGCGGGGTTGTGACGTCTTAAGCGGGGTGCCGAGGTGTCCGGCGGGCGGCCGGGCAGGGCAGCTTGTAGGAGATGGCGGAGTATCTGGCCTCCATCTTCGGTACCGAGAAAGACAAGTGAGTGGGTTCTTCCTCCCCCTGGCCTGCCCTCTCTCTCCAAGGGCGGGGTCCGGCCTACGCTTGCGGGGTGGGTGAGGGGGGTGGCGGGGCCTGTGTCAGCGCCCTGGCGGGGGCCATTCCTAACAATGGTTCCCCACGAGGAGCCCTTTTTTTCCTCGCTCTCTCGTGCGCGTGCGCGGTTCTTGGCCGTAGAAGCCTCGAGCGCGCGAAACCTCCTTCAGCCCTTGTTCCGTTGCTTCTGCTGCAAAGTGTCTGCCTCGTGCAAGCCTGAGAGGCGCTCCCTATTGGACCTTATTGGGCGCGATACTTCCTTCCCTCACGAGCCGAGGGAGGGAGCGCGCTCGCGCGCCTGCCCGCCCGCCAACAGCCCAGGGGGCGCGCGCGCCCTTCCGGAAAAGAGCTGATGGCGGGCTCACGACTGCGAGGAATCCCCAGATCCGGGGTTTTTTTCCTCTGGTCTCCTCTTGGTTTTCCTCATGAGCTGAATGAGGAAGGGGAAGGGCCGGCGCTGCTAAAATGGTCGGCCTGGCAGCAGGATCGCCGCTGAAGATCTCGTGGGGGAAATCCCCTTGTGTGTCTCCGAGACGTAACGCTTTCTCATCACGCCTATGGAGTTTTGAAGGGGCGCAGAGTTCTGTTAGTGCAACTACAGCCTCAGTAGAAGTGTTCAAGCTGGCTTTCATGATCACACTCAAATCTATCTATCTATTAAAAGGTACATGAGGTAGAAAACTGTACATAATATTTTAGAGGAGGAGGGTTGTGGCCCTTTGAGCTGGGGACATCTGCCTTCCACTCCACTTTTCTGTTCACAGGGAGAGGAGGGAAGCAGGTCTCAATCTATCTAAGCTGAAGAAACTCCATTGCGCACTACTAAACTTCATGCCCATGCACTGATACTGGGAGGAAGCAGTAAACTTGAATTTCCTAACTGGGCAGAAACAGTAAAAACCAGACCATGCAGCATGTTCTATTTTACTTTCATTGAAAGCCATTTCTGGGGGCAGCTTACTACTATGCTACACAAGTTAGTGAGCAACTGAAATGTCTCCAACTTGCAGACAATGGTGCAGAAGACTCATCATATGTATACAAGTGTTGTCACATGCCTGCCAAAACCACGCTTTTCAACTTTCCTATGGTGTGGAAATAAAGCAGCGGATGTCTGCAGTTCACACCTATGATATGAATGTTCCCACCCCATCTACTATCCAACATGCCCTAGTAGTGGACAAATGGAGAGAGGAGAAAGTACCATAGGTTGAGGCAGCGCATCTGCTTGTTTTATAGACGGTCCCAGATTCAATCCCTAGCCTAGCATGTCCAGTTTGGGCTGGGAAAAGACTCCTGTCAGAAACCCTGGAGAGCTACTGAGTGAAGACAATGGTGAACTCTAGTAATTGACAAGTAATTGACATCTGCCCTCAGACCCCAACTTACAGCTTTCACCATTCTCAGTTTTAGAGAAGGCGATACTGTACTTTAAAACAGCCAATATCAATTGTAGTTGAATCATTGCTAAAATAGATATGAACTAGGACAGGAACAGAGAACACCTCTTCTAGACCTCAGGACTCCACTGGCCATGCCTTGGCTGGCCCTGCTTCACAAATCAAGTGCTTTTGCCTGGCCAGAGTGTATTCTTTTGATTAATAAGCTTAGCTATAACTCCATAACTAGTTTGTATAGAAATGGTTTCAATTGATACAATTTTTGTGTCTTTTGGTTTCAGAGTCAACTGTTCTTTTTACTTCAAAATCGGAGCATGCCGTCATGGAGACCGGTGTTCTCGGTTGCACAATAAACCAACATTTAGCCAGGTTGGTGTAAATTTTTTTGGTAGAAGTCTTACATCCAATGCAGCCATGACTTTCAGAGCTCCAATCTGTGATTGTTAAATCTGAGAAACTATAAAAGTATCATGTATATATTTGTTGATTTGTCCTTGAGTTGCTATTCATTTCTTTTACTCACCCTTTGAAATATTTTAAAAAAACTTTAATGGTTGCAGAATTTTTTTCCATAATTTTTCCAATATTAGATGTCAGCCAGTGGTAACCTCCTGGGTAATATTTAGCAACTATATAGCTGGTTTTTTATTTTAAAAATGGGCCAAATTCTCTCTTGTAAACCAGGGATAGCCAAAATGGTGTAATCCATGTGTTGTAGTGCAGCTGCCATAGTCCCTGAGCACTGGCCACTACTTCCTTGGCAGGAGTAATGGGAGTTGAAGTCTAACAACTTGGAGGACACCATGTTGATTGCCCCTGGTGTAAGTGTGCATGTTTTCAAATTTAACCAAAATGCCCTGACAAAGCGATTCTGTGAAATAGCAAAAATGCACATATCCTTACATTATAAGAGATGGTGGCATTTGCAGATGTCTTCTCTACTACTTTATATTTCCAAGTATAGCATGTGTGGAATTCAGAGCAATCCCTATAAAATGAGTGGGGGCTGTGTAACAGTATGAGAGCAGCATAATCAATTTCAAAACCTTTAAAGTAGTTTGAGAATATAGGCTAGCATAAGGGTTCCCAAACTGTTGTTCACAAACCATCAGTGATCCACAAGCTTCATTCAGGTGGTCCATGGTGTGCCCGTAAAAATACAATGAAAAATCATACAGCATCTAGCACAGTGCGTTATAATTGCTACAGTGGGCAGAGAAAACGTTAAGTGGTCCACCAAGACCCTAAGCCATTTTCATGTGGTCTTTGTAACCACTGGGTTAGCCTGTACAGATTAAAGCTGGTTGGGATGATCACATTCAGTTTGGTTGCTACAATTTTGTTTAATTTATTTTTGAACTCTAATTTTATTTTTAAAAATATCCAAGCTCCCTTATATCTTAGCCTGCTCATCTACTTTCAAATAGTTAAGATTGACATAGGCAAAATACAAAACAAATAACTTCACCAACTTCAATACTTAAGCATGAAGTAAAGTAGAAAGAGGCAGTAAGGGAGAATGTGTTCACAGACTGACTGCTTGGGCAACTCTTAAAGCTAAACTCCTATGCAAACTTACTTGGGAATAAACGCTGTTGAACGTAGTAAGACTTTTATGAGAGTACATGTAGACGAGCAGACTGGAATAGTTTGGAACAATAGCTTGTCTTATACTTTGATCCACCTAGTATATATGCCATAATATTGTTGTGATCCACCAATTTAACATCATAGTTTGATGCTCCGCTGATGCCAAGAATTTGCATGTCCTCTCCTGAATATTTAATTGTAGTAAATCAGGAGTTGAACTGAGCTGTGGTATCTGCATTTATTTGAACTTTGTAATAAGAATGCCAAAGCAGATGATTAAATGTGGCAAGCTTTTGTGGATTGTAGTTTAGGGTGAATTTCAGTAGCTTCTGTGAGTGGAATCAACTTAACAACATGATTTTAGCATCCTGCCTTCTGTGCAGCCCTCCTTGTGCCCCTATAATCTGCTCCAAAGTGTTGGTGAGGAGACCTGGAGTGAAGCTGGGGTTATGGGGAAGAAGAGGAAGCAGGGACCCTGTTGTTGTGCACTTGCACAGTGTTGAATTTCAGCTTCAGTCAGGGGTATTTACATCTGTTGTAATGACTGATAGAACAGTTAAGATATCGTTATTAGGAATCCAGGATTGTTTGGAAGATTTTAACTTGCATCTTCTCGATGTGGAGGGACAATTTCTGTATCTTGCTTTTTCAATAGAATTTTGATCTTTGTCCCTCCATTATGCACACCCCATTTATATATGTGCATTCAAATACTATTTTGCAGTTAGGTCAGCTAATCTGATCTGTGACTTAAATTTAAGAGTCTTCTTTCCTGCTTACTTAAACCAAATAATTTGGCTTAATAAATTAATGTCACAATGTGTTAGGTACTGAACAAACAGTGAATATATATTGTGTTCCTACTGCTACTACTGAAATTGTTTAGTAATTCAATGTGGTTTACCATGCTAGTTCCTGCCCAGCTTGCACTAAAATAGAGTTGCAGGTGAGAGAAAGTTGCAAGTACTCTCAATTCGAAATAGGCTAAAAACAGTCAACAAATGTAGGTGTATTTTGTCTCTACCGTGGCTAGGGACCAGAGGTTAACACTGGCTGGTTTTATAAAAACAAAAAAGCTCTGAAAACAATGTTTTCTTTAAATACAGTTGGTTATATTAAATTTGAATGAAAGCTCATGAAAACTAACATTTTTATTAAGTAACACTGAGCTACTTACACTAATATGGACATTAAAACTCTGAGATATTAGATTACTAACTTAAACATGGTTTGTTTTTTCAGACAACTTGATTTTAAGAAGAACGATACAAATGTAAGGTTTCAAGTCTGCCTGGGCAAATCCTTCAAGTAGAAAGCACAAAGGCTGAAAGGATATTCTTTCTTTAAAGATCTGCAAACTGAACATTTAGAAACTCATATTATTTAAACAGACGTTCCACCAAGGAAATGCTCGTTTAGAGAAAGTGAAGAATCCTGTTCCTTGTGGCAGTGGCCTTTTGTTAGAAAGGCACTGCATATTTGGGGCACCATGTAGCATTTTTTATGGCCCTCCATATTTGATAGGATTAAAATTAGACTAAATTTAGGCCCATGCTAATAAGTTACTAAAATAGTATATTGCTAATTCTCTTTCTGGGAGCTGGGCTGAGGATGCCTCCCTTGATAAGCCAATAGCGCAACTTCTTGGTGAAATTAAAACTTGTTTACATAATATGACTGAGTGATATTTCAAAACATGGTGCAAATAAAAAAGAAAATAGTGTACCATTTGAATATAATTTTATATTAAGCTGTTCGCAAAAAAGTTGTCTCTTTGCAATTGTCTATTATATGCACAGCAGCCAGTAGAATTCCCCTTTTTATTTTTTTTTCCCCGCAGACCATCTTGATTCAAAACATCTATCGTAATCCCCAAAACAGTGCACAGACGGCTGACGGCTCACACTGTAAGTCCCACAGTTGGAGAAATTTTTTTTAAGAATGGTGTTAAAGAGCCCATTCCTAAATATGAGAAAATCATGTTGGCTTCTGAGCTGCTGACATAAAGCTGTTGCAAACAGGACAAGTGACGGAACTCTTACATAATGATCAAGCATTTGTCAAATGCCTATGTTATGTGCAAAAAAAAAATGGTTAAAAATGATTGGAATTTTTTGGTTCAAAACTTCCGGTATAAGAACATGAGCATTAAGAGATGTTCATTGTTTATAGTACACCTTAGGCATTTATCAAATGACTTGATATTTTAAAATCTGAAAACATAGGCTTTTTTGCCATATACGGTAAGTGATACTTGGGGATTTTTGGTTCACCTTAACATTCTTAGGCAATAGAGATTTCATAACAGCCTTATTATTGTGTGTTACAGTGGGATCTAGTTCCTGACAATTTTCAACCTTTCCATATGTTAAGGCTATTTATTGCTTCAGGTTCAAGATTTATGATAATAAAATGCCATTAGATGCATTTTAAATAAATGCAATAATAAGTGTTGTGAGATCTCTATTTTTTTCCTCAATACTAGGGTGGTTCAGAAGGGTCACAAGTCAAATGGCGCATATTTCCCTCGGGAGAAAATAACATTCTCTCTTTCAGCACTGAGACTCAACTAAAAGTGATCACCACAAGGAAACCAGTTTCTTGTTAAAACTTATTTTCCATAATATAAAGTTGTTGCGTTTTGTATTTCAGACCATTGCCCTCTTGAACATTTACCGTAACCCTCAAAACTCTTCCCAGTCTGCTGACGGTTTGCGCTGTAAGTTCATACAAGTTCCTTCACTGGTTCCCTGGGCTTGATTGTCAGAGCTCAGTGTCAACTGAAGCTGGTCTACCATTTTTAGTTTAATGGAGCAAACTGATCACATTTTATTAAATGTGCCTGAAATTTTTGGTCCTTCACATATCCCATGCCCACCCCACCCCCCAAAAAAACTTGTTTCCTCTGAAACTTTGGCTACCTGCCTATTTTATGAATTTTTTAAAGGGACACATTTTAAAGTTTTCTTGAGCAATGGCGCTCTCTACTCCATCCTTGCCATTGGCCTCCATCATTTTAATGTGTCCTTGATTATATTTAATGTCACATATTACTGTTATCCAAAGGCTAGGTCAACAGCTTATTAACTTAACTCAAGCACTTATCCATCTGTTTACAGATGTTAAAATCACTTTAATTTGATCTCTCTGCATAGGTACGGTTAAAACTCATTCCTTGCTTTAAAATCTGAAATTATGAACTGATATTCATTTATGGGAAAGTGTGGAGATTGTCTTGAACTAATTCTTAACACTTGTGTAGTTATAAACTGTGAAAATATTTGTCTACTGTACATCAGTAGAAGTAAGTGATTTAAATGGGTAAATAATTCAGCTAATCTGTAATTTGCTCTTGAAGCAGTTAAACAATGCAATAATTAAATGACTTCTCGTTAAGCACAGTCTGGTATTTACCACACTATTTCTACTAGCGCTGCTAAATGATATTCAGTGTTATGTTCGTATCTGGGCATGTGCTAAAATTTCCACCAATCTGGTATAAGTAATTCATGCTGTAGCTGCATGGTTTGCTGTGGAGCTCTTTTTAATTGTCCGGAATTTACTGGCTGAACAAACATAGCAGCACGTCTCTTTAAAATGATAGTTCAAATGTAATGTTTAAAATTTGGTCTCAGTTGAGTAATGCTGCTTGAGAAACCAACAGCCTTTTGCTGTTTTAGGAATTGCATGGTTTGTTATAGTTACCTAGCAAATATTTACATTGTTTAACTATTCTGCTCTCCATATATGTCTCATAGTATTATCAGTTGTGTCTAGTAGTCGAATTCTGGTGGTGTACTTGTTCAACCTAGTAAAACACCATCACTTAATTTGGTTTGTTTTAGTGTTATGTCATACAGGGAAATGGTTTTACCAAGTTTTAAAAAATCACATATGGCAACAATTGATATGTGTTGAAAAACCAAAGTAGATTTTTAAAAATCTTGTTAATGACTATTTCTATTTCTGCTGACAACTGAGAAAACAGTTAGCTATTAAGCTATCTTGATATTTTGGTTTGGGACAGTTTAATCCATTTTTATCAAGCTCATAGTGTATTTTAAATGGGATTCAACATCTGTCAGTCAACATTTAGTTCCTAATTCAATAGTGTCCCTTTAAACTTAATGTAGAGTTGTAAGTGTGGTCATAGTTTAATTGAAAATAAATCTGAGAGTGGATCTCAGCTACTTTTTCTATTCATTAAAGGTGGTGGGAAACTGAATTTTGAAAATACCATAGAATTTTCCCATCCTTAAGTATTTTAGATTTATATATGAGAGGGTAAGATGCTTTCTAGAACTACAGACCACTCAGGGTCAGATAGCTATACATATAAAGTTTTAAATTGTGCTTAATGTATGCTAAAATGCTATATCCGTCAGTTTTTGCCATACATACTGGTTTGAAATTCATATTTATTTATTTATTTATTTAAAACCTCCCCTGTTTATGAACAGGTGGTCTAGATGCCTGCAAATGCATACTTAAGGGCATGGAAATAATATAGCATGACTTACTTTAAGTATTCTGAAAAATGTGAAGACTGAAATAGCTTTTGGAGCAAAATTGGGTTCCTTTCCCCCGTCAGTAAGCCTAGTTTTGCTAATTTGAAGGAAGTAGAAACATGTTAACTTAATATTGTGTTCAGTAAAGCATATGATTTGTGAACAGTTTTAATTAGCAAACCAATTATAGTGTACGTGGCCAGACTCTAAGGGATGCTGCTCTGCTGTCGTAAGGTATTCAGCAACAGAAGTGGGGGACATTTTTAGTAGTTCCTTTTACCCACTAAAATCCCTACTCCCAAAAAACCCCTGCACCAGAGGATTGGGGAACCCTCAAGCACATTTGGAGGGAGGGAAGCCTGCTTGAGAAAGAAGGATTTGCTGAAAATTTCCTTCTTCCCTGTTCCGTTCAGAGATGCCTGCTGTCAGTAGAGCAACACCTGTTGGATTCCACTGTTTGCTTTTAGAATAATTTTTAAATTAAATTCCCTTATACAGTATTTTATTTCTCCCCTTATCTGAATCCTAGTACATTCTTCAAAGGTTGTTCATGAAAATCTGGTGCACTAAAATTAAGATAGTTGGAGCTGGGGGCGGTTGCATTCTATATCAGATCAGTTTCCTTAGATTTAAACCATTCTCTATGGAAGTGTGTTATCTATCAGGTTATTGATTAAAACTATTAAGAGATTGTTGTGATTGTTTTTTCTTTAGGGGCTTGGCAGAACTGTTTATGGTCTACTCCTAATGGTTAGCTACATATTGCGTATTTTTTACTCCAGTAGACGGCTTCTACTTACTTTTCAACTTACATAAAATATTTTTAATGTGCTCAGAGTCCTTTGCCTTGTTTGAGATTAGATTCTAATTAATATGGCTTGGTATTTGCAGGTGCTGTGAGCGATGTTGAAATGCAGGAACATTATGATGAATTCTTTGAGGTATGTTACACTGAGTATTGCTTTGAAAACTTTATATAAATGAGAACATCAAGCACAGTTAACATTATAAGCTTTGAAGTTTATCTTAGAGCAAAAGACGAACAAAATTATGCCAGATACTCTTCATCAGCAGGAGGGGAGTATTTGAAATTCTTTGTTCCTTAGATTCATCTTAGTAAAGTTTATCTGGCCTAAGTAATAATTCCCTGTAACAAACAATAGATTATGGGAAAACGTAACGAGTGATATCCAGCTAGTGTCCCTGAGGGCATTTCTCAAGCCTGTAGGCCCCACCAGACCACTTTGGACAAACCACACACCAAGATTGTTTGACATCAGGCATCAAAAAGTTCAAGCTGTGGTTGCAAAGGAAGAATTGGGAAAGTACTTAAACCAGATGTTTTCAACCTTTTTGAGTCCATGGGTCCCTTGAGCAACTTCCTTCTTTTTGTGGCACCCCTGTGGGGCTCAGGAGCCCAGTTATGTCACCCCTTGCCTGCAGAGCCAGCAGCCTCTCACCCTTTTTCGAACACTCTTCCCTTCTGGAGTGTTTCCTCAGTCTCCTCTCTCTTTTCTTTGGGAGTCGTCCAGGCGGCTTCAGCTCCTGCCCCTGTTCTCTGAGCTGCCCCACCCACCCCACCCCAAAGAGAGTTGCCTCCTCACATCGCCCCACAGGGGCCTGGGCAGAGGATGCCCCCAGCCTTAATGGCCCAGCGGAGACTGGCCAAAGGTGAACATGCACCTTACCTTGGGAGACTGCAGTGGCAGCAGCAGAGTTCCCCACCCCTGAACAAAGTCAGGGTAGGCCCATTGAAAGAAATGGGCTTAAATTACTTAATTTTAATTCATTGAATCTGCTCTGAGTGTTAACGACACAGGATATTGCCCATTTTATTTTTCAATCTTCAGTTATTTTAGTTTCAGATGTGTAGTTTAATTTTGAATTCTTATTTGTTAAAAGCTATTTATGTCCTGCCTTTCTGGATACAAATGCTTCCAAAGTGGCTTACAAGTAACATCAAGATGCAGTCTTTGAAGCCATCATAAACAATATCAATATATAAACATATCAGCATATAAAATTGTTACGATTTCCCCTACAGGGCAGTTGGTGGTAGATGGGAAAGAGAGCAGTTAGGTCAAACGGACTCTCAGGTCTTGCTTTCTTCTGGAATCCTTCTCAACAAGACAGCTAGTGGTAGATGGCCCTGTGGGGGGGGAATAGGGATAGAGCCATTGCCAAACCCTGTGTAGCCAAGAAAAACAGATCAAATGCCAAGTTGGTGATGTATAGGCTTGCTAATCCATCTAGTTTAGATCAAATTAACACTCATTTTTTCTTCATTTAGGAGGTCTTTACAGAGATGGAAGAAAAATATGGTGAAGTAGAAGAGATGAATGTCTGTGATAATCTTGGAGATCATCTGGTTGGAAATGTATATGTAAAGGTAAGATATAAAAAGTCCACAACTGCTGATCAAAATCTTTCAATGTCTTGCTTTGTATATTTGAAAAGTAACTAGCAGTCTTGAATAGTTAGGCTATGTGTATAGCATAAATATTAATGAATACTTTCAAATGAAACCTATTAAGCCCAGCAAGAAGTGTAAATAAAGAAATGTGGTGAATGAACTAAAATGCTATCTCCCCTTATCTGACTGTCTGCTTCGTTTCTATTTCCCCCCAATATCCCAATCACCATGTCTGTAGACACTTAATCATCTTAATTGTAGAGTGCTACAACAGAGCAACAAATGTTTAGAACGACTTTTCAGATTGGGATTCATATATGGAACTTTTGTACATGTACTCTCCCCTTCCCTGCATTTTAACATTACAAAGTAATTGGTTCTTGTATCTTAACTATCCCTGATTCAGGTCCAGCCTGGGGCATTTCCTTTTTTTATTCTCAAAAGTATACACTTAACATCAGGCATTGGTCAGCACTATAGCTACGTAAAGTGGTTGTTAAATTGTGTAATTCTGTCTAGGATTTTCCAACAAGGAGAATGTAGTTTACTAAAATTATTATTATGACATAGGAAACTATTAGGCAAATCTAAGGAACATCTTAGAAAAAAACTAGAAAAAGCAAAATAAAAATAGCCACTGAAGTGCAGTTGGATAGTGAACTAATGCTGCTAAAAATGACCTAAGTGTTGCTGGAGTATATCTTGGAATGGTAGCTGCCACATCCACTTGAATAAGCAGGGCTTATCAAATCTTTTCAATTGACACTGGTGAAAACATTTCTCAATTCATTCTTTCCTCGGACAGGCAAAACTAGACACAAATGTGTTCCCCTCTATTTATAAATATGCTGCTACTGAAACCAAATTTTTTGCTTCCATATTCCCTTCCCATACCAATACATTTGGGTCCAAGATACTTTGGTTATTGTCAGAATACAGTACAGTGAGACTGTTTAACTGTATTGTTATTGTCAGTCAACCAAGGTCAACATAGAATACAGTATCTAACTTTACTACAAGCAACTGGTACATTTCTATAATGGGCAGACTACATTCAGCTTCCTTCATATGAACATATATTGGTTCTTTTTTTTCCTTTTAAGAAATTTAACAAAGAGGATTTTTTAAAAAGGATTATCAATAAAAATGTAAACATGACAAAAAATGAATGGTGTATGAAGAATAATGATACCTTTCAAGGACACATTAAGGATATAATTTTGATTCTAATAAAAGTATATCACGTTCTGAAAGAATTCTGCCCTTATGTGTTGATATGCTATTGACATGCTGCTTGTGTCCCCGTCCCCCGAAACATGCTTCCTTACTATTTCGCTAACACTACGTAAATGAAGCTTTTATGCTTTCCTAATTTTCATGTTGGCACTGAGAATCATGTCAGTTCCTAGTAATATGTAAAAGTGGAGAGTTCATTTTTGTAAATATAACCTTTTTTCCAGTTTCGACGTGAAGAAGATGCAGAAAAGGCAGTGATTGACCTGAACAACCGCTGGTTTAATGGGCAGCCGATACATGCAGAGCTCTCCCCTGTGACAGATTTCAGAGAAGCTTGCTGCCGCCAGTATGAAATGGGGTGAGTAAACTGTTTTCTGCTGTCTCCATTTTTGAGGTGATTTTGAAATGCTTTTTTGTTTTAAAAAATCATGAGTGACAGGACACTGCTCCATGGTTTTGAATCCTGATTTGCCCTCTGTGAATGGACATATTCCCTACATTCACAGAGGGACCTGGGATCCAGTAGAACAGGCTTCCTCAAACTGCCTGCCAGATTTTTTTATTGGCCTACAACTCCCATGATCCCTAGCTAGCAGGACCAGTGGTCAGGGATGATGGGAATTGTAGTCTCAAAACATCTGGAGGGCTGAATTTGAGGAAGCCTGCAGTACAGACTCCTGCTGTACTACAGGACAGGAAGAGCATTTTTTAAAAATTCCCCAGCCCCCTGCAATGCCTCTCCATTGCTGTCAAGGTTCCCCAGCTCAACAAAGCAGATTTTAAAGGGGATGCATGAGGATTAGGCGATCAGCAAGAAATGCTACCCTCTTCTGGCAGGACCATCCTGTTAGTGGAACACCACTCATAGAACAGTCCCGCCAGCAGAAACTTTGTTAGAATCTAAGCCAATAGCATTTCCTTAATCATCATCAAAAACCTTGCATTGTTGTTTTTTTCCCCTCAAGGGAGTGTACACGAGGAGGTTTCTGTAACTTTATGCATTTGAAACCCATTTCTCGAGAATTGCGACGTGAGCTGTATGGCCGCCGCCGCAAGAAGTAAGTGCTTGTTGTTCTTTTATGTAAAAAAACCCTTCAATTTAAAAAAATGTGTGTTTTTCTAAAATGGGAGAACTTGTAGGTAAGCTAGGTGGTGCAATACTACCAAATTTGTCACAGCTTATGAAGATGAAGACTGATGCAAGTACCAGCAATTCATGGTTTTCATGTTGCTTCCCTTCGCATTTCAGTTGAATGCAGGTAACTTTTGCAAACTGAAAACTGAATGCAGTGGCTGACAGGCTGAGCTATTAAATGTTGGAGCAATAAATGTGCACTTGTTAAATTGCTGATACTGTGCTTTTTCATAAGAATTGTACCTTAGGACTGATAATGATGGGCAATAGTGCCCTGTTTCATGTAGAGTACATAAATGTTGCAATAAGGTGTCTCTTACTGTGTATGGGTGATAGCATGAATTGCTATTGTTATACCCCACCTTTTCCCCTGACAGGGATTCAGTGGTGGCTTACGGATAAAAATAAGAACAGCTAAAAACATAGGGGGAAATAATTTTTAAAAACAATTAAACATTGATAGAAATATATATAATCTATTACAGCCATACAAATATATTTATTTAATACTGATGTGCAGGTTAGCAAAGCTGGAGCAGGATTGAGCACAGGTGATTGGTTTTGCAATACAGCACTAGTAAAAAGATTGCATTGGGTTGTAAAGGTGTGAGTTCAAGACTGAAATAAGACACTGGTAAAAATGTTGATTTATCAGAACTTCATGCAACTTTAACCACAGGTTGAAGCAGTTCATTCATCAACTCCATTAGGGTGTTCCTGTTCTCCCATTAACACTTCTAAATATATTTGCAGGAGTCTGGTATGAAGTTGTTTTCTCTTATTTGAGTTGTAAATATGGTATGCATCTGTAGCTTACAAATGCTAGCTCTCATAATTCTAGCTGAGGTGGCCTTTTCCCTCCTCAAACGACCACAGGGCTAAGGAACATCTTGAGCTAGTGTTGTAACGTGTTGACCAGTTTGTTACATAATTCTAATCGGTGCTTATTGTTTAAATATTTCTATGTAAGCAGCTTTGTGAAGTTTGCCTAGAAAAGTGATACATAAAGTATCTTTCAATATTTATTTATTATTTAAGTTTCATTTGAAATCAGTGCTTCATTCTGAAAAAAATATCACAGTGAACTTTTTAATCTCTTTAATCGCCACCTACCGCTGTTTAAAACAAAAAAAGCAATCATAAGTGATACCCAAGTATGACTCACTGAAATCAATGGCCTTAAGTTGTTGTTATTATTTATTAAATTTCTATACCGCCTAAGTTACTTAGTCCATTGAGCAACATCCAGTGTCACACCAGCAAATGTAACATGAGTCCTGGTCCTCCCTTCCTGCTGCAGGTCCCATGGGGGAGGGGAGGAAAAACAAGTCTCATTTGTGCAAGCAGAAGTGTTGCACAAGCGTGACTCCACAAATGGAAATCAGCCATTGATGTCTATGGGTCTGCTCAGAGTTTGACTGACGTTGGGTATCACCCATTTTGTCAACGAAAAGTTAGTCCCCCAAAGAAATTCCAGGGATTTCTCTGGAATGAGTTTGCACATCTTCCCCATAATGCAAGAGGAAGCTCTATCTGCTTTTCCCAAGTTTAGCTGTATCCGCAGCTCTACAAATACTACTTTTGGGGGTCGGATCTATTATATAATTATGCCAGAACATGCTGGTTTAAAACCTGAATGGGGCAAGGTAGTAGTACATAACTGGGAACTACTTGTTTGTCACCTGCTACATGTGTTTGGTAAAATGCTCCTCTCTAAAGGATAATTCATAATTGAATTTAGGATGTAGTTGCGTAAGTTTTGAAATGTTAGAAAAGGATGTTGCAGAATATCACAGCACACAAATTCTGTATTTTCCTTTCATCTGGTTACCCTCCTGTATGTGGACCACTTCCACAAGCTGCTATATACACAGTAGTATTGATATATAGCATATGCACAGGCTCTTAGATGTGAATCCGATTCAAGCACACAGCATATTGGGACAAATGTTGTTGGGTCGAGCACTGCTGCCTCTGATGTAGCTCAGCTGGATGGTGCCAGGGCCTGGCGGAAGGTAGCAGCCAGGAATGGAAACCAGCAAGGTCTGTGCTGGCACAGCCATCTTAATTATGCTTGCCCTACAATTAATTGGTGTATGCTGGGGGCCAGGGCAGTAACAATCATGTTTGATATTGCACTTGTAACCTGCCCTAGGGCCTAATGCTGAAAGGCAGAAAAGAAATCTAATAAAGAATAAGAATTAGGAAGTGGCAAGAAGGGGGCGACTGAGGGCAGTTTGCTTATTTACATGTTGTTTTCCCAGAGGGTGAAGACATTTACTAAATATTGAAATACTCTTTGACCTGTTAAAATTGCCTTTTATAAATGCCTAATGTGTGTGTTCTGTTGTTGCCCTATTCTAATGCAGCTATATTTGGCTGGAAACGAGACTCCACACCCTTCACCTCCATCCATTTGGAAGAGGGCAATTACTTACCAGGACCAAAGCTCAGGTCTCCTAGGTTACTAACAAAAAGTATGGGCAGCACAGTTTTAGTATTCAAAAAAGCAGACTCTTGTGTAAAAACCTTGAACAAGTTTGTTTTTTTAAGGTTTGTATTTGAGCAGTTGTTGCTTACATAGTTCTTGATGCAAGGACAAATGTGAGAAAGTTTTTTACTGTGCTCATTTTTTTCTACCAGGCATAGATCCAGGTCAAGGTCCCGTGAACGTCGCTCTAGATCCAGAGATCGTGGTCGCGGAGGTGGCGGCGGTGGTGGAGGTGGCGGCGGTGGTGGTGGCCGAGAGCGTGATAGAAGGCGGTCAAGAGATCGTGAAAGATCTGGACGATTCTGAGCCATGCCATTTCTACCTTATCTGTTAGAAAGTGTTGTAGTTGATTGACCAAACAAGTTCATAATGAAAACTTTTTTTAAAAGATGGGCTTCTGAATAAAAATTTGTAGTGATACAGTTTTCTTTGCGTAACTGATTTCTTATGGAAAAAATATTTCTTTGACCTTGATGAATGATTTGGGTGGGGCGGGGATTGCTATGTACTGCAGAAGAGCTGGTTTTTACATTTGGATATGCATTAAATTGTTCATGTATATAATACAAAATATTATATACATTAAATTGTGCATAAGCAGTTACTCATTTAAGTTTCCCTCTTTTGTTATGCTTTCTGCTTATTTAGGTTAGCGTAGGCACCTCTAAATGAAAGCTGTGAAGGAGCATTTCTTTACTCGGACAAGATGCTTAGTTATATAAATCTGTATGTTTCTTTGTTACTAAGAAATCTGTTCTCTGTGAATGTGGCATTTACAATAAATCCAGTTTTTGAACTAAAAATTAAAGCCTATTCTCTAAGCACTCCTGAGTAGTTGAAACTCCAGGCTGTGCCAAAATTCAGAGTTTATTTGCACATGGAAGCCTATTTTAGTTAAAGTGCCATATGAAAGCTGAAATTGGGGGTTCTTTATTATAACAAGCTCACAATGAGTTTTAATCTGCAGCTTGGTTGTAAAAGTGCTGAGGCAAATGTGACTTGCAAAGTAGGCTTTTTGTCCAGCCTCTGGAAGAAGTCAGTGAGAGTTGCCAGTTCACCTAAAACAAATGCCACCTTTAGTTGTATTTATTTTATGAAATTGCATACTACCCTTAAATTAATTTGTATGCTTCCCCTCAGTCAATTGCTTCCTAAGATCATGAACTATAATATGATGGTTCCAGGACCAAGCAAAGATGTCTGAAAAACAAGTCATGCCAGACCAATCTCCTTTCTTTAGAAAGAGTTACAAGCTTGGTGGATCAGGGGAATGCTGTGGACGTTCTGACAAAGTCGATGTGGGCTGGATGAGGTAACTGTTAGGTGGATTTGTAGCTGGCTGGCTGGCCAAACCCAGAGGGCTCACTAATGGTTCCTCATCAGCCTGAAAAAATGACATGTGGGGTGCCCATAGGGTTCTGTTCTGGGTCTGTTGTTGCTCAACATCTTGAGGGGATGCTCATCAAATTTGCAAATAACACCAAACTGGGAGGGGTAACTAATGCAACAGAAGACAGAATCTGATTCAAGATGGCCTTAACAGATTGAATTTCAATAGGGAAAAATGTAAAGTTCTACACTTAGGCATGAAGGAATCTAAGATAGGGGTGGGGCACAAATATAAGGGGGGGGATGCCTGGATTGCAGGTCAAAAAAACAAAATGGTCCTCAGATGCTATCCAGACTAACACCCCACAACATAAACCAGTCAATTGCTTGAATGCTGTACTCTTGAAACGTTGTCTTGCTTTTTAAACCCTTCTTTAAAGCAAATCATGGTGCTCAGTGTGGTTTGTCCATTGACTTGAGTGCATTACTATTGCAACTCAGTAAGAAAATGCATCTTCACGCTGGGTGCAGATGAAAATCTTCATCAGGGTATCCATTTCACAACGTGTGAAATGTCCCTCGATCCTACAAGTGCACGTTTCATGGGAAGAGGCGACGCCAACGGACGGGGCTCACAGCAAGAAACGAGCCTACGATGATGAGTCAGCAGCGGCGCTGGTGGCTCCCTCGGCAAGGCAGGCTCGCGATGGATCGAGCGCGCTGACTCAGGCTTGCTTTTAGCTGCGGCGCAGTGGCTCCGTATCCTCCTCCCCGCGGGAGACAAAGCGCATCGCCCGGCAGCGTAGTCCAAAGCAGGCGCTGATTGGAGTCACGCAGCCCGGCACCCGCGCACCTTGCGCTCCGCGCCGCCGGCTTGAGCTCGAGATATAGGGAGGAAGCGCGGACTAGCACACACTTCCGGTGTGATTCGACAGCTTCGAGTGGCGGCTGCGCAATATGCCTATTGCTTGAAAGGGAAGGCCAGCCGCCAGCAAGAGTTGAGACTGTTTACAGGAGAGGTGGGCAGGGCAAGGGCAAGGCGATCGTTTTTTGCTGCTGCTTTTAGTGTGTGCAAAAGTGTGAGAGAGCAGGCTGGAGCAGTGGGAGAGATGCTAAAGCAGCAGCTCTGCCAAACTCTTCCTGTCTACGAGCTCTTTTCATGCCAGTTGGTCATCATAAAAAAATACTACAGTATTTAACGTTAAGAGCAAATGTCTGAGTTTGCTTCCCACTCTTTCCTCACCATCACGTTTTGCTTCTGTGTCGTGTCTTTCAGGTTATATAGGCCTGCAGGCTAGTACTAATTTGGTTGTGTATAAGCCACCTCAGAGTTTTTTTGACTGAAGAGTGGGGTACAAATGCTCTAAATAAACAGCAAGAAGTAATAGCTGCTCTTAGTATATCGGAGATACCAATTTTTTAACCATATAATCCTGCCACATGTTAGCATCTCTGCTGAATGTTAGCAGTGTGGTGGTGCAGTAATAAAACTGGTAGCACATTTGCAAAGCTAAGCAGGGTTCGATATGGTATTAAACTGGATGGGGGGGCACGTGTTGAGATTCCTATTGGACTAATGACCTGTAGGGTCCCTGAGGAGGAACAATGAATATATGTGAACTGTCCAAGTCAAGGTGCTTAGTACTCAAGGCTGGGCAGGTTATTTCAGTAGCTGAGGCAAAAAAATCTCACAAGTGCCTCTCCCTGTCAGTAAAAATACAATAAATTAAATAACAAGTTGGTGATTGTTCATGATACCCAGAATTAGCTACTTAAGACAGTTCTTTTGCCAGTTGGAAGATGCCTGAGGCACATATCTAAAATCAATGGCAAATAAGATTCAGAGCTAATTTTAAAAAACAAAACACCTAAACAGATAAAGGGTAAGGTTCACATTAGCAGCTTAAAACACAAGCCATATTTACATAGCATCTTATTATGAGCAGCTGTGTCTAAGGAGAGAGAGAGAGAGTGTGTGTGCCAAGGCATCAAAATTAACCCGAAAGCGAGTCTTCAAGCAAAAGAACTGCCGCCCTACAACCTAGCTGAGTTCCCTGTGTCGTAATATTTCCCTTTGCCATGCAGCTCGGAGAAACCATCTGCGCAGGCTGCAGGACTGACACGCCGCCTTCTCATTGGCGGGGTGTGTCCCCCCTACGCCCCCGTCCTAGCCAATCACAGCCCGCGCTCTTTCCAAAAGCGAATGTGGGCTGGGAAAGGCTGCTTGCACACGCCTAGCAACCCTCTGCGCGGCTGGATCGGGCGCTGCTTCTCTGCTCTGCTTGCGGGGAGCGTTTCCCATCCACGCAGCTAGCCCGCTGCCCTTTCCTTTCGGGCACCCAGGTGAGTCTTGGTTTTATCCTCTCCCCGCGATTAGTAAGGAGTGGGATGCGCATCTGATCTAGGGCAATAAGTGGGCGAGGAAAGGACGAGATGCAGGCAGCGCCAATTCTGACCGCCCCAATCGCTAGAGGACTTCTTTGTTAAGGGTGTGTTTGCGTTGGGCACTTTTTCTCCCGCCGCCCCGTCCTGGAGCCTTGGGGCAGCGCCTGTTTCTTCTCATTCACCTTCCGGTTGCATCATCTAGTTCTCGACAGGTGAACTGGAAGCAGCGCCAAACGGGAGATGATGGGTTTTAATTTATTCTTGCTTGCTTTGCTGAAGGTTGCTTCTGAATGAACTTTATTTCTTTAATTTTTCTTGGTTGGGGGCCAGCCTTACCTTGCTATCTCTCCAAAAAACAGCAAAACCCCAGTAGACAATGGAGGGAAAATGCTTACTAGGGCAGAGGCAATAATCTATGTTTTTTTTGTTGTTGTTGTTTAGTCGTTTAGTCGTGTCCGACTCTTCGTGACCCCATGGACCAGAGCACGCCAGGCACTTCTGTCTTCCACTGCCTCCCACAGTTTGGTCAGACTCATGTTTGTAGCTTCGAGAACACTGTCCATCTCGTCCTCTGTTGTCCCCTTCTCCTAGTGCCCTCCATCTTTTCCAACATATACTTCTCATGAAATCCTTTACCTAGGCTATGTACATAACCATGCACACATGCACAGTCATGGGAACTGTAGTTTTCCTTTCAAAGAGCTACAGTTTACAATATTCTTTTTTGGGGGGAGATTTCATGTATGGTGTGTACACACATGGGCATAGCAAGGGGTTTTGTTGGGGGAGGGGCAGGCATTTTGTTAGGGGAGTCAGAACCTCAGTTAGCTATGTATTTTTATTGATTTAGTTAGTGGGGGAGTTGCCCCTCCCTGCCTCCTTTTGGCTAAGCCCATGTGTACACAACCTGTTTCAGTTATTAAAGCAAAAGCAAACCGAAAAACAATTGGGCAAGGACTATTATAGTTTCTGGGCTTGATTGATCATGGTGTGGGATGGGCCTTTCGTCTGCTCCAGCAGGCCTCTTTTTATGTATTCTAGAAATAGATTTCTTAGGGTGGTACTGACAGTGTGACCCTAAGTAATTTTGCTCTGAAATGAGCTGCACTGAGTTCTGTTGGGCTTACTCCCAGGTAGGTGAACGTAAAATGTTGCTAGAGCCGTTTGCACTCCCTACCAGGTGCAGATGTTATGAGTTTTAAAATGCAGTTGCAGCATTCATATTGCAGGCCTCCTTAAGCAAAACCCAATTCCAGCCTTATACGTGAAAATGTGATTAATCTGAAATGCATCATTTAGATGAAGAACATTAATGCTGGATAGAGAATGAGTGTAGTTCTCAATTCAGTTCTACATTCTGGCCACTATGTAGGAAATGAAAAGCTGAACTTAACTCAAAAATGTATGACTCATTTGAGCCTACATCTTGCCGAAATGCATGGACATTAGAAACAGGATCTGCCTTGGTTGGGCATCTTGTGCAAACTCAAGTTACAAATGCCTTTTGCAGATACGATGGTTGGAGAGCTTTTCTGAAAGAGTTCAGAGGTCAAAAGATACTGGATATGGTTCCAGTCTGGCAAAATTCCAGAAATTTCTGTGGTTTCCTTTTTCTTAAAGGGATCCGTTCCTACAGTGTTTTTTTCCATTATGCCTGCAAATTCGTGCTATGAGACTGAAAGCTTTACCTTTTGTTGCAGGTATACCCTTTTTGCCCTGGTGAAGCAGTGATCTTAGATACTGCACGTACTTCCCAGGATCTTTTTATTGAAAAGGGGCAGGCATATTTAGAAGCAATTTACAAGAAAAGGTACAAGTTGTTCCTCAGGGTCCTTTCCAACTATACAATTCTATGATTCTATGAAGATAAAGCAACAGATGTCCCTGGGGCTTGAAATTCTGTGACTGATTTACAGAGCATTTGTACTTGGCAGTAAGTCCCACTATGTTCTATAGGGGTTGTACCCATATAAGTGTGCCTTAAAAATCATTTGTATGCAGTTACAGTAAGTGTGGGTAAGCAAATAGTTATGTGGAAGGGGAAACATTTTTAAAGTTCCACACTGCTTTAGAAGTAAAACAGTGAACAGTGCTTTTCCTATACCTGGTTTATTCTTCTGAAGTCTTATTCTGTTAAAAAGAGGCATTATCTGAGATAGTGTTTACTCTTGCTAATTATTAAGTTGTTGACGTAATATAGGCAGATTGTATATAACTCTCACATGGATCTTTGAAGATGCAGTTTGGTGAGCATGTGCCTCAGGGAATGACAAAATGAGCGTTCTTGACACACCCTCCTCAACTGCATCATTGGAAATGTCCTAAAGACTGAAACTGAAGCTTTGTTCACACTTTCATAATCACACATTTGTTGAACAAGTGGAGGGGAAGTGGGACCATCATGCTTGCTGGCTTTGCCACTGGCTGTGCTGAAGGTAAGAATGTGCTCTGGGTGCATGCAACTGGAGGGTCTTCATTCTTGGTTGCAACTCCAGATCTTCAATTCAGATCCTACATTCACACAGAGGTTGTTCTCACCTGCGGGTAAATGTATCAAGGCTGGGGATAAGGTAAGCAGAAACAATCCTGGTCCCTCTTGTGCATTCAGTGAATGTGTATATATAAAATGAGGACACTCTGGGGGTAGTCAATTGACAAAATAGGTGCAGAATATAATAAAAAATTATTATGAATACAGATGGGATAGAAATGACTGGAATATTGGTTTGAACATGCTTGTGAATTCTCAATTTTCAAATTTTCAAATAGCACAGTACCCAGAATATTCCACACTTTTAACATCTCTTCTGTATTTGTGGGGATGAAAGAGAGCCCAGATGTGTGTGTTTGTGTGGTAATGATAGATACCTATATTTTGATTCCTCTCAAACAAAATGAAAATCCCAGTCAGAGTGGAAGGGATGATAGGTATTCTGTGAAATCATTTCATGAGTTGATGGAACATGTTTGTATGATTATTGTAGCTGTTTAAGGGAATTCTATCTTGGGCATAACTTTCCAAATACTTAGATGTGGGTTTAATTGCCTATACCAGTAGATGCAGCGATAGACAAGACACCTTAGCTCAAATACTTTATTACTAGGTTGTGCATGTCCAAAGATTTTTGTGTTGTGGTTTTGTTCTGTGGCAACTCACTTTCTGGCAAGAGCGTGTAATTGCTGTCTTTATGCCAACAAGCATTCATATGTGAAAGGTAATATAACTGCCAACTTCAACAAATTGATTGAACTGGTTTTTTTTTATTTTGGTAGTAGTTTCTGTGTGCCAAAAGATCAGAGTTCTTTCTACTGTTGCAGCATTATACTGTAAAAGTCACTTCTGGCCCTGTCTTTTCAATAACTGTTCCAAAGTGGGCTGTACTGAACTTCTGACTTTTCTCTCTATCCATACACATATCAAAGTCCTTAGGTGGGTGGGCTGCCTCATTCAGTTCAGTATAGTAGGGAGGTAAGCTTTTTTGAATACCCATCAGAGCATGTCTATTGCCCCCTTTCTCACCCAGAGTTGATCCCTCCAAAAAATGAGGTAAGCTTTGTAGGTGGTGTACCTGCGTGAAAGTGTGAGAGTACGCACACAGGCTTTTTGCACTTGAAATTGCTGGTTCATATTTGAGAAGATGGTCAGAGAGTGGCTGGTGCAATCCAGTCAGATGGACAGGGTATAAATAAAATTATCATCATTATTAAACTAATTATTATTAAGCATGATTTAGTTTTCTGTTGGTTTTAATTAACATGCTACTTTTCTTTTGTATGTCACGTTGAGTTCCATTTTGTAAAAAGAAAAAACTACGAAGTGCAAACAATAATAATGTTGTTCAAAGTGTAAATAGAAACCATCTGATTACTTTCTGTAGAAATCCTGTTTCCCTCTCAATTCCCTGATAGCTTAGCAAACTAGTAAACAAGTCATCAAGATAGGGATTGACTTGTGATGTTTGAGAATGCCAGGATGTTGCTTAATATATTGATTCTTCAAATTCCAGTTATGTCAATATACCATACCCTGGCTCTGTATTTTAAAAATATTGACATTGGATGCTTTTCAGCACTTCTGCTATCCTGGAGATTTATTGGCAGTTACTTGGAGCACGCGAGTCATGCTCAAGGTGGCATGTAGCAATGGGAAAATCAACATTTATGCAAATGCATACAAACAAAGACAATTAAAAGACCTGTTAAAATATCATCCTCTCAGTGTCTCTGCCAGAAAAATAAGCCCGAATGATACAAATTTTAAAAAACCCGATGAAGTAGAATCTAGGCATTGGGGTTTCAGACACTGAGGGTTCAGTGGCCTACCGAAAGACATTATTGTAGTTTCTGGCACTGCAGTGGAGAAACCTCTATCCAAAATGTTGATAAACACAACTTTGCTAAGAGCAGGTTTCTAGTTCTGTTCACCTCCTAGGAAGGAAGGAACATCCAATTAAACTGGAAAGTGACAGTGATGGAGTCCATATCACTGACCTCATTCGAATCTGAGGAAAGTTAAAGTACTATTGAGATTTTTAATTTTAAAAATTAAGGATTTGCTGGATTTTGGAGTCCGTTTTGAAATGTGTGGCTTAATCTGAGGGCCTTATTAATGTGAAATATCTGAACACAGCCAGGAACACGGAAAGGTAACATGGAAGCAGGCCCATGCAGAGCTTGCTTGAAGCCTGGGGCGGGAGTCTTGTTAGAATAAAGTTATGAACTCACACAGGCTGCCCCAACCCTCTGCATGGAAGAGTGATGAAATGCCATCCTTCTGGCGCCATATAATTGAATCCTCCACCCTGAAATGTTCCTGGCAGCAGGCTTGTGGTTCTCTTCACGCCTCCATGGCCCACTAGTGCTAACTTGCCTTGCCCTGCCTCTAGACAAATGAAGCCCAGCTTCCCACCCAATTAGCATCTCTGCTACATGATGTGTGATCTGGGGTTTCCCCCCACAAAATTATCTTAAAAGCTTTTCTTCTCATTTTACTTATATTAGGGAAGTGAACCTGTAGGGGTAACAGACGAATTAAAAACCCCCAACTAAAATATTTTACAAAGATAGGCCAAGGCTGGGCAAAGTTCAGGCTTGTATCAGCTCTACCGTATTTTTCCGTGTATAACACAATCCAATGTATAAGACGAGCCTTATTTTTGGGAGCCCAAAATTAAGAAATTTAACAATTAAGAAAGTTATTGAGGGGTTTTTCTTGGGGGGGGTTGCAAGAACAGTTGTTGAGCTTCTTTTGTAAGTTTGTTAAGCTGTTTTTCAATGATCCCCCCCACTCTGGTTGATGGAACTGGTGCCGTAACTCATCGCATACTGATACCCACCATAAGCAGCCCCCTTGCCAATGTTCCTCACCCACCTGCCAAAGTTGGCCCATAAAGGGTCAGGGAGATAGCAATCTGGCCAGCCCCTGCTTTAGGAGATGAAGAACACATAATTATTGAGAGCAGTTGTGCATAAAAAGTATTTAACATGTGAAAACAAGGAAGATTTAAGGTAAACAATTCCAGAATGCAGTGTTCTATCTTGTGTTATTATCTTTAGGAGATTTGTGTGTAAAGCTTTTCTTCTGGGCACACCCTCTCCAGTCATAACAGAGCCCAATATTGTTTTCAAGGTCTGAGAAGTCCTCTTATCGAACTACCAGAGCTACATCTGTGAGTCAACTGTGGGCTAGCTTTGACTTGAGACTTTCTCTAGAAATGGAAAGCAGGTGATTTTCTTCCACAATGAACTGAATTTGTGACGCACCACTTAAATAAATACAGCCACACAAGGCGAATTCCATTTCCGAGGAGGAGTGGTTGGTAATAAGCATTTCTGCTAAAGCATGCTCCACCCCAAGGTTTAAAGCAGAGCTTTCCAATCTTCTCATGTTGGTGACACACTTTTTAGACATGCATCATTTCACGATGCAGTGATTCAGTTTTGCGTCATTTCGCGACACAGTAGTTCAGTTTTACTAGGAAACTGGAGGTTAAACTATTCCCTTTCCAGCCCCTGGAGGAGCGTGGGGTGTGTTCGCGTGACACACCTACACACTGCAGCCGACACACTAACGTCTTGCAACACACAGTTCAGAAAGCTGTTCACAATTCAATTCAAGCTGTACCATTCTAAGATGCAGAATGGGAAATCACATCTTGGGACGGTCCCCAACAATGAAGTTTTGAAAATTCCAGCACATAAAACTAGCACATCAGAGCAAGTCCTACCTATCACTTTTGTCTCAGATGCAATACTTTCCTACAAGCAGGGACAGGCCTTTTAAACTACCCACCAACTAATTTTTGACATGGGCCTTGTGCTGAATTTAGCAGAGACTGAAGGTCCAGTAAAATTGGGCCATCTTGCTGACTTGCTGCCACACAAACCTAAAGCACAGGCTGATCCCTAGTGTGATCAGCAATAGAGGCTTTTGTTCTGCCCTTCCCTAGTAAAGCCCCTCAGCTACTTGTTACGATTTGCTTGTCTTTCTATGATTCTCCTCTCTGTGCTAGACATACACAGTTCCTTTCTGATAGAGACTTGTTTTCTGTACTCCTGACCATCTTTGTTCTCTTTGTCTGAACCCATCCCATCATTTTAAAAATGCATCACTCAGAACTAGACAGTTCTCCAGGCAAAGTCTGACTAGAGCAGAATAAAGTGCAGCTATTACTTTGTGTGTCCTGGAAACAATCTGTTAACCCAGCCTGCTGTCGCATTAGCCGCTTTGCGGCTGTGTCACGCTGCTGACTCATGTTCAGCACTGACCAGCTGCAATCCTGAGATCATTTTCACATGTCTGACTGTCAAGACACTATACCCAATCCTATACCTATGTATCTTATTTCTAAATCATTTAATTACCTCGGTGCAGACCTTTGCATCGGACACATATTTTTAAAGGAGTTCAGTTACATGTATTTAAAATCCCACTCTTTTAGCCAAGAAAGACTCCCAAAGCAGCTAAGGATTCTCACACAGAAAGACAGAGATAGATGCTGCCCTCAGGATTACAATCTTAAAAGACACAGAACAAAGTGAACATGGATTGGGAGGGAGGAGGAAATAGTTGAACAGTTTCAAGTTCTTAGTTACAGTTTGTTCTAACAGAGCATGTAAATAAGAAGTGAGATGCAACAGTTCAAAGAGAGGAGGCACTAAAAGTTGCTGCAGTCTTAGCTGCAGCAATAGGTAGATTCTGCAACACTTCTCCCGCCTCCTCCTCCAATCTGATGTTAATCATAGAGCTGGTAGGGACCACCAGGGTCATCTAGTCCAACCCCCTGCAATGCAGGGATATTTTGCCCAATGTGGGGCTCAAATCCACGACCCTGAGATTGAGTCTCATGCTGAGTGAGCTGTCCTGGGAGCCCAGCAGTCAGGTGACAGTTTTGCAGGCTGTTTCTTTTCCTTTTTCCTGTACAGTTTCACGCTTTTCTATATATCGGACCCCAGGACAGTGGAGGGAAGGGAAATGCTTTAATTTCTCATTTCTCTTCTTCCCTGCCAGCCCAGTTTGTTTCTCTCCCCTGCTTCCACATTGCTACTTCTTGCCACAGAGCATTGCATGCAGTGTCAGGATAATATCGTAAATACCAACAAGATTTTGGAACGACTCCCAGGCTCCTTAATATAACTGATTAACCTTAGGAAAGAGATATCCCAAATCTGTTTGGCAAGACCCATGCTATGAGTGGAGCTGAGATTACACACCCTTAAGGCTATAAATGTCATGCAAAGTGTGATGACTTCAGCTTCTATACACTGAATGCCACTCAAGTGGGTATTGCATAATCTTGGCACGCAGAAGGCATTACTATGAAGCAACTGAGATCCTCCTAGTATCGTTTGCAACTGCCGTGGAAGTCATAGGGCATAAACAGAAGATGGATATAGAAGGGTCTATATCAGGGAAGGGGAACCCAGTGCCCTCCAGGTATTGCTGGAGTCCAGTTGCCATTACCTCCAGCCAGCATAGCCAGTGGTTGGAGATGATGGGAGCTGGAATCCAACAAAATCTGGAGAGCTACAGGTATATATGGAAGCACATTGTCCTGACCTGGACCAATGAGGGCAAACAACTGGGTTTTAATTATTTATTAGTGAACCCGGTTATATCAGCTCCTAATGTGCAAGTGATATACAGCAATACTCCCCACTAACTATGACTTCTGTCCTGTGCCTGTCTTCGCCCATTTGGAGCAATGGGATATATCTACCCCCAGTTCCTCCTTAAAAACCCTTGGCTGATGCTCTGTATTCAAAATGAGCCAGGCGCCAGGCACAGTTTGCACCTATCAGCCACTTGCGACCAAGTGAAGATACCTGGGTGCCAGGATGGTGTCTGACAGCTCCATCATCTGGAGGTGCCTGCCTGGGGATCCTTGGATCTAGACTGTTTTCACACACTCATACAACATCTCATATAATTCTATCAGTTACATTTTATCTGCATAATCGGAATGAATTTCAGGAACCAAAATGCTTTTTCTGTGCAGCAGGAACAGAGAACATCATGATAGTTAATTGGTGTCGCTTGTCTCCACCTACCCCACCCCACTGCCCTGCTCAACAGTTGGGAAGAATAGTCCTACTTTATTAATAGTCCGTGTCACCATTAAGAAAAAGAGATAGGAATAGGCCAATATATATGTGGATGGTCCCTGGGTCAAGGGACTTAGCTTCTTTAAGTTCTCAGAGCTCTTAACCTAGGTTGCCATCTGAACTAGCCAGAAGTTTAACTGATAATCACATCCAGTGATTGCAAAATAAGACTTTTCACAAATGTTGAAGTACAATTCAACTGCCAGTCCAGTGGGCTTCTGTATAGAGAAAATATGATGGGGTGAGGTGTGTCTCGCCACAGGCAACAGAATGTCTTGTGCCAGTTTAAACTGTCTCAGTATTCTTTTGGCAACTGGCAAGTTAATGTTACCCAAGGTGTGGAGCATCAGGTGTGGGCCATGAATGTGCCTCTCTTTCTCTCTGGCCCTCTGAAGACTCCTCAGACCACACACCCCTGGATCCTTTTCGCACCCTGCTGTTTTTGCTTGGCTAGCGTGTAGCCTTGAACTTGGGTGATGTCTTGTGCTTCTCTGGATGGAGGATACAGAGGTGCGTGTAAACTAGCCTGTTGTTCAGAGGGAAAATTTATATCAGTTGTTCCACCTCCGGTTTCATCTGACCCTGCCCTGCCACTAGAATCTGGCCCGCAGATATTTACCCAGAAGGAAATGTGACCATCATGTTAGAAAAGGTCTCCTCCCTCCCCTCCTTACTCTATAAGAGTTGTGGACTTTTTTATTCTTATCCAAAAGAGCAAGCTGGGACACAATATGCCAGGCAAAGCAAATGAAAGTTTGTTTTTTCAGTAATCACCCTGCTACAAAGCAAGCTCAAGGTCTTTCGCAACAGCTTTAATCTAGAGCTCTGGTTTTGGAATTGGCAACCCTCTTATCTAGAACACCCCAGTGATAATTCCACAAGGATCTCAGTGCTGTGTATGATCAAAGGCTGTCTTAATTCTAAGTACAATACACTTATGCACTACTTTACTGTATGTTGCTAGCATCTATTGCCATCTATTGTCCAAAAGTTGTTTCATGTTGAGGTTCATCTGGGGATTTTAAGGTAAGAAGGGGAGTTGCCATGGGAAAATGCCTGACGTAAGGCTTCTTCAAATTGGCCAGTTACTCCCTCACTTCTTAGACTTGGCCAGTGAAAATAGGGCAAAGCATGAAGGCCACTTATGAGATAAGCTAGTGGCTTTATATGAGAAGGAAATAAGAAATAAACTTTCCCCTGCTTCCTTTGCAAAGCCTTTTTTCTGGTTACATTTGCATAATTGTTATAATTAATGACTGACAAGTGTGGGAAGTGGATTCAAGATGGCTCCCAGCGGGCTAATCCTCTACTTGCTACATGATTGGTCACCTACTAGGGAGAATATGAAGGTTCTTCAGAATGCAGTAGAGAAGTCTCAAACTTAAAGTGAAATGCCGCTTTGTAAAAGCATTTCACTTCACAAACCCCACAGTTTAGTCTGGCAAACTGTTATGTGGGGCAATGCGGAAGCTTTTTTGTGGATCTGGAATTTAGGAATTTGTAGGCTCACCTATCCTGTTCCTTGTCACTCTAAGGGGGCCCTTTTATGACAGAAGGATACTAGCCTTCTGTGATCTTGTTTCTGAATCGGCGCAAATGGGTGTTGAGAGGTAGTGAGAAGAGGATGCTGCCAAATTATCAATGTCTGCTGACAGTTATGGAGTCAATCTCTAGAAATACACCAATTCTAGAAGATTCCAAGTAGTGTCTTGCTTGGGAGTATTTTGTGCACTTTATTATTTGTCCAGGGGCAGCATTTCCTGGTACACTTGAAGTTTCTAGTTCTAGATTTTGCGGTCTTTCAGGCTTTAATGTTGCTGTTGATTGTTTATTGATATAACTGCGCCTTTTAACCTCTTGTTTCCTGAGATCTTGGAGAAAAACATTGCCTGCTGCGTGTAGTATAATAAGGGAAATAACATTTTCTTTCAGGTCACATAAGTCATATTATAGGACAATTTGCAAGATGATCATGGGAGCTGAAAGGAAAGGTTACAACATCTGTCCGTTTTTAGGGCAAGTAAGGAGGCTAGGGGATGCAGGTGGTGCTGTGGGTTAAACCACGGAGCCTAGGACTTGCCGATCTGAAGGTCAGTGGTTTGAATCCCCGCAACGGGGTGAGCTCCCATTGTTCGGTCCCTGCTCCTGCCAACCTAGCAGTTCGAAAGCCCGTCAAAGTGCAAGTAGATAAATAGGTACTGCTCTGGCGGGAAGGTAAACGGCGTTTCCATACGCTGTTCTGGTTCACCAGAAGCGGCTAAGTCATGCTGGCCACATGACCCGGAAGCTGTATGCCGGCTCCCTCGGCCTATAGAGCGAGATGAGCGCACAACCTCAGAGTCGGCCACGACTGGACCTAATGGTCAGGGGTGCCTTTACCTTTACCTTTTAAGGAGGCTGGGGGATGTGGTAGAGATACATAAAACTCTACCTGGTGTGGAGAAAGTGAATAGAGAGACATTTTCCTCCCTCGTACTGTTAGACCTGGGATCATCCAATGAAGCTGAAGGTCAGAGGTTTGGGGACAGACAAAAAGAAATACTTTTTCACACAGTCCATAGTTATCTATGTAACTCACTGTCACAAGATGTAGTAAGGGGTTTAGACAAATTCATGGGGCCTAAGGTGATCAATGGATCCTTGTCATGATAGCTGTGCACTACCTCTGCTGCTGGGGCTCTGGGGAGAGTTCTGTTTGTGCCCAGGTTCTGCTTTGGAGCTTCTAGTTTTGGCATCTAGTTAACCACTGTGAGAACAAGATGCTGGACTACATGGGCCATTGGCCTGACCCAGCAAGGGTCTTCTTTTGTTCTGTTCAATATTGGGACTGTGCGATCAGAACCAAGGTAGGGAAATGAATTCCAGATGAACTAGTCTAGAATTTGTAAAACCGTGGAAGGTGTTCCCCTGCCCCCTTAATTTACTGAGATGTTCCTGGTGTGTGAGAGAGAATCGTTATCAGGATTGGAGAGGGTACAGCTCTATGTTAGAGCATATGCTTTTCATGCAGAAGGTTCCAGAGTTTAACCTTGGATTCCCCAGCTGAAAAAACGACTGGGTACCAGCTCGATGGTGATGGAAAGGCATTTGCCTGAGAGCCACTGCCTATGAGAGTACAGTCGTACCTTGGATCCCGAATGCCTTGGTACTTGGACGTTTTGGCTCCTAAATGCCGCAAACCCAGAAGTGAGTGTTCCGGTTTGCAAACATTCTTTGGAACCTGAACGTCCGGCGCAGCTTCCGATTGGCTACAGGAGCTTCCTGCAGCCAATCAGAAGCCGTGCTTTGGTTTCCAAACGTTTTGGAAGTTGAACGGACTTCCAGAACGTATTCCGTTCAACTTCCAAAATGACTGTAACTAGTACTGGGCTAGATGGATCAGTTGTCTCACGTACAGTAAGGGCATGTCATTTTAGGTGGTAAAACTTATTTTTTTGCATTTATTGACAATTACTGTATTTTGCCTAATGGCAAGTGAAAATTTCATTAGTCCCTTTCTTCCCTTGAGGTCACAATGCCATCGTTTCCCACAGAAGCCGGGATGGACACCTTGGCTTGCTCTCACTTCTCAGCCAGCTGCACACCCAATGGAATTCCGGAGAAGGAGCCTTGCACCTCCCCAGAGAAGGAGAGGAAGTGGATCAGGCCTGACATTCCAAGCAAGTGTACCTGGGAGCTTGGGAAATCTCCTTCTGAGTCGCCCCATCGCCATGTTGCAAGGTAAGCTGCCATTCAATAGAACCGCAAACTGAAGTCTGATTAGCTTTGGTAGTTAGAATCCAGTGCGCTCGTTTGGTTTGATACTTTGCAAGCCATGTTCAGGTGCTGGTGGATATTGCTGTGGGGTTTACAGTTGTTTCCCATCCCTGCTCTATGTTCCTGTGTCTTTCTGGTTTAGATTCGAGACTCCAAAAATTATGCCAGATATCCTCAAGAAGATCGGCGATACTCCCTTGGTGCGAATCAACAAAATTGGGAAGCTCTTTGGACTTAAATGTGAACTTTGTAAGTATCTTCTGGTTAGCTGGAGTTGTAAATGCAAACATTTGTGCTGTCGCAATGATCAAGAAGGACCAGTTCAGCGAGGATTTTGGTAGTGTTTGTTGTAAGCCCAGAAAAATAAAATATAACTAATCACAGTACAGAACTAACTAAATAAATAAACTAGTAGTGCCAAAATGATACCGAATGAATAGTTAGTGGGTGTTGTCTGCAACGAGGTGCAAAGGAAGTGGGGAGCTATTCCTGCACCATGTGTGTTTGTGCACCCAGCGAGGCTATAAATTGGCCAGGTGCATTTTTCCCCTGAAAGAGGGCTAGACATTAAAAGCTGACGTGTCCCCTCTTTTTGATAAACAGGGGGAAAAATGAAACCTAGTTGAAACATAGTCTTTGTGCTTTCCAGTGGCAAAATGTGAGTTTTTCAATGCTGGAGGGAGTGTGAAAGACCGGATCAGCCTAAGGATGGTAGAAGATGCTGAAAGGGATGGGATTCTGAAACCTGGAGATACCATTATCGAACCAACGTCAGGAAACACAGGTACGGTTGCTTTGGAGTGAGATCAATTGTAGTGTGACTCTGTGCTGTGTTGTTGGGCATAGCAGTAATGCAGACAGGAGAATAATAGGACAGGGATTGCTGAACAGGTATCTGGGGAGCTTTATTTCTCCCCAAAATGGAAGCATCATGACGGATATGAGGACATTAAGCATGTACTTAATGCTCTCTCATGAAAGTCAGTGAGATAATCAAGCAGTATCTCTGGTGTAAAGTCATGGAGCTCTTTGTGTTTACCAAACTGAATGAGAAACACTGTCAGAGCTAGTTTTCCCAACAGTTTACCTTTTAGAATCTATGTTCACTTGCAATTTTTTTTTAAAGGAAACTCATCCTTCTTTTAACAATTTCCAGTCCTCTATTAGATTATGCTTTCAACAGAGCTGTGGAACGTTACTCATTCGTATAGACACAATGTGATATCACATCCAGAGGAGAAAACAAGTATGGAGAAAGCTTTAGTTGTCCTTATACGCTGGTACAGTATAATGGTTAAGGACATGAACTATGAGCTGGAAGGTCCCTTGTGTGAATCACATTAATTCAGCCTTGAATTCACTTGATAGCTTTTACTGCGACTCTGTCAGACCCCCCCCCCCCAAATCATCAGGATGTTATATAAACAGCAAATGTCGCCTGATCCTTTTCATTGAAAGCCTTGGAAACTGTTACATCAAAGTGTTGCTTGAAAGCCAAGGACTGATGTTGTGGTTTAATTGATCAGAAGTTGTTCAGGGGCCTTTGAATTCTTAAGTTCCTTGATGCTCCGCTTAACACTCAGCAGTCAAGTCAGAGAAGGTAAACCAATGGTAGCCAGAGCTGCCATGACACCTCTGGCTGCAGAGAGACACTGTGAAATCAGAGCTGATTGGCATCAATAAATGAGGGTCATGCAGAGAGGAAGAAATGGAGGGGGCGGTTGAAAGGCTGAAGAAATCAGTGAACACAGAGGAGCTTTTAAAGGGGAACAGAACCATGATCTGTTGTAATGACAGGGCCTAAGCTAATCTGTAACATGGGGGCATTGTAAGGATTACTGAGCAATGTATATGAACAGATAGCGTTTCCTACCTAAATGGTAAGCCGTCTTATTGGATTAGCTTTTCACTCTTCTCTTGGGAATCTTCCAGTGCTGCATAATTCCGCAAACATATTAGAACATCAATACTGCTTTTGTTAAAAAGAACAGTGTGATCTTTGGCATCTCTTAAGATCTAAGCTGTACCTCTTGCTCTCCTACACTCTCAGAAAACACAGACCGCTCTGTTGTGGTTCTGTTCTGCACAGGCCGAGTTTAGAGTGTTATGATTGTGTTACATACAAGTGGACACAAAACTTCACAGCAGGCAGTTGTCCTTGTAGCTGAAACAGCCTTAGTTTTTACAGTGAATGTATTGAATGCTTTCTCGTCAATCTCTGAAATGGTACCTTCCAGTGGTTAGCGATATTGCCCCCTGATGTCTGGGGAAAAGATGAAGCAGGATGTAATCCTAAACTGCCATGTGTGTTGGGAGAGAAGCATCCACACAACTAGAAGTGT
This sequence comes from Podarcis pityusensis, assembly GCF_964106645.2. Taxonomy (NCBI): domain Eukaryota; kingdom Metazoa; phylum Chordata; class Lepidosauria; order Squamata; family Lacertidae; genus Podarcis; species Podarcis pityusensis. The sequence continues at coordinate 56,986,557 of NC_138027.1, read as the reverse complement.
CTTGAAAGCTTTTTTAACTACAGCCAGAAACTTGGCTAAACAGGCAGTCTGCTTGTTAATATAAAAATGGCTTGTTCTATCAGTATGAGTACCCAGTTGGTCCAGAATGGCAGGGCATACATTTCAGGGATGTCACAACTCAGTGGTAGAACATATGCTCTGCCTACAGAAGGTCTCAGGTTCAAATCCCTGGCATCTCTAGAAAAGACTGGAAAAGGTTCCTTTCTGAGTACCTGGAGAGACACGTCAGTTGGTGTAGACCTGCCTTCCCCAAACTGGTACCCTCTCAGATGTTTTGAACCACATCTCCCATTATCTTTGACCATTGACCATGGTGGCTGGGACTGTTAGTAACTCTAGTCAAAAACATCGGCAGCGCACTAGCTTGGGGAAGACTGATATAGACAGTACTATATGACATAGGCAACTAGTTGGACTCTGTATAAGGCTGGTTCCTCTGCTCCTGCAAGTAAAGAGTTTTAAAATATAAATGTGTGGCTTCCTTCAGTGATGCATTTCCTTGGTTCCAGGGATCGGACTGGCTTTGGCAGCTGCAGTGAAAGGCTACCGCTGTATCATCGTCATGCCAGAGAAAATGAGTATGGAGAAGGTCAGAGCTGCTTATCATTTCAGATGCTTACAAATCGTCACTTGTTGTGTAATTGGTTAACTGGGACATCGTTAGCCAGCAACGCAGATAGCTGCATATGGGGTATATGCTGTTTAATACGGTAGTTCTCAAACTTGCTGTTTCAGTGAGGTAGCAAAATGTTTAAAGAGGTTCAGGATTTGGACTGACATTCAGTATTTTAAGTTTAGACTGGCATTACGCTGGGAGTAAAATAGCTAACATCTGAATTAATACATAGTGAAAGCCACTCAAAGTCTTATAGCTTAAAGTTTAATTTCACCATTGCTCGGGTGTTGTGTGGTGCATTTCACAAATTTGTTTTTTTGAAATCAGGTGGATGTTTTGCGTGCTCTTGGGGCAGAAATTGTGAGGACTCCAACTACTGCTAGATTTGACTCTCCAGAATCTCATGTCGGCGTGGCATGGAGACTGAAAAATGAAATCCCTAATTCCCACATATTGGATCAGGTAAAGAGGCAGAAGGAGAGAAGTATTTCAGATAGCTAGGTCCTAAGTGGAATACAGTCCTTTTCATTCATCGTTCTAATATCTCACTGAAGCTGATAAGTTACAATTCCCAATTCTCAGGCAAAGGGATGGAAAAGTCCCTGCCTGAAACCCGGGACAGCCTTCACAGGTCAATATAGACCAGTCTTCCCTGACTTGGTGCCTTCCAAGTATTTTGGACTACTCATCCCATCAACATCAGTTGGCATGACTAATGGTCAGTTATGATTGGAACTGTAGTCTAAAACATTTGGAGTGGCACAGGTTGGGAAAGGCTGATGTAGACAATACTGAGTTAATAGAACCAATGGCTTGTTTCATTATAAGTCAGCTTCCTATATAATCTTAAGTCAATTGGACTAAAGTTAATTGCACTTAACTTGTCCTCCAACTCATACACAATTGTCATCCTGTGGGTGGGGCTCTATTGTGGGCTAGTTAGCCACTGAAGAGGAGCAAGCATTGGTGGTACGTAAGGAGCTTGAACACCTCTAAAAAAAATAAAATTAAGTTAAGTGGTGCTGAGACCATAATTGGAACTCCCTTCCTATTGCTATCTGATAAGTGCCTTCACTGTATTCTTTTTGGTGCCTGCTGAAGACATTTTTATTTAGACAAGTCTTCCCATGTGTTTAGAAAGTGTGTATGAGTTCTACTTTGTTTTAGCCTATTCTGTTGTGGGTTAAACTTTTGGTATGTTTTAAATTATGGTTGTGAGCATTTTAGTTAGCATTTTATTGTTTTATCTTTTTTGTAAACCACTTTACAAAATCAAGCGGTATGTAAATTTTATGAAATAAAATAGTAGTATTTTGGCAAAGAAATACCCCATGTTCTACTCTGGGGGTATATCAGGGAACAGGGCCTTCTCAGCAGTGGCCCAAAATTCCAGAAACCAGATCCGAGGAAGATCAGGCAGGTGCTATTTGTAGAGACTTTCAAGTGGGCTTTGAAGACTTTCGCTCCCTCTCTGTAACTTTCTGTGGATGAGGTAAATTAGATTGTCAAGATAATGTCCTAAATTGAAACATGGGAAACTCTCTTCTACTGAGTCAGGCCACTGGTCATCTAGCTCAGTTTTATCTCCTGGCAGCTGCTCTCCAGAGTTTCAGGCAGTTTTTCCCAGCCCTGTGTCAAAACACCAGGAATTGAACCTGGCTCCTTTTGCATGTGCTCTGTCATTGAGCTATGGCCCTTCCTGATAGCATGAGGATTTGGGGCGGTGGGTTGTTCTTGTGTTTACTTTTTAGATTATTATTAAATGGGCTTGCTTTTAATGGTACTGCTTTTTGCTATTGTATACTGCTTTGTGGAGGATTCTTCCTTTAAAAAGCAGCTTATAGATTTATTAAACATTTAAGTCCATGTGTGTTCCAGCAACAGCCCTCTTTGTAAACTTGCCAGACTGTTGTTTTTCTACATTTTCCTTTCATTTTTCAACATAGTACCGCAACGCCAGCAACCCCCTGGCCCATTACGATTCCACGGCTGAGGAGATCCTGCAGCAGTGTGATGGTATGTTCAGCCGGCAGGTAACTCTTGGGCCCCTCATCCTAGATGCTTTCAGAAAAGGGGGGTTCTGGTAAATTACAAGGCTACTATAGGGCCAGGATGCATAGACATGGTATCAGTGGGTGTCCAACAGCCCCCAAGCAACTTTTCTCCTGCAAGTTTGCCATGCCCTAGAATTATAGAGTTGGAAGGGACCCCATGGGTCATCTAGTCCAACCCCCTGCAATGCAGGACTCTCAACTAAAGCATCCGTGACAGATGGCCATCCAACCTTTGCTTAAAAACCTCCAAGGATGGAGAGTCCACAACCTCCCGAGAAGTGCTATGACATCTTTTAATTGGCATGGTGTTCTAATGGCTAGAACCGAGATGAGGCTTCAACATTGCTATAACTTAGCAATTCCACAGCACATCCCGGTGCATAACGTATTTTACAATTCTTATCTCAAATTATTCTCAAAATAGCTCTCTCTGGCTGGTTAGTCTCGGTGCCAATTAACACGTTGCAACAAAGCGGATGTACTACCATGTATTTGTGTCACTGGGTAAATGAGGTACATGTCCGCTTCACACATTATCAAGTACGCCCTAAATGGAGCATTGCATGAGTGTGGGGTGGACCTGCAACATCCACAACATGTGAACCAGTAGCTAGAGACAGTGCTTTACCTAAAACCATCGGTGGAGCTTTGTGCCAGAGCAAAGATTTAGATATTGGTTTCCCATCTTGAAAGTCCATATCTATATCTCTAAATGAATATCTCATAGATCCATAGATACAGGATTATTGTTTCATTTGCTTATGTATTATTACATGCCCTAGGCTTTCAGGACCTGGCAGGCCAGACAGATTAGTAAATAAATACATTTGCTGGCATTTGCTATAGAGTGGAAATGTGAATCTAGGATTCACATAATCTATGGATTCTCTCTTATGTTTATGCAGTTAATCTGGGCTCCAGTTGATGTTTTGGGGAACAATTCTATGATTAAGTTGCGATTCCTGCATTGTAGGGGGTTGGACTAGGTCATGTTCACAGTACAGTCGTTACCTCTACTTACGTATTCCTCTTGATATGGAATCTTCGGGTTACAGCCATGGCAAACCCGGAAGTGTCTACTTCTGGGTTTCACCGTGCGCACATGTGCAGAAGCGCACCTCTATTTACATAATTTTCAGGGTGCGAACGGACCCCCAGAATGAATTAAGTTTGTATCCGGAGGGTCCACTGTATAACCTATTTCATTTTTTGCATTTGCTAGCTTAAGGCCAGTAGAGGGAGCTCCCACATAGCATTTTTGTCTGATGAAATGTTTTTCCTCTGCCTGTGCCATACTGAGGCAAAAACCCTTATACTAGAATTGGCTAAAAGACTGTATCCATTCAGATTTGTGTCTTTAATTCTTTTTGGCCACTTCAACTGTACACATGTTTCTGCCTCTCTGATAGGTCATGTAGACATGATTGTAGCTGGAGCGGGTACAGGAGGCACCATCACTGGCATTGCCCGAAAACTAAAGGAGAAATGCCCTGAATGCAAAGTAAGTCCCAGGCTAGGGCAGGCATCTCAACCACTGCTTCATCATTTTCCATTGTTTATGGATTTATGTGATCCCGAGCCTTATTGGGGTATAGGGAGTCTCATGAGCCTTGTGTTTTCTTCACCCTACTGCGTTATCTCTGTTCGTCAAGCCTTCTGTTCTCATGTTCCAGGATGGGCCCAGGCAGACAGGCATTTCTGCCCTTAAAGCAGGCCATGGGACCTGTGAGACAGGCTTCTCTCGACCAGAGTTTGCTTCCATTCTGTTCCATGGCTTCTGGGGTGACAGCCTTCACCATGCACACAGATCTGCCCCCAAAATGGAGCTCATTAGCAGTCATGGTGCCTGGGAAAAGCACTGTTGTTGCCATGATGACATGGATTGCCACCAGCTATATCATTGATTGCTGCCTGTACACTTGCTATTTGCATTTTTATCCTCATGTATGTATGTCTAAGGAAAGTTGGGACTACTTGCACAGGCAGAACATTCCTATGTAGACCAGTTCATTATGTTCATGTTAAGCATTCTTGATGCAAGAGTGTCCTTTATACTGTTGCACACCTTGCATACGGCAGTCCGGTCATCACTTATTCCTTATCCTTAATTATGCATCTGGAAGCCCACAAGGGAAAAGCAGTTGGGGAACGATTCTGAGCAGAAAACCAGCTGTCAAGGATAGGGTCAAGTACACCCCAGAGCCAGTCGCCTTGGCATGGATGTTGAAATCATCCAAAACCAGCAGTCCAGGGGTTCCTCAACACCAGCTCTTAGACCAGCTCTGTCAGTTCAGGCAGGGAGACTCTAGCAAGGTGGGCAGTAAACAAACAGAATCCCCAGTCTATTCTGATTCCCCAGTGCCAGGAACACAAACTCTAGATCAACCCCCCGAACTAGACAGAAATTCCTATACTTTTAAAAATTTGGGCAGAATTGTGTGAAATTTGCCAGCAAGGTCACCCCTTTGGAGAATGTAAATACTACCAATTTTGAGAAAGATGTTTCAAAGAATCTAATAATTTTATTGTGTCCAACATAGGCATTTCATCCTCACATGAAACAGAATACTTAGTAGAATCTTAAGAGTAATAAAACACGCTGGACATCTTGTATCCTGTACTGTGATTCCTTACAAAATTATTTGAGTGATATAGAGATGTATGTCACTGAGCACATAATATCATGTTTCCGTCTGTATCACCTGTTGGGGTTATATATATGTAATGAGAGCTAACATCTGAATGGATCCAGAGCACACTTGTTGACATTCGCCCTTTTACTAAGCCAAACGAAAGCAGTGTAGGAGCAAGTGAGTTTTTTCACGTGCTTTGAAAGCAATGATTGACATCAGGTTTGGTGTTTTCCAAGTTTTAATGACAGGGAAAACATCTTTGCAATGCCACAACAATTTTGACTTACTATGACTGATTTAACAATGCTGTTCTTGATAGCCAAACGCTGACTCAATGCTAAAACCTCTCTTGCAGATTATAGGTGTTGATCCCGAAGGATCCATTCTTGCAGAGCCTGAAGGACTAAATAATACAGACAGCACAACTTATGAAGTGGAAGGGATTGGATACGACTTCATCCCTACTGTTCTGGACAGATCAGTAAGTCAGACTCCCCGCATGTGCATGGCTTACAGTCCCCTTACTGCTGAACACATCTTGCTGGCGTGTCCATAATTCTTAGGTCTTTGGAAAGGCCTTTTTTGCATCTGATTTCCTGCTGTGAACTTAGTCACGCTTCCTCAGGAAATGCATAGACACTTTGCTTTCCAAGTTTTCCTATGTCCTTTTTCATAGATCCCCTCACTTTGTCTTTATTTCCCTGTGGCTACATGTGGCTCATTCCTTGCCAAAATAATGCACGCAGAGCAAATAATGGAGCTCAGAAATGCATATGCAAATGTGCCTAATATTTTCCCATTGAGCAGTAGAAAATCTGTGGATGTAGTCAACTGCCTTCTGCTGACTCAGACCATTGGTCGGTCTAGTTCAATATTGTCTACACTGCTGCTCTCCAGGGTTTTTGGGCAGGAGTGTTTAGCAGCTGTACCCGAAGATGCCAAGGATTAAATATAAACATCCACCACTGAAATGCAAAATAAAACAACCCCATTAATACAGTTCAGCAGTTGAAACAGGAGACTGAGGAGATGGAGGGGATGTCTGTATATGTGGGCAGCAGGAAGACAGTTTCCAGATTTCTCCCAAATTTGCGGCAGTGGACCCAAGAGTCTGCCACTAGAATCCATGTCTTCTGTCCCACACTGAATTTCTTGGCCTGCTTAGTATCGACTTAAGGGCCCAAGTGCAGAGACAGGTTCAAGGCTTCATGGTTTTTTTTTTGTTTCCTCGCCCTTTCTTCCAGTTGGTGGACAAATGGTACAAGTGTAATGATGAAGAATCTTTTGCCTGTGCGCGCATGTTAATCAGAGATGAAGGATTGCTGTGTGGTAAGTGCTTTCTGAGAGCTATATTTGTATTCGTTGAGAATTGAGTACTCAAGGTGACAGTAACAGTTGAGAAGGAACCTCTTTGCTCTCGAGACCAAGTCATCCTTTCCTTTTTGTCACACTAGTGGGTCACTGGTATATGAGTACTGTAAAGCACCACGTTTGGTAGCTTTTGAAAAAATAAATAAAAACAGCAGTAGATTGTTGTGAGGGGCGTATTCTTAATTGCCTGCATAGGCCTGGCAGAATAGAAGAGTTTTCCGCAGGCATTCAAAAGTTGGCACAGAAGGCACCCGTTGTTCAGACATTAGAAGACAATGTCACTTCTTTTAGAATATATATCCAATTAAGCACCTGCAACTGTACCTGTAGTTGCTTCTCGGCTTCAGCACACAATAAAGGCAGCTCTAATTATAGAGCCTTTCCTTATTTTAAATTTTTTATTTAAAATAACTACATACAGTCAGAGAATTATCTCTGAATACTCCACAGAGCTTTGTCAAAGCATTTATGCTAAAATCATCACAATCTTAACAAACACAAAATGATGCATTATAACCTCCATTGCTTTGGCGGTTCCAACTGAACATTTCCATGAAAGGAATGAGTCTTTGCTGCTATTTGCTGGCTCTTGCAGAACACCTAGCTTTTCTGAACAGAAAGAATGAGGAAATGATTGCTTGGGTTGTTTTCTTCCCTCCGACACCGCTGTTGCCTGTATGATACACATGCCAGTCTTGGTTATAATATGGCAGTAGCAGAAAGGCAATCTTGAGAGGTAAGGCAAAAGATTCAGTTAGAAAAGTCAGCTCCAAGGTGCTGGGGTTTTTTTTTGCCAACATTTTTACATAACTCCATTACACCATGTAACAAAATTGAATTTCCAGTGCATTTCTGGGAACAAGTTGTGAGATAGTGGCTTGCACCAGGCTGGTCTATTTAACGATGCCTTCTTATCCTGGGGTGAGTAGGGATATGTCCTTTTTACAGTTATTGATGGATGAGCACTTTGGGGCACTTCTGTTGTTGTTTGAATACTTGTTGTGCCGTATGTTTTTTATGAATTGTAAGTCACTTTGAGACAACTTTTTTGTGGAAATTGATGAGATATTGATAATGTATACTTTGTTAATGATCAAGTTACTAGGACTGCAGGCTCTCCCACTATTCTTTGTCTCCTTTTACATCTGCATTTTCAAAATGGCTTCCATGCCGTTTTAATGGTGTCCTCTGTCTTCTGTCAGGCGGCAGCTCAGGCAGTGCTATGTCTGTTGCCGTCAAGGCTGCCAAAGAGCTGAAAGAAGGCCAGCGCTGTGTCGTCATCCTTCCAGATTCTGTCAGGAACTACATGTAAGTAGGTGTCTTGTTTCTCTGTTTCTGATGCTGACTGTGAGGTAGGGGACCCTGCCTGCACGAGTAACACTGCCCATTTGGCATTGCACCTCTGAATGTGATGGTGGCAGCAGCATGGCTAAGTGGCTCCAGCACTGCTGCTGTAGTGTATGAAAGGCAGCTAAAATAATAATAAAAATAAAAATTATTTTATACCCCGCCCATCTGGTGGCTGGGTTTCCCCAGCCACTCTTAGCAGCTCCCAACAGAATGTTAAAAACATCGAACATTAAAAACTACCCGAACAGGGCTGCCTTCGATGTTTTCTAAAAGTCAGGAAGTTATTTCCTTGCCATCTGATGGGAGGGCGTTCCACAGGGCGGGCACCGCTACCAAGAAGGCCCTCTGCCTGTTTCCCTGTAGCTTCAGTTCTCACAGTGAGGGAACTGCCAGAAGGCCCCCGGCGCTGGACCTCAGTGTCTGGGCAGAATGATGGGGGTGAAGACGCTATACGGGGCCGAGGCCATTTAGGGCTTTAAAGGTCAGCACCAACACTTGGAATTGTGCTCAGAAACATACTGGGAGCCAATGTAGGTCTTTCAGGACCGGTGCTATATGGTCTCAGTGGCCACTCCCAGTCTAGCTGCTGCATTCTGGATTAATTGTAGTTCCCAGGTCACCTTCAAAGGTGGTCCCACGTAGAGAGCATTGCAGTAGTCCAGGCAGGAGATACAAGAGGACGGGCACTTGAAGTTATGGCATCTCAGATAAGGCCCACCCTCTCACACTCACTGCCATTGCCCCTGTGCTGCCCTCCCACCTCAAGCTCACTCACTCTGAGAGACTGCCACTGTTCAGTGATTTTCTTGGGTCTGGACCCCCCTCTGCCAGTTTTTCCACCCATCCTTCCCACTGCCACTTTCATGCCCTAGCCTAGCCATGTTGACTTCTCCCTTGCAGGGCTGGTGCCTGTGTCATGGCCCAGTTTGACCTGTGGGTGAGCCAGCCTGATTATATTCTCCTTATGTAGACTTTTACAACTGTCTCACTGAGAACCAAGCGTATTAAAAGAGAGCTGTTTATTCTACGTGCAAGCTATGAAATGTTATGCCGTGTCATCCTTTACAGCTTATTTGCTTTTAAGGCAGGTATAACCTAAATTGCTACTTGTGACTTGTTTTGTTTCTTGATTGCTTCCAGGTCCAAGTTTTTGAATGACAAATGGATGACTCAAAAAGGCTTCATGAAAGAAGAAGATGACATTATTAACAAGCCCTGGTGAGGTGACCATGCCTGTGAAGGCTTAGTAAAATAAGTTGCGACCAAAAACTCACCCTTAAGTCAAAATATTTTTTCTAATATGGATAGTTAAGTCTACACAAGCTAACTTCAGAAATATGTCCAGAAGTAATGTTGCTTTGGATACCGTATTTTTCGCTGTATAACACGCTCCCAACCATAACACGCACATAGTTTTTAGAGGAGGAAAACAAGAAAAAAAAATTCTAAACGAAACAGTGGATGTATGATTTTTGTGGTTCATGCTGTGGCCAAAGACATGTTATCTGACGGTGAGTTTGGGGTAGCTCAATGCAAAAATCCTGAGGATCTATGTGGATCCGTGCTTTGTAACCACGTTTTTGCACCACTGCGGCCCCAGGCAACAGTGGGTGCGTGATTTTTTTGGTGCAAGCTGTAGCCATGGACATGCTATGTGATCTGATGGTGAATTTGGGGTGACCCAGTGCAAAAATCCTGAGGATCCATGTGGATCCATGCTTTGTAACCACGTGAATGAAGGAACTGTCAGTAATGTATGGTATCTCCAATAGAGTGATGAAGGAAGAGGAGGGGGGGAGCTCACACTTGTCCTAGGCAAAGCAGCCAACTCCTATAGGCCTAGGTGCCTTCACCCCCCCCATTAAATATTTGAGGGAGTCATCCCCCACCCCCCATTGTGGTATGTGAGTGGGGCTTACCTGGCTGTCCCCCCAATATTTTTTGAAGTTGGAAGAGGGAGGGAGGGAGGGAAGGAAGAGAGAGGGGGAACTCACATTTGTGCAGCTGCCTTGCCTCGAACCGGAGCAAAAAGAGGAGGAGGAGACTCAGGGACACGAGCCTTGTAAGCCGCTTTGTTTGAATTTACCGGTGAGGTGCTGGGGGAGGGACGGAAGGGGATGCCCTCTTTGTCCCTCCTTCCAGCTCATTGTAAAGAAAGCAGAGTAAGAGCCGCTTACATTTGTGTAAGGGAGAGCCATAGAGCAGGCAGACACTGAGAAAGAGAGTCTGTCTCCCTTTCCCCACCTTGGCTTTTACACGCTGCATGCAGCTCTTGCCGGCTTCCGAGCTGCCTCCCTTCTCCCACCTCGCCAAAAAGCCATAGAGCAGGCAGACAGGAGGAAGAGAGGCTGTCTCCCGACACTCAGCTGTTGCTCAGCTGTTGCCGGCTTCTCAGCCAGCCAAGCGGAGGAAGAGAGGCTGCCGAACAGCCAGCAAGAGCGGCTCCTCCTGCCTGCATTCGCTCCATAACGCGCAGACACATTTCCCTTTACCTTTTAGGGGGGGGAACTGAGTGTTGTGGTGTGAAAAGTACGGTAATTGCTGCTGTTTGAAGTTATCTGCCCCTCTCCCTGCATCTACCTCCACCTCAGTCATAAATATTAAAATGGCATCTAGTGCCTTGTTGGCATTACTCAGCTTTAACTAGGGAGTTTATAGGGCAGTCATTATTCAGTACTAGTTCTGGTATAATCCATTTACAAATTGTGGGGGGAAATTAAGGGTACATTTCTTGCCAGTCTGATATAGTGGTTAAGAGCAGTAGTCTCGTAATCTGGTGAACCGGGTTTGCGTCCCCGCTCCTCCACATGCAGCTGCTGGGTGACCTTGGGCTAGTCACACTTCTCTGAAGTCTCTCAGCCCCACTCACCTCACAGAGTGTTTGTTGTGGGGGAGGAAGGAAAATGAGATTGTTAGCCGCTTTGAGACTCCTTAGGGTAGTGATAAACTGGGATATCAAATCCAAACTCTTCTTCTTCTTTTCTTAAATTCTCTTTTCCCCTGCCTCTATTTTTGCTGTGATGATTATGCATGGAGGATGTGAAACTGAAGAGAAAGTCAATGACTTGGCAAAGTCTGAACCTAGGTCTCCAAGATGCAGTAACATTACAACTCATATTGTCCACACTGACCCACTCTAGGCTCTGGAGATATAACAGTGTTTGTTCGTGTTGAAGATACAATTCCAGCTATACTAAACTAGGCATTAGATTTTGATTTCCAGAGGAATGGCCATGTTAATCTGATGCTTATGGCACCATATAGGCCAACGGGTTTATAGTGCCATAAGCTTTCATGGACTCAGCCCCACTTTATCAAATCCATGAGGTGCTAAGCACACTTGGCAGGGGTGTGCGAGAGAGAAAGGCACGTACACACAGCAACTGTGAAAAGTACAGGCTGTGGAAATTCTAAGTCAGGCTTAAGACACACAGAGTGACCCTTCACAACAGCAGTAGTTTATGATAACCCAATTATCCAGATTTTATTATTGTGGTACGATGGCTGTGTTATTGTCAGTTATGGTCACTTTGCTTAAACTGCATAGGATAGTCACAGACTGTCCTTTTTGCATTCCATGGCTGCTACTTCCATTTCTCTTTTTCCCTATGTCCACCTGTGTATATTCATAGTCGTACCTCCGTTTATGTAACCCTCTGGTTATGTAAACTTCAGGATGTGTGCACGGCAAACCTGGAAGCATTTTACCGGGTTTCGCCGCATGCACAGAAGCGGTCCTCAGGTTGCGGAAACCTCGGTATCCGACTGGACCTCTGGAATGGATCCCATCCACAACCGGAGGTAAAAAGGTAAAGGTAAGGGTACCCCTGGCTGTTAGGTCCAGTTGCGGATGACTCTGGGGTTGCTCACTCATCTCGCTCTATAGGCCGAGGGAGCCAGTGTTTGTCCGCAGACAGCTTCTGGGTCATGTGGCCAGCATGACTAAGCCGCTTCTGGCGAACCAGAGCAGTGCATGGAAATGCCGTTTACCTTCCCGCCAGAGCAGTACCTATTTATCTACTTGCATTTGACGTGCTTTCAAACTGCTAGGTGGGCAGGAGCAGAGACCAAACAATGGGAGTTCACCCCGTCGCGGGGATTCAAACTGCCGACCTTCCAGTCGGCAAGCCCTAGGCTCTGTGGTTTAGACCACAGCGCCACCCGCATCCCTTGCAACCGGAGGTACCTCTCTCTCTCTCTCTCTCTCTCTGTGTATGTATGTATGTATGTATGTATATACACATTGCTAACAGGACAAATCTTTGTGTGTCTAATACAGGTAGACTACAATCACAAGATCTTGTGTACTTTAAAAAAAAAACTCTTAGTCATTCAGGTGGCACAAGACTCTTTAAAATGTTGATGGTTAACTCTTTTCAAATAGGGAGGGTTTTTTTTTACTATTTGTCCTGGCTCTGAGCATCCATATAGTCTCATTTGAGCCAAAATACACCATATGGTGAAAGGTTACCCCAGCCAGCATGGCCCGTCATCAGGAATGATGAAAGTTGCATGCTCTAAACATCAGTCCATCCTAAAGACAAGCACGTGCTCCGGAATACCCTGAACAACCTTTTCTGTTAGTAGGACAGAGGGCACTTAAATACAGTAATTGGCTTCATGAGCGTTTCCAGGAAAAGCTTACGTTAAGATACAAACTACTAAGATGCAAATGTTTCTCGGTCCTTGAATTGCTTGTGTAAATTCCTGGGTGGAGAGTGATTTTATATTTGTTTTGTTTATTTTCCTAGGTGGTGGCACTTGAAAGTTCAGGAATTGTGTCTCTCTGCTCCCCTGACAGTACTACCAAGTGTTACCTGTGAAAAGACCATTGAAATACTCAGAGAAAAGGGATTTGACCAAGTACCTGTTGTTGATGAATCTGGGTATGTGTAGATTTTCCTCCCTTCCAAGTATACCCAGTTTATAAATGTATATTTAGTATCTAGGTGCACACACAGTCATTCCTGCCATTTGGTTTCATCCACCTCGTTTCATGATCCCATCTAGTTTGCTTCTCTGAATTTTCAACTATGAGCCTTCGCCTGCATTTTGCTCACCAGATCAATCCCCTGGTACAGAAAGTCTCCTGAAATTGGTTGATCAGGCCCCTGATTAGAGACTAATTTGGAGCGAAACCTCCCACCTTTTTTGTTTTTCTGTCCCTGTGCTATATAGGACATCAACAAAGATTTTTGATTGTCACTTCCATCACAGGTGTGGCTTTTTAAAATCTTCACTTAAAATCATGGTATGGTTTATTATCTTTTTAGGGCCAGAGTCATCTGCTTCAAATGACCCATAAAAGAATTAACTGAGCCTAAATTGCATCTCAGTCCTGAAGTCACCAGGCATGAAATAGGCCAGTGGGATGGTCAGCATTGCAGGTGGGTCAGACAGGGACAAGTTGCAATGCAGGCAGGATGTTCACTCCCAAAAGTTCATCCCAGTTAACAACGGAAGCTAAACGAGGTTTATTCTGTGACTCTCACATCATTTGCAATAAAAGCAGAGCAGGCACCACTGACTACTATATTTAATCCTTGGCATTTCAGGGTTTATAGCACACATTTTTTGGAAGGGGAGCAATTAGGAAAGGGAAAACGGTAAGCAGGGAAAGTTCCTCATCCCTTCCATGCTAGTTCTCCACACTTAAACTCCTTCCTCCAGAGGTTTATAAAGAAAATGGTGTTTGGATGCTATTAAATAGAACCTGTGGTTTTACCCCTAAGGATTCTGTGCGCCCCTGAATTCAAATTGAGAGGGATTCTGTAAATATTGGCCTAAAACATTAAACTGATAAAAAAAGGAAAGAACCCACAACTCACCCAGTAGAAAACTGTGTCTAATACCTTCTTCTTTTCAGATGGATTTTGGGAATGGTTACCCTTGGCAACATGCTTTCTTCACTGCTTGCTGGTAAAGTGCAGCCATCAGACCAAGTCAGCAAAGTAATCTACAAGCAGTTCAAAAAGGTATCAAAGTCTTCTGGTGTCTCTTGTTCCTTTCCCTGACCCGCACCATTGCTGAGGGGGGAAAGAGGTTTTTGACAAGGGGGAGGTCGTTTGACTAAAATGTATGATGCCCATTAAGGAAATTATACAGAGTTACACACAGTTTTAGATACTGTTTTGCTGTAGGGTTGTTCACATGTTACACTGAGCACACAGGCACAGGCGGTCTCTACACGTTTGCAAGGGCTTGTGTGAAGAAGTGAACACAGCTCAACTGCTGTGTATTCTTTGAACATTACATGCGAACAAGGTTACATATATGATCAACTCCTGTGTACACGATATTGTACGTATGAACACTGCTTACAAAATCTGGATATGCCTATTTTGTGAGAAAACACGTTTGTTTTTTAAAATATTATACCTATTTGTGAAAACCCAGGGGTAATTCGTATGCCCCTGAATACCATTTGCTGGAAATCACAGCTGGGAGGAGTGTTGTGGCCTCCAGGCTCTGCTTGCAGGCTTCCCACAGGCACCTGCTTGGCCACTGTGAGAACTGGGTGCTGGAGTAGATGGGCCATTGGCCTGATCCTGAAGAGCTCTTTTTATGTTCTTAACAGACTCCATCTGTACTATACAGTTAAAGCACCATACATACCACTTTAAACAGTCATAGCTTCCCCCAAAGCAATTTCGAAATTGTACAGCTGTACCTTGCTTCTCGAATGTAATCCATTCCGGAAGTCTGTTTGACTTCCAGAAATGTTCAAAAACCAAGGCACAGCTTCCGATTGGCTGCAGGAGCTTCCTGCACTCAGTTGGAAGCCGTGTCGGACATTCAACTTCCAAAAAACGTTCGCAAACCAGAACACACACTCCTGGGTTTGCGGCGTTTGGGAGCCAAAACGTACGAGTACCAAGGTGTTTGAGAACCAAGGTACAACTGTAGTTTGTTAAGGATGTTGAGAGGAGTTAGGAGACTTCCATTCCCCTCACAGAGCTAATGTTCCCAGAGTGGTTTAACAGTCATTCCCTTTTCCCAGGGGACTGGGAATTGTTGCTCTGTGAGGGAACTAGGGATCTCCTAACAACAGAGTAAAAAGATAAAAACAAAACCCTACATTTAAAAAAAAAATCTGATAAAAACGTAAGACACAGAGCAGTATGTTAGCACAGAGCTGATGTGTATCTATGTGTACTAGAGTTGGACTACAGTTAGCCCACCCCAAGTCAAACAATTTAGCCTATACAGTCGTACCTTGGCTCCTGAACACCGCAAACCCAGGAAGTGAGTGTTCCAGTTTGCGAACATTCTTTGGAATCCAGACGTCCTACGGGGCTTCCGCGGCTTCCGATTGGCTGCAGGACCCAGAAGACTCAGAAGACACGCTTTAGTTTCCGAACATTTTGGAAGTCGAACGGACTTCCAGAACAGATTCCGTTTGACTTCCAAGGTACGACTGTACAGACCTGGGGAAAATGACTGAACTCTGAAGAAGGGCAAACATGCCTAGCAATTAATGCTAGTAATATTTTAACACAATACTGATAAATAGGGACAGTTGGAAGGTATGTTAGTCCCATTTTGATTTTGGTCTCAAGAGTTTGAGTCTTCCCGGTGGATAATGAGACTCTTGGCGTCTGGTGTTGTGATTTTTTAGCAGGCACAATAGTTTCTGCAGGATTTTGGGGCAGCTGTTTCATGAGCAGTATTAGGATGGCTGGATCCACAAAGCCTTGTTTGGAGGGGAATGCAAACTATGGCAAAGTAAAACCAAGATGCAACACTTTGGGTAAAATTACCATTAAAAGCTTGTTTGCAGCACATAACTGAAATAGACAGCTACATACTCTGTGAAACTGCAGCTGCAATCTTGTGCACGTTTATTTTTGGGGGGGGCTAAATCCAATTAAACAAGTGACATTATTGTAGCTTACTTTGGTCAATGTCAGTGAAATATTCTGCCTATTAAATTCTCTAAATAGGAAGCATGGACATTCATGGGGGGCAGCCCTCCCCCCGGATGAACCGTAACCCTCAGATTCTGATCTTTTATTTTTGTGAAAAGCATTTGCAGCAGCTGAGATGAGAGGCAAATTGTGCCGGCACAATTCTCAAAATATTTTGTGAGAAACTGCTCTTGAATCTCAGTTTTTTACTTTGCCTCACCCTGAAAAATATCCTGCAGATGCACATAACTGGAAGAGCAGCACTTTACAGCTTGTCACGATCCTAAGCAAATCTGCTCAGAAGCTGGTCTCCACTGAGTTCCTTGAGACTTACTTGAAGCCTAAGGGAACTTACATGCATACCAAGGTGTACCTTAAAAGCGACACTTCTACTTCGCATCCAACTAATGCTTTAGCAAATATATTTTCTAATTGTTAAAATTCTGAGGCTAAAATGTAACACTGCACCTAATCACTTCATGTTTTCTACTAATGCTTCGTGATCACATTAAATGAATTTAATTTCTTCCCTAGCTATCAATTGAATCATCGTGCAAAATGTATAATCTGGTGCGTAATTAAGCAACATAGCTTCTCTCCTCTCTTAAGTGTAACTGGTGTTCTTACGGTGGAGGGGCCCATGTTGCCTAGTGGCAAATAGCAAGGTTACACAAGCTGCAGTCTGCAGGCAACTACCACACTAAAAAAAAGAGCTTCTGACACTGGGGAAAAATAGCCCTTTTGGACTAGAGGCCACCTGCTTCTGCAGTCAAATGTTCATCCCCAGGTTGCAGGATTGGGGGAGAAGGATGCAACTGGGTTTAAAGATGTATGCTGTTTGCCTCTGGATAAAAAATTCAAACCCTGTATTGTTTATTCCTTTTTATGGCTAAAGCCAGGGCTGTGGACCTTCTGCCCTTGTGCCATACAAACTTGGCAAAATAAGCAGATGTTACATAATTTGCATAATTTATTCAGGTTGCAGAATTTTTGCCTTAGCATGGAATGTTGATTATCCTGGCACAGAATTTTAATCTGTACTGTTACTTTTTAGAAAGTAGAGTATACCCAGCCCTGGCTGTAGTTCCTGGTTCTTTAGTAACATTTCTGGAGACTGTCTCTTCCTTTCTTCTGTGAGCTCAAACACTGTTGCCTGGGGTGTCCCTCCCTCATACAACTCCTTTACTCTGTAACCAACATTACCACTAATAATTTCATTCCTTTTTAAAAGATTGCTAACGTACTACAAAGAAATGTGATAAAATGGCACTTTTTAAAATTTTGAACCATAGACTCTGTCAATCTACTTTAGATGTTTTGTCGCTGAAAGAGAAAATATTGAACAGCCTTATTATTATAGAAGAAAATTATTGGGTATGCTTATAGTTGATTCAGTCAGTTTGACTGGGAGACTGAGTTGTTCCAGTAAACCAAGAAAAGATTCTTTCCTTTATGTTAAGATACAATCGCTCCTAAATTTATAGTATTGTATTACATTTAAAGTTACGAAATCCTGATGGGTCTTTGTGAGCATAGATCATGATTGATTGCCATAATGGTACTGGTGATTAAAAAGTGCAGGAAGGCTCCTGTAAGTATAAATTGAAAGCAACTGAATTAAAAACAGCGCTGTTGTGCTTAGTGCCTCTGTACTTGCTCTGTCTGCTTCCCTCTCTTAGACTTCAAAAATCTTATTTCCTACTGAATTGACAAGTACTGGCATTCTTGGCTCACAAGCCTAGAATCTAGGATAATAATGATGATGGGCAGAAAATGTAGATTTTGTGTACTTGAGTGTTTTGGAGGACATTGTTTCAAGCCAAGTTGGTGTGGATAAAATTGCCAGCTTTATAGACTACAGCAATAAGTCCCTACTTTCTATTATGTGAGACTGAAGAAAGGCCGAAGGATACCACAGCCTCCTGTCCTCTTCTGTTGTACCTGTGCAGCCTTATTTTGAGGGCTGAGCTGATCTCTGTTGTGTTTCACAGGTTCACAGTTATAATGAGTTGGCTCCAAAGAATTGTAAGTGGAAGGGAAATGCCTACTAGTGACCTTCCAGTAAAGCTTGCACAGGAGTTTGTGTGCTTCTGTGATAGGTTTTGTGGCACAAGAGATTGCACAAGCTCTTGTTCAAGTGGAACAACGTGTTCACTTTTCTCACATGGTGCTCTAAGCTTAAAGCTTGGTGAAAACCTGGGATGGGGAGACTGTGGCCCTCCAGATTTTTGGATGGCAGCTCTCACCTGCTGCCACCATTATGGTCAAGGATGATGGGAGTTGTCAGCCACAGGTTCCCCATCTCTGGTGTAAAGCAATGCTTTCGTATGCTGAAGGTTCCTCTGGCTTGTGGAAGCGCCCTTTTGGATCCTGGCCACAAAATACAGGCAGCTTAGATAGTGCCTTTTTCATTCTGCAAGTTTCTTTTGATTGATTGAGCCATAGTATTTTCTGTTTTCCCACAGCTCACGTCAATAGCAATGCATTTATATCACAACTCCTGAAGTCCAACTCCCTGTCAAAGTGAGATATCTGCTACTGCAGCGCCTGTAATACTTGGCCATCTAGACTTTACTTAAGTGGCCTGGGTATTCATTGTTTTGCTGGCCTATATTGCTAGGAATGAAAAGCAATATCCCTGTGGGGAAATTCAGTTCTGGAATATGGACTTGTACTTTGTTTCTACTGAATGGCTTTTATAGTTTTTCCTCAGACCTCTTATTTTGTCCCAAATCGCCTCCTTCCAGCTCTTATTGCCAGAATTGGAAAATAAACCACTAGTAAAGGTGTGTGTTTCTGAACTTGCAGTTGCTGTGCTTTAAGCAGAGAGAACACATGGCTCTCATTGGGTTTTTACATTACCATGTTCTACAGACATTTTTTTTCCTTTTATTCCACTTCTCTTTAAAACACCAACATTTAACATGAACACACACACTGAAAAATAAAGATTCATATGATAACTGCCATATCACGACACAAATACTACTTTCAAAAGCTTGTTGGAAAAGCACTGGGATTGGGGTGCTTATCTATCAAACTTGTAAGGCTATATGCAGTTGGTTTTAAAGTCTGTTTCTATTTGCAGATTCGTCTGCAGGACAACTTGGGGAAGCTCTCCCATATTTTGGAAATTGATCATTTTGCTCTGGTGGTGCACGAACAGATTCAGTGTAAGTAGAAGACCTGGCAAGAATCCTGCTGTCTCTGCCACACTCCCCGTTGGCTATATAACATATAATAGCAGTTAATGGCAGTGAGAATCTTCTGTGTCTTATATAGGGCACATGAAGAAGCCACAGGATATTCTCCACACATATGAGGGTAAGAAATAGGCTAAGATTCTCACTATGCCAGTTCTGGGTTAGACAGGGGAAGTACCCAATGCATACATACCCTGACCTCCCATTTCTTTGGTGCGTCTCCAAGAGTACAATGTCTCATGATATGAGTAAGTGTTTGCAGAATCCAGCCTCATATGCTGTTGCATTGCTAACTTAGTTGCAATCTTCCCTGAGTTGAAAATCAACAATTTCTCACCTGCCGGAGTCGTCCTCTTGCAATTTGGATTGCCTTTCTCCAACAGAGCCCGTGGTCTGTTGGTGCCTTAGTTGGTGAATGTAGGCAGGGGAAAGTGGTCCAGACATTCTGGTCCCACCACATTCTGTTGTGGTGCTTCTGCTGCTTTCCACTGCTTTGTCCTTCACAATTTTTATTTTAACTGAGGTGCAAGGCAGAAGACAGAGGACTTCAACTATGAAACTCCTGCATTTGAACTAGGACTAGGCAGAGCACAGTGGCTCTATCTAGAGACGCCTCTGCTGTTTGTGCTCTGAAGGTCTTAGTTAGAAGATGACAGGCTTTGAGGCCTAACCCTACTTACCCTGTTGAATTTAGTAGGATTTACTTCTGAGTGAACATGAGCAAACAGGATGGTTAGACATGGATATCTATGCCTCTATCAACATAAAAGCTTTAAAAATATGATGTGGAACAAGCAAAAAGGCTGGTGCCTCAACAACTAAATAATACACTTCATGCAAGGCAAAAGCTACAGTGCCTTGCTCCATTTACCTATGAAATGCTCCTTGCCTAGTGCTCTTTGTGTAGAACATTGGGTTGGGGTTAAGATGATTGAGCCAGGCAAATTGCCCTTAGGAGATGGTAGCAATCCCATATTCTTCTTTCGCTTCCTCAAAAATGCCTGTTTGGTGCACTGATACCATATTGACTTTAACTGAGTGCTAACACTGCAGTGCCAACAGCATAGGCAGGACCAGTTACCAGGAGCAGATTAAATAAGCCATCCTCTCCCCTTGTACTGATCTTGAGAATGCCTCATATCAATGGCAAGCTAGGATCTGCCTACTATACTTTAATTTCAGTTGATTTTTTTGGTCTTGTATTTTTAAATTAGTTTTATAGAGGAAAAGTACATATATTTTCAATAACCAAAACATATACAGTGCAAGAGAAGATACTCAGGCCTTGAGACACAAGTAGTAGTTTGAAAATTGTGTATGTTAGGGTTTGGTTCCTCAACTCATGCCTTGTCGTGTTCTTCTCCCCTCTATAGATCACAGCAATGGCCAATCCAGCAAAAAGCAAATGGTCTTTGGTGTTGTCACAGCAATCGACTTACTCAACTTTGTGACTGCCCAGGAACGACGAAGAAAGGCAACCTAATTTCAAGAAGCACATTGGTGGCAGCTGCTTCAGTAGCTTTTAGGGTTTTAAGTATCTTTTTTTTTTTCCTTCCCATTTTTGTTAAGACAATCTCAATTTGATTTTATTTTTAAATCTAACCAAATAAACCAAGCATCATTAGTGGAACCACATGGGTTGTAAGCAAGGTTCTGCAGTCATAACTTCCAGTATGTTAAGGAGCACGCTGAAAAAGTAACCCAAACTGAATTTATGGTAGTCATCAGGATCGCTGCTGTTCAGTGAGAGGTTGTCTCCTCCACAAAGATTGGTTCTCTTTTGCTATGATACAGCTGAGTTGCAGAACCCAGAACTGAGGAACTAGCAATTATGGCTGGGGTGACCAAACCGTTAATGTCTCTGATAGTGGCCACATGGGGTTCTCCCCAAAGCACACCGTTCCTGCTTTCATGAGTGCAATGTGCCTTCAAACTCTTCCTCACTAGTGTTGCAGGCTTGGGAGGCCTAGCTGCAACCTTAGGCATCTTATTCACATTACAACCTGCTAGGTGTCAAGGCTCCTGTCTTCTGTACTGAAAACACACAAAATAACATCCAGGCCATCAGTTATCCCTTACTAGATGTTTGATATCCTCTTCCGCACTCTGGGGAAATCGTGGAGATGGGGCAGGGCAAGGAAATAATTCCACACTGCTTTTTCACTTGTAAGTGGATACAGTGTTTTTTTCAGCCACACTGCAGATTATCTCTTTGTGTTGCCAATTTACAGTCTGGATTATTGTCTGCACGTTGCTCATAAGGTAAACAGATGTACAGCAGCAACATCAAAGAACACTAAATTCTCCATTGCTTTAGGTCATTGACTCTGCCAGGTGTAATATGGAGAGTTTTTATTTCCATTAACCTAACCTTGGACAGTTTGGCTAATAGACTATTGAACACCAAAATTATTCTATAATAGCCACCCTGTGTAGGCCAAATAAAGTTTAACAAATGCCCTAATATTTCATGGAAAGTCTTAATGATGATTCTTAGCTAGAAGTATGTCTACATTTGT
This sequence comes from Podarcis pityusensis, assembly GCF_964106645.2. NCBI lineage: Eukaryota > Metazoa > Chordata > Lepidosauria > Squamata > Lacertidae > Podarcis > Podarcis pityusensis. The sequence goes on along the minus strand of NC_138027.1, from coordinate 56,964,883 downwards.
TATATTGTGTTGCTTTACGCCAGCTTTCGTTCTACTTTGCACATGAGTAAGCTAATGTTGTGTTATGGTTGGCTTGGGGGTGTTTAGTGCCACACCCCTTAGTCTTTATGAGGGATACGGGAAACACATTTGGCTCTTCATTTACTCAGGTGAATTTGTTTAATTGACTTGATGTCGTTTTCCTTCTGCAACTTCCTCTAATTTTCACTGGAAATTTTTAAGAAGCATGATACCGATACTGTGATTTGTTTTGTTTTGTTTTTTGCCGTTCTATCTATACTTGTGTTTTATGTCAGAAAACCCTCTTGCTACAATCAAACATTCAGTGAAGTGTGCATAAGAACATTGGTTTCATGTAGAAAACTCAGATTTCTATATAAAACTTACCTCTAGGTGCTTTCTTAGTGTAAATTCAGTTTGGTCCAGTTTATAGCAGATGAGATACCCGTTGTCCAATACTTTGTTCAGTATTGTAATCACCAAGCATTAGCATTTTAGCATTATGAAAAAGGCAAATCCATATGTTTCTAAAAGTTTTGTTCCAAAAAAGCTAAATAAAAATTATTTCATTTCTGACAAACTAACTAGACTGCATAGTTTGTTATTATCGTTATCATCATTAATTTTCTTGTCTTTGAAGTACTTCTGACTGCAGACATAAGGGTCCAGAGGGGGTGAATCACAGTGATCCTTTGTTGGGGGGCAGGGATGCATTGATCCAGTATCCCCTCCCTATTCTCCAACTGATCAGCAGCAGTGTAAGAGATCGTGGCACCAATCATATTTTTGGAGGCAGCTTTCAGTCTGGCACAAACTTCAGCCAGGCCCTGCGTCTGGTTTGTGCTGGAGTCTTTAACAACAAGCAGGGTTGGGTATCCAGAAAACAATATCCATATGCCCATATACATGAAATCTGAAATGGAAGCTAATTCTTGCTTGTGCGGTTATAATACTGGTTGTAGCAATGTCTGGTCTGCCAAGTTGGGAGTACATTACTGTGGAGGGGGTTTCTTTTTGTTTTTTTAATTAGTCCAAGTCTTTAGAAATTTATCCTGGAGCCCTTAATCTGATGGGATTGACAGAGGTACATATGGTATTGCCTCTGTCTTTGGCAGATGCGCCTAATGTATTTGCACTAATGCAGATCACTCAGCTTGGGTGGGTGTTAAATGGTGCATCCTTGGAGGAGGATGTACACCAGACCATGAATTGTTCCCAAAGTGACCTTGATCTTCATGTTTACAAAACCAGAGAGGAGGCCGGCTTTATAAACTGTTGTACTGCAGCATCTCTGCACTCTCGCTGAATTTCTTCATGCAGCATTTCCTTCTTGAACATCTCCACAAATGTGGTAGAGGATGTTGGAACTGCTTGCAGCCACAAATCGGTTTTGTGGGTCAGGAGGAGTGGGCAGACTTCAGGATTGTTTAGGGCTACTTTACTTCTTTTTTAAAAACTAGAACCCGAAGATTGGCCAACCTGAGCCATAACTAAGAAATATGCAGTCAGAATGAAATAGGATAATGCATTGGAGTTCATTCTGAACCTAGAAATTAGTTTTCAGTACTGGACTTAAGGTCCTTCCACATGTAAATCCACTCTTGATTAACTTTTGCAGCAGCCTAGTAGTTTAGGTGAGCAGCCTAGATTATTTCTTTTGTTAACACAGCTGACTCAGTAACACTTTGCTGATTGCTGAAAATTCACCAGGTATCGACCAGCAGACCCTGATCTACATTCTGCCCCCTCCCTATCTCAGGTGCACGGAGATGTTAAAAATGGCTGGTTTATTCTTTCCTTTTTAGGAAAATGGGGTCTAGTTGGATGGAGATGGGGCCAGATGGTGCCTTTTTAAAATCAGTCAGTGCAGCAGCTGACTGATTAAAAATGAGGCTGCCCTCATTCACCCTATTTACGTGTAGGTGAAACAATAGGGTTAAGTTGAGCACAGTGTGTTCTGTGCTGTACTTGTTCTGTAGATAAATAGAGGACTTCAGTCCACAGCATTACTTTCATAAGTAATAAATATCCCCTTAGAAAAATAGTTCTGTGTCTTTACCTCTCAATTACTGGGTTGTCTGAGGAGACAAAGTTTAAAAAGATTACAAGTCTTTCCCAAAATCACCAGGAGTCCTTTCAATAGAGGTGCAATTAATGGAGAAAAATATATTTAAATTTTGTAACTGAATGCCACAATGATTAATATGGCAAGCTTTTTCAAAACAACAACCACCTACCTATATTTGTGGCACAGTTGCTGGGAAAGTTTCATCTACATGAGGAAAAGAGGAAGTGCGCAATTCTTTTAAAAGTGAAGCACAATTCTGCCCCCCCCCCCCAAGATTTCCCCAAGAGCCTGTGAGAGGATTCTTCTCCTTCTGCCACCATACCACCTAGCAAATCAGCTGATGCCTTCAAGGAGCTCCCCATGCTGTGGGAATATTACCCAGGGTTCATGTTTACTTTTAGAAGTGAGGCACAGTGGAGACTATGATGTCTTTAGGACATATAATTTATTTATGCATATATACAACCTGAGCCTATGACGGAGGAGTTCACAGCATTAGCAAACCAAGAGATCTCTCTCTGCCTGCCGCGTTGCTTCTAGGTCACATCACTCCTCAGCTCTGGTTTTTGTCCTCACTATCTGGGAGTTGAGGGAGGAGCCCCACCCATTTGCCATCTCCTACAGAGACACTTAATTCCCCTTAATGGCACATTATCACCTCAGAGGAAGTTAGCTTGGCTTGATTGGATTTTAATGTTTTCTGGATCCAGGGATTGGAGGGGCCTGGCACCCACAAACTCCTAACAACCAAGACATCTGGCCCCGGATGTACAAACAGCAAAATAAAGTTTCCTTGCAGAATATTACCTAACAGACAAGTTAGAAAAGGCATTAGAACACACACAATCATAAACATAATGAAACACAATTACACTTTTAACCCCCTTAATGGTATACTACCCAGGGTATCACCTCACTGGAAGCCACCTTGGCTTGATTAGATTTTAACACTTGCTGGATCCAGGGATTAGAGGGGTCTGGCGCCCGTCTTAACACCCCAAACCTCGATTAAATTCTAACATTTGCTAAATCCACAGATTGGAGAAATCAGGCACCCACAAATTCAGAACACTATCTATCAGCCTACCAGTAGGTGACATTTATTTGTTCAATAAAAACAGATCTCTTGTCATTTAGTTCCAAAATTAATTTGCTAAGGTGACATTTTTCCATCTTTGCCCCATTAAGCAGTTGATCCCTTACCTTTCCTGCCCCGACCTGGCCACAGTGATCCATGCGACGGTCACCTCCAGGCTTGACTACTGTAATTTGCTCTACGCAGGGCTGCCCTTGAAACTGTTCCACAAACTCCAGTGGGTGCAGAATGCTGCAGTGAGGCTCCTCATGGGGTCCCTGCCATGGGAGCATATTCACCCAGTGCTTTACCAGTTGCACTGGCTCCCAGTGGAGTAAAGGGTTAGATTCAAGGTGCTGGTTTTGACCTTTAAAGCCCTTTGTGGCTTAGGGCCCTCGTATTTACGGGACCACCTCTCCTTGTATGCCCCACAGAGGACCGTAAGGTCCATGAATAACCATAGTTTAGAGGTCCCAGCCCCTAAGGAAGTCAGACTATCCTCCACCAGGGCCCAGGGCCTTTTCATTGATGGCTCCGACCTGGTGGAATGCTTTGTCCCATGAGACTAGGGCCCTTCAGGATTTAACCTCCTTCCATCGGGCCTGTAAGACAGAGCTATTCCACCTGGCCTTTAATTTGAATTCAGCCTGATCTTTTATTTCCCTTCTCTTCCCTCCCCCTCCCCTTTTATGAAGATTACCCGCTCTGAGACCCCACAGCTAATTCTCCCCTGGCCTCCTCACTGGCCCAAGTAGGACTAATTCAGCCAGCTAGCCCTGGTGACTAATGCTTATTAGATGGATTTTCCCCAAATTGATTTCTGAACTTTGAATTTTATTGTTATTCACATTTTTGTACTGTATTTTATGCTGCTTTTACAATTATGTGTTTTAAATTTGTTGTTAGCCGCCCTGGGCCCAGTTTTCTGAACCGGGAAGGGCGGGGTATAAATAAAAAAATATTATTATTATTATTATAGGCTTCAAAGCTTATCAAGGTGGTTAAGTGCACAGAGTATAGCAGTGTGTGTGCATCTGTGTGTGTGCCCTTGGACTCTAATCTGTACCTTAACTGTAGTTTTATGGCTTATGGTCTAAGAGCCTTGAAGAATCAAAAGGAAAGATGCAATTACTTGAGGCATGTGCAAAAAGTCCACTTGGAGCCCGTCCTCTTTGGATCTAATCTAGAATAAGACAGCAAAAGGGGTAGCAAAAATTCACAGGAATAAAATGTGATCATTATTAGCCATGAGACTACACAGAACTTCCAGGCAGTATCCAAAGTTCCCATTCTTGTTAAAAGAAATAGGCGGCATTATTGTCACAACAAATATGAAAAGTTGCCCTTCTTGTTCATCTTCTTGCCCTAGCTTGCATGTGTTTGAGTAGCAGCCTTCTAACAGCCTACAGTTTTACTGTATATTGTCTGTTTCCGCCCACTGTTCCCACACTCTGGGTGATATGCCAATTGTGGTAAGTGGTATTTCTTATTCTATCTTAGGTTAAATTATCAGCATCACTCTCTATTGAATGGCTCAGGCCACATGCAAAGCACTGTTCTCACTTCTAAGTGCTGTATTTTGTGAAGGATTTTGACAAACTAAGGTGTCCAGAAGTGGATGACTAAAATGGTCTGGAAATCAAGTCCCATGTGGAACAGTTGAAAGAGCTGGTTATGTTTAGTGTGGAGAAGAGAAGATCAAAGGGGACTATGACAGCGGTTCTCTGATATCTGAAGGGTTGTTAAAGATGCAGAAGATTTGTTGCTTCACAGGGCGGGACTAAAGCCCAGGGGTGGGAACTGCAAGAAAGTGAAGTGCAGGTTGACATTAGAAAAAAGGCTATTTGGCGGAGGAACAGACTACATTGAGAAGTGCTCTCTGTGCAAGGAAAATGGTTATAATTTTCATTAGGCTACTTGGGAGGCAAGCCAGTACACACAATGACGAAAACAAGATCAGTGTCCCATAATGGGTTAGAACTGGCTGTGTGTGTTTTCAAGGAAACTTCAAGGAACGAGCTCTAGATGGCCTAATGCAGACACCCTTAAAGTAGCCTTACATTCTGTCTTCTCTGTTCTTGAGAGGTGATCCTTACCAAAGTTTTAAAATTCAGGTTGTCCCCATGTCTCCTGGCAGAGGCTCTGTGCCTTGAACAATAGGCCAAAATGCAATGGGTGAAGCTTTGCCACCCCAGCAATTCCCTATTAGGAGTTTCTGCCTGCCTGTTAAAGGCCTCAGAAGCTTGCCAGAAAGAGGCGACCATCCTGTTCATAATGCAGCCTTCCCGAGACTTGGGTACCCAGATGTTGCAGGATTACAGTCGCCATCAGCTCTAGCCAGCATGGCCAATAGTCAAAGATGATGGGACTTAAATGTTGAGGGACTTAAAGTTGGGGAGGAGTGCTCCAATGCACGAAACAGTTAGTTTTCTTTCTGGCAGCTTTGATGCCAGTGGAAGTTCGGAACACACCCAACCACAAGGAGATTGCAAATGTTAAATGACATGGTAGTTATATCCGCATAATCTTGCTTCTCCCTTGCCCATCAATTCTGGGCTGTTTGCATTTTACAGCTTGTTTGTTACATAAAAGAAAGATAAGGGTTATATAACCTTACAACACGTTTTTTACTGTTATGCATAAAAATACCTTCTGGAAGGTGTCTATGAACTCCACACCCTAGATACTTTCTTTAGACATATTTCCACTGACATAAAGTGGAATGGATAGTAGCAATCAACAGCCCTCTCTTTTAAAGTCACCTTGGTCAGTGCAAATCACTGCCTCCTGTGGAAGTGAGTTCCACAGTTTAATGGTGTGCTGTGTGAAGAAGTACAATAACACTTATCATCTTCGCAGTATGCTGCAGGTTCCAGTTATTCTGGTGGAAGGGAGGGGCTACATGGCAGCAGCTGGTGGGACCAGAACCCAAAGACAACATGGGAGACAAGCCACTATACATAAACTCATAGAGCTGCAAAGTTGGAAGGAATCCCAAGGGTCATCTAGCCCAACCCCACAATGCAGGTATCACAGCTAACGAATCTGTGACAGAATCTGTTTTAAAAATCTCCACTGACTGAGAGTCAACCATCTTTTTTTTATATATATATATAAATTTTTATTGGTTTTACAAAATTTTTAAAACAATACAAACATATAAAAAGACATACAAACACGTATAGTTTCATGACCTTTTTTTCATAAACCTTCTTTCTCGGACTCCCCCATACCTCCCCTTTCTGCATCCCAATGTCCAAAATTTTCCAGCAGCTTCTAAATAGTTCTGTCAAACATATGTCTTCTTAATCTTTCCTTCAGTCTAATCTTATATCGCTGTAACCCTTTCTTTCTCAAAACCTCGACATTCTAACATTCATCAAGTTTATAATAGTCCTTAAGATAGATTTTAAATTTCTTCCATTCTTCTTTCGCCGTCTCCTTCCCCTGGTCGCGGATTCTGCCAGTCATCTCAGCCAGTGTCATATAGTCCATCACTTTCATCTGCCATTCTTCCAGAGTGGGTAAGTCTTGTGTCTTCCAATACTTTGCGATGAGTATTCTTGCTGCTGTCGTAGCATACATAAAAAAGATTCTATCTTTCTTTGACACCAATTGGCCGACAATGCCCAAGAGAAAGGCTTCTGGTTTCTTCGGGAAAGTACATTTAAGTACCTTTTTCATTTCATTATATATCATTTCCCAGAAAGCCTTAATCTTCGGGCATGTCCACCAAAGATGATAGAAAGTACCTTCAGTTTCTTTACACTTCCAACACTTATTATCAGGCAAATGATAAATTTTTGCTAGCTTGACTGGGGTCATGTACCACCTATAGATCATTTTCATAATATTTTCCTTTAAGGCATTACATGCCGTAAATTTTATACCGGTGTTCCACAACCATTCCCAGTCAGCAAACATAATGTTATGACCAATGTCCTGTGCCCACTTAATCATAGCCGATTTAACTGTTTCATCTTGTGTATTCCATTTCAGCAGCAAATTATACATTCTTGATAAATTCTTGGTATTGGGTTCTAACAATTCAGTTTCTAATTTTGATTTCTCCACCTGGAAGCCAATTTTCCTATCTTGTTTGTAGACCTCCATTATTTGATAATAATGGAGCCAGTCTCGTACTTTAGGTTTCAATTTCTCATGACTCTGTAATTTCAATTTGTCTCCATCTTGTTCCAAGATTTCCCAATACTTTGGCCATTCGGCCTCCATATTGAGTTTCTTCAATGCCTTAGCCTCCAAGGGTGACAACCATCTAGGGGTTTTGTTTTCCAACAAGTCTTTATATCTTATCCAAACATTAAATAACACTTTTCTGACAATGTGATTTTTAAAGGCCCTATGCACTTTGATTTTATCATACCATAGATATGCATGCCAACCACATGTATTATTGAACCCTTCTAAATCCAAGATATCTGTGTTCTCGAGGAGCATCCACTCTTTCAGCCAGCAAAACGCTGCTGCTTCATAATACAGTTTTAAGTCCGGCAGGGCAAATCCCCCTCTTTCTTTTGCATCTGTAAGTACTTTAAATTTTATTCTGGGCTTTTTGCCCTGCCAGACAAATTTCGCAATGTCTTTCTGCCACCTCTTGAAACAGTCCATCTTGTCAAGAATCTGCAAAGTTTGAAACAAAAATAACATTCTAGGCAATACATTCATCTTAATAACTGCAATTCGGCCTAACATTGACAATTTCAAATTTGACCATATTTCTAGATCTTTTTTAATTTCTGACCAACACTTTTCATAATTATCTTTATACAAGTTCAAATTTTTAGATGTCAAGTGAACCCCTAGGTATTTCACCTTCTTAACCACTGTCAAACCTGTCTCTTCTTGAAATTTCTCCTTCTCCATGACTGTTAGATTTTTTTCTAAGACTTTAGTCTTCTGTTTGTTCAGTTTAAATCCGGCTACCTGGCCAAATTGTTGAATTATCTCCAACACCCTTTTCATACTAGTGTCTGGCTCTTGTAAGGTCAATACTAAGTCATCTGCAAAGGCCCTTAACTTGTAATGTTTGGCTCCGACCTGTACACCTTTAACCTGCTGGTCATTTCTAATCATATTTAGCAACACCTCCAGAACAGAAATGAAAAGCAATGGGGAAATTGGGCACCCCTGTCGTGTTCCTTTTTCTATCTTAAGTTCCTCAGTTATCACATTATTTACAATCAGCTTAGCTTTTTGTTCAGAATATATCGCACCCATACCGTTCTCAAAACCTTGACCTACCCCCATCCCATGAAGATTCTTTTTCATAAAACTCCAAGAAATATTGTCAAAGGCTTTCTCCGCGTCCACAAAGATCAACACTGCTTTGGTGTTTAAGTTCACCTCTAGTAGTTCCAAAATGTCTATTATATTCCTTACATTGTCTGATAAATGCCTTTTTGGGAGAAAGCCTGCTTGGTCCTTGTGAATCTTCTCCATCAACACTCTTTTAAATCTTTTTGCCAAAATGTCTGCAAAAATTTTATAATCCACATTGTAAGTCCTCGTTATTTCTCTCCAGGAACTTCTCTTTGTCTTGGATTGTCTTTATTTTCACCTTCTTTCCCTTGTAGTTAAAGGACAGTCCTTGTGGAAACTCCCACCTAAAGAGGATGTTGTTCTTCTTCAGCAGGTAGACCAAATCCTTATAGAAGGTTCTCACCTCCAAGATATATTTAGGGATGTCTTTAAAGATTTGTATAGGTGAATTTTCAATTTCCAAGGCCTTTTGGTAATGTAGTTTTAATATTTTATCTCTTTCTTCCGTGGATCTGAGAGTAATCAGACAATCCCTCGGGGTCTTTCTGTTCTGTCTCCTGCCCAATCTAAATGCTGTTATTATCTTAAATTCTTCCTCCTCCAAATCCTCCTGCCAAAAGTCAGCAAATGCTTGTGTTAGGAACTCCACGAGGCTGTCCCCTTCACTCTCGGGAATTGATCTTAATTTCAGGTTTCTCTCCTTTCTCTGTAATTCCATCAAAGACAGGGTCGCATCATGCTCATATACCTTCTTAGCAATCGGTTCTAACTTCTCCTGTGCCTCTCCAGCAATTTTTCTGGCGTCCTCTGCAATTTTACGTGTTGCCGAATTTTCTTCAATCAGCTTATTTATAGATTCTGTATTGGATGTCACACTTTTCGTGTTCAAGTCCAATCTCGCTGTTAGTTCTGTTAGTTTTTGTGAGTTTTCTGTACTCTGCTTTGTCAAAGTCTCCAAAGATTGGTTTATCTTAAGTAATGCCTGTGTCACTGACTCCATGGAGGCAGCTGTCACTTTTTCTTGCCCAGCTGCTCCTGTAGGAGTTAGACTAGAAATTGAGCCTCTTTTCTTTTGTTGCAGTTGTTGCTGTTTAGCTTTAGCTCTGGTAGTTATCTCTTCTGCCGGGCCACTCATGTCCCAAGGACGTTCCCACAAAGACAGTTCCCTGATGGAAAATCCCACTGTCTTAGACCGTTGCAACTAATACTTTCAACCCTCTAGAGGGAGCAGAAGAGGGAGCAAGTGAGAGAAACAAAGAAATTAAAAACAAATATATCAGGAGGCTTGAATATATAAACTGCAACACTTTTTTCCTGTAGATACTCTTTCAACACACTCCAGTATACTGTAGCAATAAAGTCCCAAAACTTTGTATCAAGCAAAACTTTAACCATGTAACTTTCCCACAAGTTTCTAAAGACAGTTCAGTGCCCTAATATCTTGTTTGGCAGTCCGTTTCAGTGGATTAAGACAGCGGAAGGCTTTTTTTTCTTTAGGTAGATCATGCAGGATTCTAATGTCCCTTTTCCTCCCCTCTGCCCTGCTTGCTAGAGGGGAATCTATATTCAATGTCAGGTTTAAACAGTTCTGAATTGCTTCCTGCGGATGCAGCTTTAAAACTCCGTTGCTTTAACTGTCATGCAGTCGGGGGAAGGCAGACTTCCTTAATTTTCACCTTCCCCGTTTTCAGCCAAATTTCAGGTTTAAATCTTTAGTTCCAGATAGACGTCCAATCTTACTCACGGGTTTTTCAGTCCAAAATTTACAGGAAGGAATCGGCGCTCTCCGTCAATGGCGACGCGGCTTCACCCTGCGGGCTGGGTAACGACTCTCAGCACCGCGCTCTCCCGATGCCGTTCCGGAGCCTTTAAAAAGGCTCTTTCGCAGTAAGGGGGGGCGCTTCTGGTGCCCACCGAGTCTCCTTGTTCACAGGCTTCCGCGCCTGTGATTTTAGGGGTCCCCCGCTTGCCGTAGCGGGTCAGACCCGAACTCGCAGAGCAGTCCTCCTCCGGAGCTCGGAAAGAGGACCGCCATTAACGCTGGCGCCGACCGGAAGTCTCGAGAGTCAACCATCTTCCATAGTAGTCCGTTCTCAATGTCAGAAAGTTCTTCCCAATGTTTAATTGGAATCTCATTTCCTGCAATTTGAATCCATGATGCTGTATAGCCTCTACACAATTTTGGGGGTTAACCCTTCAGGATGAATGTGCAGTAAACAGGCTACGTGGAAGAAACCACTCTCAAGGAGCTACCTTTTCAAAGTTAACAGAAACTGGCTAGTCTTGGTTGTTTCTCATGTTATCTGAAGCACATTCACTTGAACAGAGATGATTCTACAGAAGGCTTTTTTTCATCTGGAACTCAGTTCTGTCACCTCTCAGGTGGGCACTATTGCCATTATAAGAGAACAAGAGTGGTGTTCATGGTGAGCTCCAGCACTTCTTTTTCTAGAAATACAGTGGTACCTCGGGCTAAGAACTTAATTCATTCTGGAGGTCCGTTCTTAACCTGAAACTGTTCTTAACCTGAGGTACCACTTTAGCTAATGGGGCCTCCCGCTGCCGCCACTGCGTGATTTCTGTTCTCATCCTGAAGCAAAGTTCTTAACCCGAGGTACTATTTCTGGGTTAGTGGAGTCTGTAACCTGAAGCGTCTGTAACCTGAAGCGTCTGTAACCCGAGGTACCACTGTATAATACTGGTTCTACAATGTCAGGGAGCGAAACAAGCAAACAGGGATAGGGTTCTTTCTCTTCTAGAACTTTTGTGTTCTCTTGCAATCAAGATTGACTGAACTTAGGTATGAGAGTGAGTGCTGGAAAAATATTCATATCCCACTTGCAGCTCAGTGCTACCTGGAGTGTAATTGTACTTTGAATACGAATAAACAGATGTGGGTCAAGGGGAGCCAATCATTGTGCTTTGAGCAGTGTTCTAAGGAGGCTTATCAGCTTCCTGGATCATAGACACAGATATAACTGAGCAGTCAAAAGCATTAAGAGGCACTCACAGCAAGCAAGCTGACAGGTGAGTCGTTCTTTCTGATAGCTCAGTGCTTAGGTTCACCCTTTTAATGGATTTAGTATCCTTTGTGTTGATTCACTTATGTCTGTGGCTTTTTTTCTTTTCTTGCTTGATTGATTGATGTTTACTGATTATCTGACATTTAAAGAGGTGGGTGAGATTGCAAAATGAGCATTTTTATGCAAGTTACTGAAAAATAATCAGGATTTTCATATTAGGACTACTAGATGAGGAAACTAGAAAAGTTTGGCAAATCTTCTTTATTATGCTAAACCCTTCTTTATTATTTTATTTGATACAACTTGGGGGATTTCTGCAGAAAATTAAGAAATATTATTGCCCCTCCGAGTTGTTGTCGCATATCCCTATAATCTAAATAATCAGTTTATTACCTTTAAAGCTATTTAAACATTAACAAAGGCCTCCTGTGACACTATTTGAATCTTTAAACTAATGCCTTCCAAGTGTCTTCCATATCTGTTAATATAATGTAGCACTCTTCCCACCACCTCCACCTTGTGATTTCTTATCATTTCATTCTTTGCTATGAAGAAATTGCATTGTTTATTTGCACATGGATCTTTTCTGTAGCTTAAATATCTAAACGTAGGAGACGATAGACAAATTTTGGAAAACACAAGAGTTGCTTAAAACCACCAAACCATTGCAAACATGGGACAAGGATGCATGCTGTACAGAAACCAGCTAACAAAACCAGTTGTTGGAGGGAGACAGGCTGTTTGTTGTAAATAGTTGCCATTGCAAGATGCCACAAGCAAATTTATCAAATTATTTAGGTAGCTCAGCCCAAACATGGCAGCCATCAGATATCAAGTATCAATGTATTATTTTAAAAAGGAAATGTTATTTAATTTTACTTCAAAAACATTTCCATTGAGGAAGTATACAAAGAGCAACAAACAATATATAGTGTACAAAACTGTCCAGTTCTTCCTGGGAGCAAATTTGTGCTACAAGGAAATTAAGTGGATCTTCTCTGGTAAGTATGGGGAAGGCATTCTTCGAAAGTAGAAGGTGGCAGTGTCTCCCAGACAGATAACTCAGAGAAATAATCAGGGAGGCCAAAACTTATCTTAAGATAGTGGTAAAACTGAGAAAACTGTGTGGTGTATGTAGCACGTAGCTGTCCCAAGACCCTTTGGTTTGTCTTTTTAATACACTGCCTTGTTTCACTACAAGAAACAGCTTCTAAAACCTTAAGGGAGAAGGACCTCACATTTACCATATTTTTCACTTGTTCCAAATAGCTTTTTGGGGGGGAGGGGGGAGTTTTACATTTTTATAAGGTGTACAAAAATGCACATACTGAAGCAAAATGTTCATAAAAATGCACATATTAGTGACGAAAGCATGCAATAATTCATTATATTAGGAAAAATTGTTTTGCAAAAATGAGCGTATTAGGGGAAATGGCATACAAACTTGTGTACGTTAGGATAAATTCACACTACAAGCCTGATAAATTTTTATAAGGAGTTTTTGTATTACAAAAAGAATTACAAGCTGATGTGGAAATGTGGAGAATTGAACTTAAAATGAGAAATAGTGAGAAACGGCGGGAATCAGAAATGGACAGATTTGCCCATACCTATCTGCCAGAGGCGAGACTGTGAAAGACTTTCCTAGTGGCTACCCACTGCAGGTTGGATGGGAATAGGTGGCTAGTTTGTTCAATAGGTTGCCAGACTTCTGCATGCGATGAAACTGCGGCATCCCATGTACTTAGTTGTGTACTTAGTTACCAATTGCAATGTGAACAATTACAAACTTGCACAAATTAATTGACTCACCTTCCAAACTATGTTTGTCCTTAAGCATACCATAGCAGTTGTGCATCTGCTTAGGGTTCTTTATATAAGTGTACCCTCAATGTTGTGATAGGAATTTTGAGGGCTTACTAGCTGCTTTGCTTCTCAATATTCTCTGGTTGGCCTCTGTTATTTTCTCCTACCAATAGGGAACCTATGTAAGGACTCTATATGGGCTCTTGGATACCCCATAAGGGGGAAAGGGCAACAATGTGAACAATGTAAGAAATTTTTCTTGGTAGTTTTTTTAAAAAAAGGATTTATATTGATTCAGAGTTCTTTTTGTTTTTAAAAAAGTATTTAGCACATGCCTTAAAGTTTGGCTCAAATTATATGAAATCACATGTCCTGGATTGGGTAATAGACCAATAATATTCAAATATTTCAGACCCACAACTCACCCTTAACTTCTACCTACATAAGACACAATTTAAATTTTGGGGTTTTTTTTACTATTTGTGTCCATCTTTTCCCTAGTTTGTGGGAGCTGTTGTGACCAAATAGAAAAGACCTTACTGGGTGTGTGTGTGTTTCTATAGTGTATGTGTTTTATCATTTGCATGTTAACAGTTTCTAATAAACCCAGACTAAACAAATAAATGTAATCTAACAAAAGAAGTTTAATGTTTAATGACCAGACTTATTTCCCTGATAGCTGGGAATTTCTTTTGCCTTTAAAATAAGCATCAAAATTTGAGGAGGTGACACACGCTTCTGGTGCAATCATATACAAGTAAACTCAGAATAAATCCTCACCAAATTGGTGAGATTTACTGCCATGCAAGGGCACGTGGATTGCAGTCTTCAAAACTTAAGGGAGGGAAGAAATAATTTTGGAACCAGTTTTGTTGTTTGCATTTGTAGGAGCCAAGAGACTGCAGGCACAGAACTGTGAGCTGGTTGAAGATGATGCACCCAAGGGTGCAGGATCTTTCCTGAGCATCAGGTGCAGGTTTGGCAACCTTGTTGCCTCCTATAGGTGTGTCACTTTGCATCCAACATGGTCTGCATGTATATTTGTAAATAAAATGGTTATCACACAGACACCATTAATAACACTCTCATTCAGAGGAAACAAAACCGTTCAAGGAAGTGGAGAGCATATATCAGCAATATATGCTGCAGCAAAGCCTTCCCCCCCCCATCATGCCATCCCCAATACTTCACTCGCCCCCCCCCATAAAGGTCAACGATTCTGGCCTTCTCAACCCTCCCAGCACAACTTCGTTTGCAAACATTCTGCTTTGTGTCCCGTGTGGTTAGTTTTCTGGTTAAGAAAGCCAGCTACTGATAATACTTAAGTTTATCTCTGCTTTGTGCATAAGTGACTTTGCTCACAGCTCCCCAGGATTAATTTTCTACATTAGGCAGTCACCAGTTTCCACCAAGAAAGCTGATGGATCCAAAACGAGAACAGCCATTTCCAAACTATTTTAAAAGCACCCTTCAAAGTGCAAATCTAGGATTGCCTCTTGAGCTTGTACTGCTTTGTTATGACTGGGGCGAGGGAAGGGGCACCTTGAAGACGCAGTATTCAACTAAAGGAAGCTTACCTTTGAGTAGACATGCATAAGATAGCAGAACTCTGGAAAATTACCAGACGTCTTCCAATGATTGGATGTAATCCTCACCTTTGACCGTTGCACATTGCAGAGAGGTGTGTCTCTTCAGCCATTTCCTGGTTGCTTGAGCTGTTTCTGGCTGCTACACCTTTAAAAAATGTGACTAATATAATGTCAACATTAGTTATCAGACCTAGTATTGGAAGAAGTCAGTCTTGGGTAGATATTTTTAGCTCTGTCTCTTTTAAACCAAGGGCTTGCTGACAACAACATGCTCAGAATCTGGTTTGTATCACATATGAAAGATTAAAAAACCTGTATCTTTTACTTGGAGAGATATGTAATTTTAAATGAGGGCTAGCTCAGACTTCACAACCTATGCTGGTCATAATTGGTCCTGACAGCTATGTAGAATGAGGAAGGAATTGCCCAAGCACACTGGAGCAATCTCCAAAATAGAGGCAACTGGAAGGTGGAACATGTACTTGGTGATAACATGCTATCTGCAAAGAGAATTGCAAAGTAGGCTGATGGCTGGTGCACCTGTGACTTGCTCTGCAGAGCAAAGGGTTGTATCTGCTGCACCTTTCACTCCATTAGTTCTGAGAGGTCAGGATCTGAGAGAGAGAATGTGCGTGTTCCGGAGTGTATTGCACTTTGAAAACCAGGGAACAGTGCCAAATGTCATAAACACCAGCATACTTACTGTGCCATTGTGCAGTGTGACTCCCATGCCCTGATCGTGCTTTCGATATGTGGCAAATACACAATTGATACAACATTTAAACACACAGACTGGTTTTACCCAATGCACAGTTAATGTTCATCTGATGCCTTGATTTGCTGCAGTTATTTAATTTAATTTCTTCTTGCAAAGATGTGGCGTATTTTGGATATAGAACAGTAAACGCCTTTCCTTTTGGTGCTATCCTGTGCATGTTTACTCAGAAACAAGTTCCACTTCAAAAGGAGTTATTCCCAGATAAATGTACACCAATCGAGCTGCAATCCCAGCCAGGCTTCACCTATCCTTGTTGTCTGGATAAACCAGTGGTTAAAATAAATTGAAAGATACCTGACATTGTTTGGCAACTCTCCTAAACAAACATATCAGAAGTTTAGCAAGGTTCAGTCTGCCGTCTTGACTAAAAATGGCATCTAGCTGCATCCAAACAGAGACGAAAACCAATTCCTTGATCTCAGGAACCATTGTGAAAAATTTTGTTATGACATCTTTGAAGGTGTCCAGCTGCATAGCAAATAAACAGAAACAACTTTCTAAAATATATAGTAAATTATTTTTTAGAACTATCCTCAATACTGAACTGGGTTCTTTGGAGACGATTCCTTTAGTGATGGTGCCACCACAGCAGAAGGCCCTACTCATCGTTGTCTCCAATCCGACCCCTGATTTGGAGCAAGGCTCCCTCAGATAACCTTGGTATATGAATACTCACTTTGTTCCCTAAAGTACAGTGGTGCCTCGCAAGACGAAATTAATTCGTTCCGCGAGTTTTGTCGTATCTAACTTTTAGAAGTTAGATTTAAAGGTAACAGGTTACCTTTCTAAAGGTAACAGATGTGAAGAATGGAATGGAATTGCTTTATTGAAAGAACTTTTTTTGTTGTATCTAACTTGGTATCTAACTTTTAGAAGGAAGTTTTTAATGTTTGATGTTCTATTGTGCCTTTAATTCTGTTAGGAGCTACCCAGAGTGGCTGGGGAAACCCAGCCAGATAGGCAGGGTATTAATAATAATAATAATAATAATAATAATAATAATAATAATAAATTTATTCTGAGAAACAAAGGGAAAGCCATTGTAATTCTTTCAACACAGTTGCTATGTTGCTCCCATTGGCTCATTTCCACCAGGTAGTGTGCGGCCACACTTAGAACCAACTGAAATTTCCGAAGACTCTTCAAAGGCAGCCTTATGTAAAATAGCAAGTAGGCCAGGGAGATTGCCAAGGCATGAATCACAGAAGCAAGCAGCAAAGGGAAGATAGGCTTTGTATAGCCAGACAACCCCCATACTAATATACTTCCGTGTTCCTATAGCGTTCCTCAAATGACATCACTCACAATCGCCTTCATGATCACAGACTTGTGATAATCAAAACTGACTGAGTCCCATACACGTTGTGGCAGTTGTGCCACCTGGCAAACTGCCGAGCAATTATCACTTGGCAGAGTTTCGGCGGCGTTTTACGCCTGTGATCCCAAGTTGGGATTCAAAAAAAGGGCAATGACTTCGCACCTGAGTTCATTAAAGGAATATGAGGTATAATCTGTCTTCTGTTTCTCACATGGGCTTCTGCCTGGACTCTGCGCCTTTATGTGATGCAAAGTTTCACTAAAAGCCTCAGTAGCACTGCTAGGCGGAAGTATGGGGAAATGAAGGATGACGCCATTGCAAAAACGTGGTGTCAATGGGATTTCCCATCCAACTCCCCCGGAAGCAAATACTAGCTTCAAAGGAGGGGTGCCTCAGGACCAAGGACCATGACAAGAGAAGAAAGGGTTAAACTCCCCTTCCACACCTGCCAAAGTTCCCATCAATTATTAGTTCCCACACAAATGGCCTTTGGATGGAAAAGCTGCATATTAAATCCTAAAATATACTAAAGTCTTTGGCCCATAGTTTACTGGACCCAAAGCCTTTTTTTCTTTGATAGACACAGCTAAAATATTGAACTAAGTAAAGTAGGACACTTTTTCCAAAAGTGGAAAGGTAGGGTAATCTTTTTCCAAAATTACAAATAATAACATTTAAAAAAATAGCAAGAGACTCTTAGGAAATTGCTCAAGCAAACCCAAGCTTGGTTGTACACAGGTTTGCTTGTTCCCTGAATTAAAATGACCAGCCAAAAGTCAGGGTAAGTATCCAAAATGGAAGCTGCATTCTTAGATTTCAGGCCTTGGCAGCCTTCTTTCTAAAGGTAACAGATGTGAAGAATGGAATGGAATTGCTTTATTGAAAGAACTGCTCCTTGGCATGTCAAAACCTTCACGAAAGGGTGAACTATCCCTTACTTTCAAGCTTTCACAGCAGCTTCAAATTGTATAACTTTTAAGCAATTAAGGTTGTTGATACCCTGTAAAGATGCCGTTGGTTGTACCTTGGCCCTGTTGAAGTCAATAACCTGCAATTACTTCAGATTTAACCGTAGTCTGACCCTTTTAGATATTTCTTAATCATACCTTTGAACTCAGGATGAAGTGAATTGTGGAAAACACAAGATAATCTTGAAGACGTCTCTCAGAGCATTGGAGCTCTCTATCTAGCCTGTCACTCAGGACCATGGAACCCAGTTGAATTCACAAGTGTCTGCAGCTGAGAATGGCATTCTTGGTAGAGATTATTTCCAGAAGGGCAGCTGTATTAGTCTGTTGCAGCACAAAGCAAGAAACAGTCCTGTGGCAGTTTAAAGATGAACACACTTACTACGGCATAAACTTTGTGTGGATTAGAGTCCACTAGATCTGATGCATAAATTGTTTTGCTGAGTAAACATACATAGTTGGTTTTGTTTTGTTTTTGAGATGGGGGCAAGATCAGTTTGAAGTCACAAGGAAAGGAAACACAGAAATTGCAGAGGCAATGCTATTACACCAGGAACTGCAATATTAAAAAACCAGCAGGAGAACTTTTTAACTGTAGCTGAAAGTGGCAAAACTAGAACGAAGGAAGTTCTGTGGAAAGTTGCAATGTGAATGTGTGAGATTGCAATTCATCAAGAGGGACAGTTGTGGAGTTTGTTGGTTTGTTAGTTATTTAGTTAGCTAGTTTTCAAAAAAATCATGCTACATAAGTTAATTTGCTTACTAATGCTAGGATGTCTAGATTATCAACAACTGTTTTGTGAATAATTAGTGTTAATTATGTAATTATGACCATCCTGTTACTTTTTGCATTTCACTTCTCTTTGGCCTCACTGTTAGTGTTTACAATCTCTACCCCCCCAACCCCCCCCCCCGAGTTTGTGCTTCTGGGATATCACTTAATGAATTTGATGAAGTCAATTGTAGTCTACAGAAGCTTATACACAATAAATTTGTTTGTCTTTAAGATGCCACAGGGCTCTGTATTGTAGAGAGGAATCTCATAGCAAACGTGAAGATCTGAAGTGATTTGACAGGATGGCAATTCTCTGTGGCTGCCATGCAATTGAGTTCCATAGAGATTTGCCAGAGTCTAGGCTTCAATTGCTGGCTTGTGAGCTTGATGGGCCCGGTCACATTAATTAATGTTCAGCTATTTTAGAAAAAATAATAATTTACTACTTCCTTTTTCAAAGACAGCATGCCAGAAATTGTAACAAATACATTAATAAGCACATATCTGACACTTTAAACCGACCCCATTAGAGTTGAAGAACTGAACTTGTTTATCCATATGCTTCCACCAATTTCCTCTCTTTCTGTAGGTGATGATGGCTTCTGTGTTCACATCCAACAAAACCATCAGGGTTTGCCCTTTCCTCAATGGAGATATCGAAAAGCCAGAGACCAAAACTAACAACAGCAACACATGGATTCGTCCTAATTTGCCCAGCAGATGTACATGGAAACCAGGAAAACCCATCTCAGAATCACCTCACAGCTGTGTGCCTATGTAAGTAGCATTTAGAATTTTAAAAATTTCCTCTCAATGTCCACTCCCACCTTGAGAGGTTCCTCCTAAATATATATTGTATGAATCACAAAGTAGATGTTCATAAGTGGTATTGTGAGCATATTCCAGTATAGTTTCAGATCAGAGATTCAGCATGTGGTTTTCATGCTTTCCCCCCCAATCTAGTTTATTAGGATTTTCACACTATTACTAGCGAACAGTAGAGTCCCTTATTCCCACTCCCCACTCCTAGATTCCCTCCCTCCAACCCCCCTCTCTTTTTTTAGCTACAATATTTTCATCACTGATATTCAATTGTTCAGCATGCTATACAGTACTTAAGCTGCACACATATATTCTATACCTGTACATCTATTTGTATACGTATGTACATGTACATCTGGTTAAACATCTGAGTAAACCAAATGCATAAACACCTATATAAGCCTTTGGCAAAATGGTACCTTCCAGAAGTTTTGGACTATCATTTGCATCACAGTTTAAAAACAATTGGATGGCACCAGGTTGGTACTATACTAAAGTTCTGGTCATTTCCTTCAGAGCCTAATTTGGATGAGCCTAATTTGTCCACACGGTGGCTTCTTATTCTTTGTTGGTTCCCAGCTTTTGAATTACAAAAAGAAGACATTGCGAAGTGTCCCAGGAACCATGATGAACATACATATTTCCATTGCACGTTGGTCCTCCAAGGCTTTCTTCAGATTTGAGGGGCCCTGGCCAGAGTATCTTTGGGTGGGCCTACTCCTCTGTCAGTGAGCCCAGGTAGGCTTAACTGTCAGTGGTGGCAGTTTCCCAAGTATTCCTGCATGACTGGGCCTTTTAATTCCTCACTGTGCTCCAAGGTGATGCTTGGTCAAGGACATGGTGGGGAATTAAAAAGGTGATGAGATCCCACAGCCTGGTGCTGCTTGGAGTGCTGGTCCCTCCTCTTCCCCTCCCCACCCCCCACCCCAAAATTGAGGGGCAGACGTCTGCAGTGTGATCTGCCACGGTGCTGGAACCCAGAAGTTACTCAAGAATGGGAGGTGTTGATGGTGACCCCCTGTGAAACACATTTATTATGATGGGGAAAGCAAGGAAAAAACACCCTACGTCTCTAGACTGGGAGACTTGGAAATGACCATCCAAATCACTGAAACCGGAACTTCTATGGTTGTGTTTGTGCTCCAGTTTACTGTGCATTCACTGCATTTCCATTGCTGGGGTTTTTATTCCATGTTCACACAATTCTTCAGAATGTATATCTGTCCTGCACTTCGTTGTGAAATACTGCTGTTCGAAGCATTGTATCTCAAACCAGCTTTACATCCTTTGGAGTCCCTTAAGCAGTTCCTAATTCATCTCCAGCCAAGGTGCAAATACCTTTGCATAAAGTAAATACATCTCCTTCCCGGCAGCGAACGTCAATGAAGCCACACTAACATGAACAGCTGGGGGGGGGGGGAGAGAGTGCTGTGAAACACACAAGTGAAACAACTGCACTGTGCTCTAAGGCGGTAATGTGGACAAGTCCTACATTTAAAAGAGATTGAGAAGAGCAGCTGCAGTGTGGCACAGACTCATTCTCATCTGAGTTTCAAAATGTAAACAGTAATGAGTGGCAGCCTTAAGGCTTCCCTCTAATCTGTCTTTCATGGTAGCTGGTTTGTGTGAAATGATAATAGCTATTCACTGCATAAGAGAAAGAGCAGTAAATCTGTTTAGAAATTGCTCGGGGAGGTAATCTGTCTGAGAGCAGAGCTGTGGCTTCCCCTATCACAGGACCCACCTACACCAGCAGTTTGGAAGTAGTGCTTAGTTCAGCTTTTCCACGTATGAAAAAGGCTGTTAGAAATACAGTGGTACCTCGGATTAAGTACTTAATTCGTTCCGGAGGTCCGTACTTAACCTGAAACTGTTCTTAACCTGAAGCACCACTTTAGCTAATGGGGCCTCCTGCTGGTGCTGCACTGCCGCTGCGCGATTTCTGTTCTCATCCTGAGGTAAAGTTCTTAACCTGAGGTACTATTTCTGGGTTAGCGGAGTCTGTAACCTGAAGCGTATGTAACCCGAGGTACCACTGTAGTTCTCAGAAACCAGAAGCACTTCTGGGGGTCCTGTTCGTTTCATAACAAAGGGAATTGGAGAAAACAGCATTTTGGGCAAAAGGGCTGATTTATCCTCTCAATCTGACATAAATGAATTAATTTTGGAACAATTATGAAGAGGCTTTATAAATAAAAGAAGACATTCCTTCCATGTCATCAGATAAGGTAGCATTGGTTGTTGCAATGTGTTCTTTTTACAATATAACTGGTGCACCTTCTTGCAACTGCCCAGTGCGCTAAAGAGCAGTAGCTTATTTGCATCTCACGACTCAAAACGAAACAAAACCAAAGCAAATTGTTGCCGGGGGGGGGGAGGGGTATGAAATTCTCTTGCTTCTGCCAAGATCTACAAACCACCATCAAATTTAGCAACACTAAAGTATTTCCTAGCTGTCCATTGTAAGGATTTTTTAAAAAATCATTAAACTATAAGAGAGGAAGGCGGAAGAAAGAAACCCTGTTCTTCTTTATTAAACGTGTAGGGTGTGCAAGAGCTCTACACTTCACAAAGTAAAACAGAGTTTTCTGCTCGAACCTGTGCAAGATAACGTAGATCTGTAACCGAATGCTTCCTGTAGTAAAATGAGTTAATGATAAGCAGGAGGATTTAGAAGTCATTTGGGATATCCTGGTGACTTGTTTGTTTAAAATGTTAGCTCTATCTCTTCTAAGTACAATATGTCCTAAATGTTAAAGCACCATAAATCTCCAGACATACCTACCTAGCTCAGGTGGGGAGGGGGCGCAATTTTCTCAAGGAAGGACTTCTTTTTAGGATCGCTTTTCACTGCTAAGCAATGTATCGTCGCTGGGGAAAGTGGAATTATTTTACCATGATGAAGGGATACTGTGATCTGAAGCAGTTTGTGGGATGTGGGAGTTGCATGAGAATCATAAGCACTTAGTTAGGGGAACATCTCAGGTACGATTAATATCAGTTTAAAACATTGTTCATTTTTCTTGATAATTTTGCTAATTAGAAAACTGTTTTCTCCAAGAGTTCACTTTGCGTTCTTCTCTGTCTGGCAAACTTGTCACCGCTGAATGTTGCTCCTTTCTCATACATGAAATGAAAACTGCAAGTAGCTGAGGCAGTCAGTTTCAAAGCACACGCAGGATAAATTCCAGTCCCCTAAGAATATTCCAAAACATTTAATTCAAAGAAAAGCCCCTAGAGGGAGCTCTTTTACATATTCTCTAAGAAGCTGTGCCGTGCCAAATTTATGGGATTGGAAAACTCTGTGATTTCTTGTACAAAAAAGGCCTGATCCACACCTCTTGGATTAATTTGCTGTCCACCCAATCTTGCATTTCTCCAGATGTTCAACCAGAGCTTACACAGATATAAATGGTCATTTTCAACCCGTATTTTGAGAGGAAAGTACTTATCTAAATACCCATGAAAGGGTTGTAGCTGAGCAGTAGAGCATTAGCTTTATTATTATTATTATTATTATTATTATTATTATTATTAAATTACATTTGCATACTGGGCAGACGATACTATGCAGACCAGCTTCCTGTGTTCTTATAGCAGTTAAGTATTTAAGTACACAGAATCAAAGAATTGTAAAGTTGGAAGGGAACCAAAGGGTCATCTACGCCAACCCTCTGCAATACATATTTTGAGAGCATTAAAACCCCCCACAAAGATTCATAGAACTGGAAAAGCTAGAACTAGAACTGGAAAAGCTATGAGTAAAAACATGCAAATGTGACATGGAATTGAAATAATCATAGTCCCCTATCCCTATCCCGAAGCCCAGCCTAGTAGTCAGACTGTGCATTCTCTACAGAGGCCAGCCCCATTCTGAGCTGCCCACATGCGCCTGCCACATAACCCATTGATCAGGTGCTCAATAGGCACACATTGCTACCCTGCATGCAGACAGGTGTACATGCTTTGAGCTCCTCTGTTCAGCAGAAGGATCCTGATTGGGCCAGGATCCCCTTTCATCTAGAAGAGCTCTATAGGTGTCTTTACCTAGGGATGCTTAACTCCAGTGCTTTTTTCCTGGCGGGACGCAGGGGTTTGTATACCCCTAAACATTTTGTGAATCTAAGTTTGGCCTCATTGAGGGACAGTATTTCAATAAGAGTAGGAAAATGAGAGTACCCCTAAACATTTTTAAAGAAAAAAATAAGCACTGTTTAACCCTTTTCAGCCAGCAGTGGGCGTGACCAAAGTGGCTAATACTTTCTCTCTCACACACACTTAGGGATGGGGAGGAAATTCAATTTGGTTCACATTTAAAGTGGAACCTACCTCACACACACAGTTTCTGAAACAGTGCACAACTTGAAAAACAGCCATCCTTCAAAATTCGCACTTATCCGAATTTTTCAGTTCCACACTACAGCCAAGGAATGTGTACAAAAGTGTATTATACTAAGGGAAATTGCTTTTTTAAAATGTGTATGTTAAGCAAAAACTACATGCCAAAATGTGTACATTAGGATATTTTTTCACAAATACACTGGTGAATTTTCATGAGGGTTTTTTTTAAATAAAAAATCACAATTGTTATGGAAATGTGGGAAATGGAAGATTGGGGGGGGGGGAGGGAAATTGAGAGAAACTAAAACTAACAGATTCTCCCATCCCTATCCACCATACATACTGTACTCATAACACACACACACAAATGTATTTTGAAGAATCTAAAATCATTGTGAATGTTGATCAATATAGTATTATCTCATTCTAGATGTAATCTGCCCTGAGACCTTATGGTGAACAGAGATATTTTAAATATTAAATGTTATAGAAATGCTGAAACAAACAAACAAACAAACAAGTTCCTCAAATGTTGCTGTGTGGCTCTTAGTCGTTAATATATAAAAATGTTTATTTTGAAACTCCACAAAAAACTTTTTTTGTTCCATAAATTATTCCATTTTGTTCTTTCTCCTAATGCAGTCCAAAAGAACCAAAGATTTTGTCATCTATTTTGGAGAAAATTGGACACACCCCTCTGGTCCGTGTCAACAAGATTTCAAAAGCCCATGGGCTGAAGTGTGAGCTCTGTGAGTGTCCTTTTGCTTTCATTCCACTTGTCAGATTTTTTCCTGTATGTTGTGTTACAGGAGTTCAAAGTATCAGTGATGGGGAAAAAGGGTCATTTAAGCATACAGACCCTACTAAGGAATGATTTGTGCAGAATGCTGGGAAACGGAGGTAAATGGGTGCTTTGGGAGCTGCTGAAAGTGGGCTTTGAGCCCTTTCAGTTAAGACCTGCCCTTACTTGTATGACATCAAGCGAAGGGTGAGTGGGCGTGGCTTACCCCCAAAAGCCTCATGGACCAAATGAGGAAGCCTGGAGGTCCAAGACTGGCATACAAGCTGGAGGGTCCCTGCTATTTACACATAGCAATATTTTGCAGTGCTAACTGAGATCAGAGGTAAATGAATCTAGAGAAGGGAACCAAAGCCTTATTACAAATAGTTTATTTTTAGCCACGATAAGGGCTATTAGCTACTTTGGGAATTGTTAGGGGTCTCCTGAAACTTCTCAGCACCCTTAACAAACTGCATTTCCCAGGGTGCTTAGGGGGTTCTTAGTGGTATGATACTGCTCTGTGTATAAGGCAGAGGGGACCAGTGTCTTTAAAAAACAAACAAAATTACTTCTTAGAAAACGTGATAACAACAGCAATAAAGGATCTTAAGTCCATGTTCTAATGTGTGAGCTTGATGTGAAATTCCAGTGGCCAAGTGTGAGTATTTCAATGCTGGAGGAAGTGTCAAAGACCGAATGTCCTTGAGGATGATAGAAGATGCAGAAAGAGCTGGTACTCTGAAGCCAGGAGACACACTCATTGAGCCTACTTCAGGAAACACAGGTGAGGAGAAGCAAATAGCTTTTGTGATTTTTAAAACGGCCTTTCCACACGATAAAAGACCCCCTTTGTTTTATCTTTAACATTACATTTGTGCGAGTACTGTGATATGATCATCCACCTCCATAGAATGGATGCAGAGGTGGGATGGGGGGACAGCTCTGCTACATGGATCCCCTTGACACCAATGCCCTGCTTGTCTTTGATCATTCTCTCCACACATCATCATCATCATCATCATCATCATCATTATTGAAGAAATATGTGTGCTTTGGAGCTGGTGAAGTGGTGCACACAGTTCTATAAGTTTTAAAGGACATTTCAAAACAACCACAAATTTAAAAATAGGAAAGGTTCACAAATGAAGATTTCTCCATGGGACAAGGGCTGCAATGCTTTAAGAGCCTTATGAAGATGTCCGTGAGTTGTCACCGCTGCATTTACAGGCAGCAGGTTCATTTAGGAAGCAAGGCTTTATGTAGCAAAGAATTAAACCAAAAATAATAAAAGTACTTTTTTCTTAAGTTCACCCAAAAGTGATTTTTAAATATGCACACATAATATATACATGCATGCATACATAATTATATGAATATTGCATTCTGGGTAAATGCACCCAAAGGATCTATTCTCCAGTTCCTCAGTCTAAAGTGTGAGAAGATCCCATTGGCAGGTCAGTGTGTCTCCTCGTGCTTCCCAAAGGGATTATGTCCTCAATCCTATTCGTTTTGTTCTGCCCTGGCATGCTGAATGAGATCACTGTGAGGAGGAGGAGGAGGAGGCGGCACAAGATGGAGCCCTTGCGATCTCTCTGCACTTCAGCAGGTCTCTGCTCTGCGTTGTATTCCTGAGTGTTTGTTTGATCTTGGTCAAATATAGCAGCCATTTCTATAAAACTCCATTGACGACAGGATATGGAAACTCCGGGTGGTGGGCAAATCCACCCATTATTCCCCATAGCAGAGAAATCTGTGGTTCATTTCTGAATACGCTTTGCTTCTCCTCTTGCACTGACACCTAATGCTAAAGCCCCAGTCGGCCTCCTCATCTCAATGAGCGACAGCTGCCTCGGCCATTCATTCCCAATGAAACCTGAGTGCACAGCAGAAGCACACTGCAAACTAGTCATGGGAAGGGCTTAACATCTGTGCTGTTTTTGTTCTGCACACACACGGATTAGGTGCAATTTGCTTTCATGCCCTATACTATAGGAAACACAATTATCCCCTTTGTTTCTGCTTCACTTGTTAGAAAGAGACTACTCCAATCTTTTTTTCCCTGTAAGCATGCTGCAAGGCTTTATGATCTCATCAACCTTACTCCACCGAGTCTTGAAAAACATAAACCGTTCTTTTATGCTTCTCAGCGTTCCAATTTATTCAGATCAAAGAGCTACAGAAGTCTCTGCGCAGTCGTAGGGTGAACCGGTGGCCATCTTGGAAAGTGTAATTGAGCAACCCCCCCATGGCTCCAGCCAACAATTTTCTGATATTAGAAACCATACCAGACCCTGCTTAGCTTTGCGAATGCACTAGCAGTTTTATTGCTGCGCCACATCCTATCTATCTAAAAGTCAGGGCTTGGAATGGACCAAGATCTTGCCTAAGACTTGGGCACTGCTCTGGTTCCCCTCTGCCATTATGATCTTCTCTCATAGGGAAGACAGGAGGCAGAGGGGGCATGATGTCTGAAAAACTGCCTCCTTTCCTACAGACCCCTCCAGGTGTTAAGGTCAACAGAGGGGACCCATTTGTTAGTTCCACCTGTTCCACCTCCCTCAGAAGTCCATGAAGTGGTGGCCTGGGAAAGAGCATTCTCTGTGGCAGCCACTTAGTTGTGGAATTCCCTCCCCACAGAGGTGTTTGTGGCTTTTCACTATACAGTCATACCTTGGTTGCTGAATGCCTTGGAACTCGTACGCTTTGGCTCCTGAACAATCAAAAATTGGAAGTGAGTGTTCTGGTTTTCGAACCATTTTCAGAAGCCGAAGGTCTGGAGCAGCTTCTGCAGCTTCCATTGGCTGCAGGATGCGCCTGCAGCCAATCGGAAGCCGCGCCTTGCTTTTTTGAATGGTTCTGGGAGTCAAACGGACTCCCGGAATGCGTTCTGTTTGAGAACCAAGGTACGACTGTACCTCTTTCAGTGAATGCTGAAGACCTACTTCTTTACCCTGACCTTTGACACTTGAGATGTGTGCTTTCAGAACCTACCCTATTTTGTAATCTGTTTTAATTCTCGTAACTTGACTTGGGACCTGCTGGTGAAGAGCAGGTACCAATAAAGTTGATGATAATAATGATAATGATGGTAAATAATAATAATAATAATAATAATAATAATAATAATAATAATGTATTTCAAGGAAAACTAGTGGGGTGGCTTTAACTAAGCAGTCAGCAGGGCAGATGGGAGAAAGGGCAACTGAGCTTCTTGTGTTCTGATTTGCTTCAGAACTTACTGCACCTTCCTCCTGCACGATCCACTCTGCTCAGGTTTACTTTCACACCCACACCAAGCATTTAAAGCACATGGCTTCCCCAAAAGAATCCTTGGAAGTACAGTTTATCCCTCACAGAGTACAATACCTAGTGCTCTTAAACTACAATCCCCAGGTTTCTTTTTGCTACAACTGCACATGGAATGTGCTTTCAGTGTATGGTGTGGGACTCTAGATCCAGTGTCGCTTCATACTGATGCTATCCTGGTGCACATGCCAGCTTGCTTCATCCTGTCTTAATGTTCTCTGGCTACAAATATCAAAGATCCTCAATGGGATACTTCAAGAGCTGTTCCCTGGTTTCTTTTCTTCAAAAAGTGAAGAGTTGAAAGTTGCTCAATTTAGGAGTGGGAAAGAGGGACAGTTGGAAACATCTGCTTATCTTGCTGCTGTTGAATAACTCCTCTATTTGTCTTGTTTTTGTTTCCTTCATACGTATCCACCAGGGATTGGAATTGCCCTGGCAGCTGCAGTGAAGGGCTATCGCTGCATCATTGTAATGCCAGAGAAAATGAGCATGGAGAAGGTGAGAGAGAGAGAGAGAGAGAGAGAGAGAGAGAGAGAGAGAGTCCTCCTGACTGATTTAACATAAGTAGCCCCAGCATGGTCAAAGTCTGTTTTGATTTGAGCTGTCATGGTTTCTCCCATCATAATGCTTCATAAAAGGAAAACTAGCCAACCCTGTGCATTTGAGGGGCTTTGCAAGGGGGTTATCTGTTGATCCTTAGCGCCTCACAGAACATAGTGAAGCCTCTTCCGGATTAGAGTATCACCATTACAGATAACTTGAAATTATTAGATGTAAAAAGCTGCCATGTACTATGTCAAAGGTTGTAATCCAAATACCAGTTATGCCAAAGTGCAGGAGGAAACACAGTCATGGGTTTCCTTGAGCTCCAGGGCAAACAGATGGTTCAGAGTTTATTTTCATGCTGGGCAGTAGCTCCATGTGTTGCACATCTCCATGATGCACACACAACGTGGAAGTCAGTGGGAAAGCAAGTGGTGCCCTCGTGGAGCTGGGAGATGAGGCCCCGTGATTTCTTAAGGTGTAGATTATGCTGAATTTATCAGTGTAATTTCAATGATGTTGTAGCAGAACTGTGTGGCCGTTCCTTTGCATGTGCAGAATTGAACTCCTTGTTTGAAATGAATGGAACAGCCTCCACACAGAAGAGCTTTGTGAGCATGTTGGGATGCATTGGGAGCTTGGATCTGAGTAGTTATCTTCAGGGAAACTCATGCTGCAGTCCCATTCACATTTTCTGAAAATCAATGTATGCACCACGGAAGATGGTGCATACATTGTACTTCTACATGCATAAGTGTAGGAACTGCATTGTCACTGTGAACCAGCATAAATCTTCTTACTCTGCCTTGTGGTGGCTACAGTTAAACCAGCATTGGTATGGGGGAGTAATATGTTGCTGCTTTTAATTAACTTTTTTTTAACTTGCTTGCCTGACCTTTGAGATGGACCGAAATTTAAATTAAAAACCCTTAAATATGCATTGTATATGTTGTGCATTTCTTTTTTCTTGTGAAAGACTTGGAGGCTGGAAATCTGGAGTTTACCTTTTGCCCCTCCAGGTAGATATCCTGAGAGCCCTCGGGGCTGAGATCGTAAGAACTCCCTGCACAAGATACGACGCCCCAGAATCAAATGTCCGTGTTGCTTGGAAACTGAAGAATGAAATTCCAAACTCACATATTTTGGATCAG
The DNA here is from genome assembly GCF_964106645.2 of Podarcis pityusensis. NCBI lineage: Eukaryota > Metazoa > Chordata > Lepidosauria > Squamata > Lacertidae > Podarcis > Podarcis pityusensis. The sequence continues at coordinate 56,935,259 of NC_138027.1, read as the reverse complement.
GTAATATATTCCTTATTGAAGTGCTTTGACTGAATTACTTGATTTAAAAAACAACAACTTCTACCCATCTAATTTGTTGATCCTAGCCTGTGATTGAAAAATATGTGATTTCTAATGCATACCTTTTTTAAAAAAAATCACAGCTTCTTAGTAAACATAGTTCAGGCATTTGGCTGTAGGAGTAAAACAAAGAAGTTCACAACCTATTGATACACTCATCCATGTTTGCTCTCTAACTCTGATCTTGCTATGCTTGGCGGGGAGTGGGAACTAAACTGTTCATTCTAGGCATCATTCCTTCTGTTTCCAGTGTTAAGGTTGTTATTGCTCAACTTGAATGGAGAGAGTTCAGGATGAGGAAGAGCTACAGAGCAGCTGGTCTCTCAGCTGATCTGATAAGGGCCCTGCTGCCACTCTCTGTCTCTCTCTGTGCTGCAGCCAAAATGATCTCATGCGCTGCTTGTGAACTTCCCAGAGGCATCTTGCAGACCATTTTGTTCTGATCTAGCAAGGCATTTCTTTCCGAGAGACTTCATGGTTATTATCTGTCTGCTTTCTCTACAGTGCTGCATTTGACCCCATCCATTTGACAGTAACTTTCCCTTTTTTTCTGTTCCCTTTACGACAATAGTACAGAAATCCAAGCAACCCGCTGGCGCACTATGACACCACAGCTGAGGAGATTCTGGAGCAATGTGACGGTATAATTAATAATTATTTTAGGGATAATCATGCTGCTCAGCTTACATTGTTTTACAAAGATGTCTTTAGAAATGGTTGTGGATATAACCACTGTTGACTGTTCTCACTATTGAATTGCGCCTCTCCTGATTTATAGGAGAATGAAAACCATGGGTGAAATTCGATGAAGTTTTATACAGAGCACACCCATTGAAAGGAATGAACATGACTAAGAGAGCCCCATTAGTTTCAATGAGACTACTCTGTGTGCTAAATTAGTTGAGGTGCAGATTACTAGCTTGTGGTTATTGCCTTTTACAGTGAAATGTATTGGAGCCGCAATCAAATATATGCTTAAGACTCAATGGATTTGCTTACAGTTATCTAACCTTGATAGTTTATTAATTCCACAATTCCACAAGCAGGGGTGACAACTTGAATAAAATATGGGGGGAGGCAGGTAAGTCCCCGCCCGCATAATTGACCACAAGACACGGCACACACACCCTTTGAATGGCAATGTCCATCAACTTGGGGGGGGGGGAGCCGACCCCTTCAAGTATTTTAGGGGGGAGGTTGAAGGGACCTCGGCCTCTAGGAGTTAGCTCCTATGTCCATAAGTAATTCAGTAAGTACCAGTAGTGGGCAGCATGGTGGGGCATTGGCACTGACCTGACTTGCTAGCAGTTGAATCACCACTGCTTATTTGGAGGTAGAGAAGCAAAACAAGGAAGAAGGAGGTGGATGTGTTGCAAATTTACCAGCAGGGACAACCCATTCTTCTAATGATGCATTTACATGGTGCCAGCTTCCCCACTGCCTCTCCTCTTTCCCTCCTGGTAAGCAGTAGCAGCAGTGACTCACTCACCGGAAAGTCATGTAAGTGTTGCCATCCCAACATGCAGTGGTAATTGCACAAATGTAAAAGGAAACAGTTCCTAAAAGTTCCTAGTTAAGAGCAACCACAATTTCATGCAGCTGTTGGCTTACTCTAGTGTATCACACAGTAAAAACGTAAAGTACAAAGGGCAGCTCCAATTTCCTCAAGCCTGCACTGCAAAAACACACCAGGAAGTTGTAGCCAATGAACAACAGTTTATCTTAATTAAAGCTTAATCCTAAATGCTTGTGTTTTATTTTGCCATGGATACTGTTCTTATTGTCAGTGGACCATTAATTAAGGTTGCATAGGAGTAGGGCTATGCATTTTGGAGCTTGGGGAAAGGTATGCTGTCTGATTGATTGATTGATTGATTGATTGATTGATTGATTCTCCCACTGCAGGCAAAGTTGATATGTTTGTGGCTGGAGCTGGAACAGGAGGCAGCATCTCTGGAATTGCCAGAAAGTTGAAAGAGAAATGTCCTGAATGCAAAGTAAGTGAGAAGGCTTGTTTGGATTGGCTCAGACATCCAGGCCCATGGGAACGTCATTCATGCCATCAGGGACCATCAGGGCCTGGCGAGGAGGTCCAACACACATCAACTTTTTGCTTCAGCAAGGAGATTGTATGGACATCCATTTGATTCCCCAAGTGTGCCAGACTCTTTCTGCTCCTGAAGGAGTTGCGAATACCAGATGCATACAGCTAAATTCTTATGCGCAGTCACCATGCTCTCACACAGTAGCATTTACATGTGCCCCTGAAACCTAAGCCTCGTCCTGACCAGGCAAATGCAGTTTCCTCTTTGCTTGAGGGTTCCAAGGCCGGGATACTCATTTTTGTGTGAAGTTGTTGGTTGCGCCTTTAATTTTTTTTAATTAATTTGTTAATTTTCCTTCACAGATTGTTGGAGTGGATCCTGATGGCTCCATTGTGGCCCTGCCCAGCTCACTGAACACAATATCAGCAGAGGATACAACAATGGAGGTGGAAGGGATTGGACACGACTTTATCCCAACTGTCCTTGACAGATCTGTAAGTGGCAGTGTGACAAAGATCAGGAGATAGAGAGATGTCATTTGACTCTGAATGAAAGCTTTCAGAATCACATGAAGTGCATTAAAAGTTGCTGAGGGTGGTTGAATCTTTGACTATGTACATGGCAGCTGCTTAAGACAAGGCCATTTCCCACGGCTGCATTTCAAGTCACATTTGCACATTGCTGTTCACACTAGGGCAGGCATAGGCAAATTCCGGCCCTCCAGATGTTTTGAGACTACAGTTCCCATCATCCCTGACCACTGGTCCTGTTAGCTAGGAATGATGGGAATTGTAGTTCCAAAACATCTGGAGGGCCAGAGTTTGCCTATACCTGCACTAGAATCTTCCCCAAGCCCCCACCCTCTATGCATGAAGTTGTCATCCACGCATGGGCTGTCATCTGTATATGAGCAACAGCTGTCTAAAATGTACACATCTCAGCTTAACTGTGAAGTGAATGTGGCTTACGTTTTCAAATTAAACTGAAGTTGACTCGAGGAAAAGCACATCAAAGTGCAGTATTTCTCAAGAAACTACAGGATAGATATGGATTCTGGCTAATTTCATGTGCAAATGGCTTCCAATACCAGCACTGGGAGCGCACTGGAACCAGAGTTGAATGGTAGCAATGTCCACGGCCCCAGTACTCATTATCATCCAGCAAAAGCCATAGGAGAGACTCTGCCGCAGCATCTCATATAACCTTTAATCATAAATTGAAGGGAAATGGCCTGAAATTGATTAAAACAGCAGTGTACTAACATTGCAACCAGAGGGTGATGATAGGCAACATTGCGGTGCTTTTTAAAAGCTGCCTGATGCTGTCCACGTTGACTCAGAAGTAAATTTCACTGGCTTTGATGGGACTTAATCTCAAGTATGTGCATTAGATTGCAGCCTAGCTGAAAATGCTTTGAGAGAGGCGTACTTCTCAAAATATTTTTGTCCCACTGATAACAAACATTTTCCAGGGCTGCAAGTGAGACTGTATTTGTATATCCCACCTTATCTTTGAAAAGTTTAGGAAAGTTAAAAACAGATATAGCTAAGCTTACTGAAAGGGAAAAAAATGATCCTCTTTGAAACTGCCCTCAACTCTGAAGAATCTGTTGGATCTCTGCCCATCCCATTACGTGTAGCAGAGGTGCAAGACCCAAAGGCCCCTGAAACCTTAAAACTCCATATTTTGTTTCTTTTCTAGGTGATAGATCAGTGGTGCAAGAGCAATGACAAGGAATCATTTCTTATGGCACGAAGACTGATTAGAGAGGAGGGCTTGCTCTGTGGTAAGCATTGCTGAAGATCCATTGTTTAAATCATACCCTTCGCAAATGGCAAATGACTTCTTGGAAAGCATTGTTCAGAGTCTGAGCATAAAGGTTACCCAAGGAACCAATTAATAGTCTGATTTAAGGGCCCTTTCACACAATCCTTATTTTCATGCCGTAAGTATACAGTTGCTAATCATTTACTTGTTGTGTAGAATCCACGTCTTTCCTTGAAGTAGTGTTGTGCAGATATTGCATTTTGAGCACTCAGAACTCTGTGTGCAAAAGCAACATAACCACCCTCTGTCTGTCTCTCCAACACACATGCCCAGTCCTTTTTTTCTTAAAAAATATTTAGGGGTACTCTCATTTTTACTCAAGAAAATCACCATTTTATAGTTCAAATCAGGAAAAATAAATACAGTAAATGGACAAAAGTACAAAGATTCACAAAATATTTAGGGGTATTCATACCCCTGCGTCCCCCCCAGAAAAAAGCACTGCACATATCTGTTGCTATGCCTTCTGAGCACAGCATGGAATCTGGTTGCATGGAAGGTCAAAGGTCTCTGTTGAATAGTACATGGGGCATCTTTACTACTGAGTTGCCACGCACCTTCCCCACACCATGCAATTTTTGTGGTAGTTTAAAATGCTCTGCTTTATTTTCTGTTATTTTTGTTGTTGCCATTTTAAAAGCTAAGCTAGATTAGGGGTGAGCAGAAGGTAGATCAGGATCTGCTGCAATGCCTTCAGACGTGCATTTGTTCAACAATAGGAACAACAATGATAGGGCTCTCTCAACACACACCCTTGCCCAGTATTTTGCAATCTATGGGCCACGGTGCCGCTGGACGAAGGTGTACTTTTCGGGCACGGAATGGGGTGAAGTGGATTTTGTGTGACAGTATTGAACTCATCTCTGGTGCCGAAAACAGAAGGGGACCCAGTTCCTTAATTCTTGGTGTATGATCTCCACCTCTGCCTCCCCCACCTATCCCCCCCCCAACTCCAGTTGGTGAATCTTGGGGTTCAAATAAAAAAAAACAACAGAGTAGATTCTGCAAGTTTGGTATCTGCTCACCTCTCATTTATACCTCTGTAGAAGTAGCTATACACAGCTTAGAACTCTACTGTCTAAGAAAGACATTTATCCTTGATTTTTTTTTAAAAAAATATGCAACAACACTGAACACTAGCAAGGCTGCGTTCTTGCATCAATGCCCCACCGTTGGCTCAGGAGGGCCCAAGTGGGAGATGGCTGTATCTAAATCATTGTTTAATTGTTGCTCATTGAGTAGTAATCTCTTTTTTCCTGTGGTAGGGGGCAGCGCAGGCAGTGCCATGTCTGTGGCTGTGAAAGCTGCAAAGCATCTGAAAGAGGGCCAGCGCTGTGTTGTCCTCCTGCCTGACTCTGTAAGGAACTACATGTAAGAGACAATGCCTTCTTTCATTTCTGCTCTCCTGTCTACAGAAGCCCCTGGGTTGAAAACACTCAGACATATGTGAGAGGAAGGATCTGTGAGGATAGCAAAAGAATGTGAGCTTGTTGCTCTCGTACCACATTAACAGCAGTGCGGAAACTGTCAACAAAGAAGCAGGAAGCGAGTTTTATGAGGGACTAATTCTGTTGATACCAGATACTTGTAAATCGCTAGACATAAAATTACTTTCAGTTCAGTGATGTGGAGGGGAATGAAAAAAGACAACTCCTGTTATTGTTACATTATCGCATGGATAGTGTTATGAAAGTTTTATAGCTCTCAGCAGAAGAAACAGAAGTCTTGCAAGTCATATCACCTGTTACGGATTTTAGTATATGGTTCACACCCAGCCCAAGTTTTTCTAGAATGACTCTTGGGACCTTTGCACATTTATCATTTCTAGTGGTCTAGTTGTGTATGTGTGTGGATTGTTTTTGGCATGCTGCCACATGACGCTGGCATCATTCAACTTGTATTCCAGCATAATGAACTCCAAAAACCCGCTTTTCCTTCTACCACAAAAACCATGACATTTGTGAAAGATTCAGAATAGATACTCAGTATTTTCATTGGTGTGTTGTTTGTACAAGCATAGTCCCTGTTTCTGTGTGGAGGGATTGTGAGTTGGTGGGTATGGTTTGGGGGACATCTATTTTGTACCACTTTCCTCTGACCTGTGGAAGATATCAGTTTGAAAACTCAGTTCAGAGGAAAGATATAGGCAGCTAGAGGCTATGGTACTGAGTCAAAGTACTGCCAATGACAGCATGCATTATGAGATGCAGACAAAACATCATCACAATATCCAGGTCTGCCATAGCTCTGGCAGGCATGCAGTTCCTCTTTTAATATCCTATAATCCCACAAGATTAGAATTCTGGAATGCTAGGCACTTTGTACACACAGAAAAAGCTGCAAAAGGAATACCCTCATGCAGAGGCTCATAACTCTGACGTTTATTGGCTGGAGGACCATAACGGGTGTGACTAAGGCCACAGAACATTTCTCCATTGGGGCACAACCTGCCATTCATGTGGGAAGGAAAACCCACACTCACTCTATAATAACAGCGACATGTGACCAAAGCTGCAGGCAAATGCCTACAAATTCACTCTTAAAAATGGCAGATCAAACAGCAACTATGTCACTATTAATGGCAAGTGCGGAAAGTCCCTTAATGTTCAACTCAGGGCTACTTAAAGACATTCTATGAGTACCTGAAGGTTAGGCTAGTCCTGTAATGGAAGCTTGGATGAAACACCAAAGTCTGACACAAGGTCTCAGTCTTTCTTAATTATCTCTAGGTCTAAATTTTTGAATGACAAATGGATGGTCAAGAATGGATTTCTAAAAGAAGATGTGGAAGAGCATCATCCTTGGTATGGGTCAGAGTCGCTACACTTGTTAATTTTGCCTGACATAATGCAAAAGTAATCTGAATGGCGGGGCAGGAGAAGGCAAAGACTGTTTGTACCAGTGATAAAAAGATGCCTTAATGCTTTCACTTTTTAAAAAATGGAGTCCGAAATAGCTTTTTGTTGATGAAATCCAGATGCGCTCAGGAGGAGTGCATCCAGGCTGATCTTCTGGTTGAAGCAGGTGTGTGTGAGTGGTGGGATCACAGACTGCAACTAATCCTTTTTGATCCATCATGATTTGCATGACACGCTCTGTCAAATTCTCTTCTGTGCTTTGCCATGCAGCATGCACAAGGACAGGTGTATTATAAAGCATAAGGATAGTCGGGCTGGCGAATATTTTTGTCCCAGTGTTGCATCCTTGTAGATGGGACCATGATGGAAAACATCAGGTCCGGCTCCAGATTTTGGAGGCGCTGGACACAGTATTCCTCTCCAGCACCCTAGTGCCTGCCATGTGAGCCCCCACAGGCATTGTGGTACCTGCCAGCCTTTCCCTTGTGTTCATTTGTGGGGCTTCCATGGTGGTAGCACTGTAATAAGCTGGGAGCAGAGCTGCTGCCCAAGTGAGTGAGTCCACTTCTGAGCATCAAGGGTGATGCTGTAATGGGCTAGGAGCCAAGAGATTTCTTGCCCATTGCAGCACCTGTACTAAGTGAGTTAGTGTGTATGTAAGCAGGAGGAGGGAGACTGGGGTGGTGGGTAAAAGCTAGGCATCAGTCCCAGTGAGTCCTGGCAAATGCCCCACTATGCCAGGTGCTGGGCCTGGAAAATATAATGTAGGAATCAGTCCTAAATAGTTTGCTGAGCTGCAAACCATTTCCTTAAGTCCTTTCAAAATTTATGTGTGTGTGTATAAGACACAGAGCATACTGCTGGGATTTAACACCACTTGCTGTCCTTCCTGCTCCCCCCCCCCCTTGTGATAGGTGGTGGACTATCAAGGTGCAGAAGCTAAGCCTCTTAGCCCCTCTGACTCTCCTCCCAGATGTGAACTGTCAAAAGGCCATTGAAATCCTTCGTGAGAAGGCGTACGACCAGGCACCGGTTGTTGCAGAATCAGGGTAAGTCTCTTATTCGCTGAAGCCTCATTCTAACAGTCTTCAGGAGAATTCCACAATTCTCACTGTATAAAGCACTAATGAGAAACAGCCTATCATTGACATACTTAATGAAATCTTTAAAGAAATACTTGGCGTAATATGGGCCTTAGCCAATCTATTGCAAGGACAGTGCCTACGCATGAAGGATTCCTGTATGCTTAGCAGCAGGCATTGCTGCTTTGTACTTTGGCAAGGAGACAACGCATCAAACTCCTCCTCCCTCTGTGCCACCCTCCCCACACAGCTGGCATAGGGAATCCCAACCAAGAGCTATGTCACATCCGCTTTGGTTCTTATAGTCAAAGGACCTAGAACTCTTATTGGTGGTGTGTTATTGAAAAGCTTCCTTTGAGAGTTTGTGACTTTTGAAGCATTTTCAAAGAGCCCAGTTACGTTAAGTATTGGCCTGCCACCAGTCAGGCTGAATAGAAGGGGCATTGGTACTGGTCTAATTCTAAAAGTGGCAGCCTTGCATGCCACTGAGCCACAGCAGATGTTGCAGAAAGTGAACTCCCCACCCCACCCATCTTGTCTTGTGTCTCTCTGTATATGCATGAACTGCTGGAGCTCTCATCTCCGTGTTGTGAAAATTCAACTGCATTCATTTTGCTTTTTTTAAAAACCAAACAACTGTGTGTTTTCTTGAAGACTCATCTTGGGGATGGTAACTCTGAGCAACATCCTCTCCTCTGTCCTGGCAGGAACTGCCCAGTTCTCCGACCCAGTGATGAAGGTCATGTATCAGCAGTTTTCCAAGGTAATGTGTGCCCAGTACCTGTTTTGGAGTTGCTGCCTAGGGCAAAGGGTGAGGATGGGAGATTCAGGAAATAAGAGTGAAAGCTGAGGTAGAAAGGACCCCAAGGATCCTCTAGACCAGGGGTCGGCAACCCTTTTCAGCCGTGGGCTGGTCCACCATCCCTCAGACCATGTGGGGGGGCTGGACTATATTTTGAAGGGGGGGAAATGAACGAATTCCTATGCCCCACAAATAACCCAGAGATGCATTTTAAATAAAAGGACAAATTCTACTCATGTAAAAACACACTGATTCCTGGACCGTCCACTGGCCGGATTGAGAAGGCGATTGGGCCACATCTGGCCCACGGGCCTTAGGTTGCCTACCCCTGTTCTAGACAATTTCCTGCAATACAGGAATCTTTTGCCCAACATGGGGCTTGAACCCATGACCCTGAGATTAAGAGTCTCATGCTCTACCAACTAAGCTAAGGAGGCTGATTTCAAAACACTGGAGATGCCAGAGAATGAACCCAGGATATGAGTATTCTGGGTAGGTTCAAGTAGGTTGTTGTCTTGAGATCTTGCCTCATTTCAGATGGTTCTGTTGCTGAAGCACTATAGGACAGGGATGGGGATCTGGTGGCCCATTGGATGTTTCTAGACTACAACAATCATCCCTGACCATTGGCCATGCTGGCTGGGGCTGGTAGGAGTTGGAGTCCATCCACATCTGGAGAACTACAGGCTCCCCAGCCTTCCATAGAGGAAGTAACACAGAAACAGGAACCTTCATGCCAAGACACTGCTGGAACATCTTTTCTCCCTCAAGAAAACTGAGGTGGGGTGGAGGTCATCTAAGCACAACCTCTTTTTTTAAAAAAAATGATATTTTTTAAAAGTTTAAAAATTACAGAAAAAGAAAAGAAAAAGAGAAAAAATAAAAACAATACAAATCAATACATTGCTATACATAAAAAAAACAAAAAACAAAAAACACAATACATCAAAACAAAAGCAAAAGCAAAAACAATTAAAAACACATCCAATATTTCCATATCTTTGTCTTTCATTAACTTGTTTCATCGACCTCCTCCCACCTCCCTTTTTTGTGTTCTAATTATTAATTATTTCAGCAAATCCTTTCCATCTTTCACTATTTTCTGTCATATAATTGTCATAGTTTATTTTAACCTTATCTTACCATTAATACCCTGAAACTTATTTGTACATAACTCCTTATAACATTTCTACTAAAGCCATGTAATTTCATTCCAACATTTTTCTAACACACATTAATTTTAACAATGTTTCTATAAATAAATTTTAAACTTTTTTTCCCAATCTTCTTCCACCGTCTCTTCTCCCTGGTCTCGGATTCTGCCAGTCCTTTCTATCAAGTCCATATGGTCCATCAACCTGGTGATCTTCTGTCCGAGCCTCTTATCTCTTTTCCATGTCCCTTCTGCAGAACTTCTTCATATTTGTACATGCACTTTACTTTATCTTCTGCTGATCTTATTCTTAATTTCCTTCCTTTGACACTGAGGAGTAGATCTCGGGGAAGCTCCAACCTAACAATGTCTTTATTCCCTCTCGTCAGGTCAGCCCATTCTCCATAGTCAAAACTAAAGTCCAAAAGATATTTCAGGACGTGTTTCAACTGGCTTTCTCTAAATTCAATCGTAGAAGGCAACAGCTTATATTCATCAAATTGTCTCTGTAAGACTGGGGCTCTCTGCACTTGTATTACTTGAGGTTCTACGACAACTTTCTCCCTCGTCTTCTCCACAACTTGCCATGTCGAAGTAGATTCCTGAATCGATTCCTGAGTAGTTTCTGTATAGATATTCACTTCTTGTCCCAAATCAGTCATTTTTTGTCCCAAATTGTCAATTTTAGTATTCATCACGTCCATCTTCTCATGAAGCTGTTCCAATAAAACACTTATCTTGCAAAATGCAATCACTAAGGCTTCTTCTGTCGACATTCTTGTCCAAGGTCAATCTCTGATTCTCACGGTCTTTTATCTCTGCAGCTGGAAAATTCCCCAGCTCCACTCCTGCAACAGTTTCAAAAGCTCCCTCTAGAGGAAACAATTTCTATTTGTATCCGTCCTTTTAAACGCAGATCCAGCAGCAAAGTTAGTTTCAATCTTTCAATTACTTTTGCTCCTTTTTGAGTGCAAAAGGAAACAATGGAAACAATATGTTTCTCTTATTTGACTATCTGTCAACGTACATTTTGTTCACAGTCAATGAACTTTCCCAAAACGTCAATCTTAGTGACAGCCCATTCCCAGGTTCAAAACGGTGGTAATTTGTCTTTCTTCACTCTCTCTCCTGCAGGCTTCAGCAATCTAAAACTTCCCCCCTCTTCTCCTGCTTCCAAGGGGGGTTTGATAATTTCATCCGATGGAAATTTAGTCCTTTACAAAAGGCTCTCCAAGACTTTAGCTTGCAGCGTCTTTGCTCAATCTATTTACAAAAGAGGAAGGCGGACTTCCTGTTTGAAACCTTCCCGTTTCGGTGCCAAATTAAGATGTTTAAAGATCCAATTTTCCATTCTACTCACGGGTAGTTGTTTAAAGTCCAATTGTCCACAGGAAAAAGTCAGCGCTCTCCGGCAACGGCAATGCGGCTTTACTCTGTGAAAGAAGCAGTCGATTCGAAGCACCACGCTGCTCACCCCACGTCGCTCCGGAATCCCCGAAACCGGGTTTCCCCGCGAGTAGGGGAGGCGCAAAAGGTGCCAGCCGAATCCCACGTCCACAGGCTTCTCCCGCCTGTGGTTTTTAGTGGGTCTCCGCCTTCGCCGTGGCGGCCAGACCCTGATTTCCACGGAGCGGATTCCTCCCGATCAGAGGAATTCCGCCATTGCCGGAGGCGCTAACCCGGAAGTTCGCCCATCTAAGCACAACCTCAGAGGGAACAAGGTGTACTTGACATGGAGTGTCCAGCTCATACCTTACGTCTTCCATGTGGTTCCAGCAGTATGTCACTACTTTATGTCAGACTTTATGTAAACTGGGTCCTAGATGTCTAGTAACAATTTGATTCACTTTATGTTTGGGACTTTATTACAGATTAGCCTGGATGATACCCTTGGAAAGCTTTCACACATCCTGGAAAATGATCATTTTGCTATTGTTGTGCATGAGCTGGAGCAATGTAAGTAGCTTTTCTAGTAAAAATAAAAACGTCATACTACTAATTGTGTGCATATATACATACACACACACCCACACACCTAGAGATGACCTAATATGCCCTTCGAACCATGAAATAGATATACATGAAAGGCATCACGTGTATATTTTAGTATATTAGTTTATTATTTGTTAATTTATTGCATTTATAGCCCAGCTTTTTTCCAAGGAGCTCAAGGTAGCATTGTAGACATCTGCAAAGGAAAGCCTATATGTCTGGCTTTCCTTTACAGACATCCATGCCTAATATGTGGACACTGGAGGTGGTGCCATGTGACTCGTGGGGGTGGGGGCACCGCCAGCTCCACAGCTCTATTTTATGGGCAAAGGCGACTTCGCGTTTGTCTAAATTCCAACAAGCCTCCATCCATTGTATTTGAGAGATGCCCACAGTTCAGGTTTCAATGACCATCTAATGAAGGAGTTCTTAAGCTTAGGATCAACTGCACAGGGTGGGAGTGACCTTTCAGGTATGTAGGTCCCAAGCTGGTTGGGGTGGGATTGTTAACAGCATAAAGAGAGCCCTGCTGCATCAGCCCAAAGGCACCCTGGCCAGCATCCTATTTTCTCAGTGGACAGTCAGATGCCTATCAGAAGCCCACAAACAGGACCCAACGGCAATAGCATCCTCTGTGTTTCCCAGCTACTGGCCTCCAGGGCTTTTTTTTTCATCTGGAACCGAGTTCCGGCACCTCCTTGTCACATTCTGGCACCTCATTGGTGTGTTGCGGCAGTTCCGTAGTGTTGCAGTGCCATCTCCCTGCATGACATTTGGGGTCATGTGGCACCTCTGGGAAAAAAGCCCTGAACATAGCCATTGTGGCTAGTAGCCTTTTCTTCTGAGAATTTGTCTAAGCCTCTTTTAAAGGCATCCTAGCTGGTGGCCATCAATCCTTCCATACTTTAACTGTGAACTGTGTGAATAAGTACTTCCTTTTGCATGTCCTGAATCTTCCAGCATTCAGCTTCATTTCATGGCATGGTGAGAGAAGGAGAAAAACTTCTATCTGTCCATCTTCTCAATGTGCATAATTGGACAGTGGTATGAAGGAAAAAGTTCCCAGATGCCACAAATAAAGATAACATTTCCTTGTGGGCAGACCTTTTTTCCCAGGGAGAACTCACAGGAACTCAGTTCTGGCACCTCTCAGGTGGGTGCCATTGCCATTCTAAGAGAACGAGGGAGGTGTTCATGGTGAGATCCAGTGCCTCTTTTTCTGGAAAAATAGCACTGCTTGTGGGTTTCCTTGAATGGTACTCTGGAAGCGTCAACAGTATGTAATCTTCCTTCATTTATGTCCTCTTCCAGACAATGCAGATGGCAGCTCCTTCATGAAACAGATGGTATTTGGTGTGGTCACAGCTGTTGATCTTCTCAGCTTTGTCACCCCCAAAACCAAGACCCAGGAACGAAGAGATGCGACACTGGAATCAAATTCTTCTGAAAGAATTTTCTCCATGGCAGAATCTGTGGAGAAATAGCAGAAGAACTTTAAGTATAAGGGTCTGGTTTTGTTTTCGAGTATGGCTTTCTATTTTAGAATTAGCATTGTATTTAGGATAGTATTATACTAGTATCTAGTATTTCTATTTTAATTTGCCTAGCTGTTCTTGGTCTGCTATGTTCATAGCTATGCTCATCCTAAATGCCACCAAGGGAAATAATTTGGGATCAGGATGATTGGACAAGATCACATACAATTAAAATAAGTAGCTATTCTGTGATAGCATGTTAAGAAAAATAAGATTCTTGGGAGGAAGCAGTAGACTAAATGGATTCTCCTGTGAGGTTGCCTTGTTGCCTTGATTTTTATCTGACATTTTGTTGTTTGCATTAACATTGACTGGTAAATGCATTTCAAAATCTGCTGGCAGAGCAATAAAGAAATACTACAGATGCAAAGGCTGCCTGACTTGATTGTAGAACTGACAATAATACTCTTTGCCTGTACAAGGGAAGTGTGAACTGGGACTGTACAGATGGATGAATGTTCATAAGCCCTTTCCCCCAGAGAAAGCCTTCCTGCTGTTATGGTTGACTGCTGGAGGTGTATGCTGCTACAACTCACTGCTGCATCAACGTCTTGGAACATTTTTGACCATGAAAGGTTCCTGGGCATAGGAGACCACGTGCATGCCAATGGTTACTACCTCTAAGAATCTGACAGTCATAGAACTGCCATAGTGGGGGGGGGGGCTTAAGGAGATCTGATTCTGGTACAGATAAACACAGCTACATGTTGATGACTTCTGTAGCCCACCTATGAATAGCAGCTTGGGGAAATACACATAGTCTCGATAGGTGAGTCCCAAGGGCCAGATACAGATACTTAGAGGACCACATTTGCCCCCCTGGTCTCAGGTTCTTCATACCTACCGTAAAAGAACTACCTATGAAGCACAATAGCGACTAGATTACTTCAATCTAGACCCCCAAAATTAGTTGCAATTAAGTCCCATTGAGAGTAATTTCTATCTGCCTTCACATCAAATGGAAATTTGAAAGCAGCTTTATAATTACATTTAATTGACCTTTCTTGCAACCCAAGGTGTTATATTCGGTTCATAATGGTAACTCCCCCCCCCCCCAATATAGTAGAAAACAGAACAGATGATTTTAATTCTGCAGAAGTTCATAAAGCAGAGCAGTAAACAGTAGACTTGCACTCTTAAGTGCATAGAGTCAGAACTACTTAGCTATATAATGACAGTCTCCAATGTAGCTTTCTGTCTTTGAGTAGACTGGACAAACGGGGGCCATGATCTACTTCCTGTTGCTCAGTCCACCTTTTTGTGAAGTTGAGGAACTTCCTTTAGCAGAAAGAAGGCTGAATTCAACAGCTATACTGGCCATTGATTGTGCACCTTTTCACCTGCAATTTGTCTGTACCTTTTTCGGTATGTAGTTTCTCCTAACCAAGCACTTACCTTGTGAAGAAAGATGTAGGTTTAAGATGCTCTGAACAAGCTGCTGTGCATGTGTCAGCCAGCATTAGATCCCACTGCAAGGAGAAAAGGTTCACCCACGAAACATTCAACCACATGTGAGGTTTATAACTGGATTCCACTGTAGATTGGTTGGGGATGGGGAATGACTGGCCCATACAAGTAAGGAGGCCAGTTGTCAACACTATATGCACATACCTATATGATGCTGACAAGGGAACCTATCACAGAGTAGATATGGGTACACTCTCCCCTCCATCTCTCAGTATGGGCAGAAATGCTTATCTGCATCTTGTATGCCACTGCATGGGTTTTACTCCATGTGAAAGTAGTTGTATAAAACATCCATTTGCACGCATGCATCTCTGGACTGAGCCCACCAATGGACTGTTCCAATGTGAACATTTCCCATGCACAAAAATTCAGATATTTTAAAATGAGGGTCACTTAATGCTGCTCATGTGGATGCTGTTTACAGCAAAATGGCACTACATATTTTTGCCTGGCTAGACAATCAAGACTTCTCAGAAGTTTGCATGCTTATGAATGTGATTCACAGACGTGGCAGGAATTTATGCAATCGTTTTAATGGGAGTTTTAACTACGTCTCTAAGTACGCACATGAAAATCGCTGACAGAGTGTTCCTTACAATGGTAGCGACACCACAATAGCCAGGTTAATTAGAAAAGCCTTTTGTATTGCTGGCTGTACACAAACTAAAGATAATTACACGTGTTCATTCATTGTGCAATATGTGAACAGATATTCCCTTTTGTGTTTTTTAAAAATCCTGGCTCTTATTTTCACCAGATATCCTGTTAATTTTTTATTCCAATGTATTAACAGTTCAACACTCAGCAACACATTCCTCTCACAGAACTACAGGTCCCAGAGTTCTCTGGGAAGAGAGAATTGCAGCTCTATGAGGGTAATAGTGGTCTTTGAAGAACTCTCAGCACCCTTAACAAACTTCTGTTCCCAAGATTCTTTGGGGAAAGCCATGACTGTTTAAAGTG
The DNA here is from genome assembly GCF_964106645.2 of Podarcis pityusensis. Lineage (NCBI taxonomy): Eukaryota > Metazoa > Chordata > Lepidosauria > Squamata > Lacertidae > Podarcis > Podarcis pityusensis. The sequence goes on along the minus strand of NC_138027.1, from coordinate 56,919,475 downwards.
GGACCGTACAGCTTAAATGTATCATGTAGACTTGTCTAGGCTCAGAGAGTTTCTTTATGGGCTAAACCAGACAGTATAAGAGGAATCACATAAGGAACGTGGGATGAAAGTATAGATGGTGGGTTTGTCATGTACAGGGGTCAGCAAACTTTTTCAGCGGGGGGCCGGTCCACTGTCCCTCAGACCTTGTGGGGGGCCGGACTATATTTTTTTGGGGGGAAAGAACCAATTCCTATGCCCCACAAATAACCCTGAGATGTATTTTAATTAAAGGGACACATTCTACTCATGTAAAAACACGCTGATTCCCGGACCGTCCACGGGCCAGATTTAGAAGGCAATTGTGCCAGATCCGGCCCCCAGACCTTACTTTGCCTACCCGTGGTCATGTAGTTTGGCCGGATCAGTATCACCATGATTATTATCAGAATTGCTGCACGCTTCCTCAATGTCTGCTATTTGCAATGGGATCAATTGGAGCTTCCCTCCATTTTGAATAGAAGGCATTGGGGAGTGATTACAACTGGGAGCATGGTGGGGCCAAAAGTTTAGAGGCTCCTTCCTTCATGCCCCGTCCTGGACAGCCTCGCCTGCTCCACTGTGCAGGGCCAACTACACGACAAACACCACGTCTTGCTTGACCCAAGGTCATGAGACAAGCTCATTTCTCCCTCCACAAGGCAATCTTTTGTGATTCAACCCAGTCACAGGAAAGGGGCAAATGTTAACTAGATAACTCGAGGGACGGGAATGGTGTGAGGTTTGCAGTTAAAATAGGAACATGCTTAGCAGGTAGAAGCAGATTTTAAGCAGGTTAGCCTACATTTTTCCTGTGAGGTAAAAAATGAAAAAGTCACTGCTGCCTTGTCGTCTGGCAATTATTGCCCATTCTAAACTGTGCCCATTCCACGTGTACAAAATGTTAAAATGTTGTTGCGGAATGGCAGGCTATTCTGAAGAAGATAAATGCCAGTGCATTTGTAATGTGCCAACCTGCATCTTGCCTCATCCCTTGCTGCTCAGTAAGCAACAGTGACCCAGCTGCCAGGAACCAACCATAGCAGCTCCATGCCACCCATTGAGCCACTTCCATCCCCCGCCCCTGATAAAATGAGGGTAGTAAAACCTACTTCTTAATCAAGGCGATTATATAGATTATATGGGTAAAAAATGGAGACAAGATAAAGCAAATTTGGACCTGCTTGGCAAGGTTTAAGGAACTATGGAATAGTAAACAAGGGACAATTAACTATAGTCCTGTATAGTTACAGGATGTACTTACATTAAATTTAAGACACTTTCTTATATAGATAAATAGAGAGCATCCCAGATGTTAGAATGCAAATTGTATATTCTTTCTGCTTACATAATATGGAATATAAAAACTCTTTTGACAATAAATAATACTATAATAAAAGACCCACTGGTAATAAATTAGAAAGGGCTCTTAGCTCCTCCCAGCTGTTCAGGTTTATGGGTTTTCCCTCTGTTGTGACATTATAAATAGCATACCTTCCAGCTGAACAGCTACTGAGGAAATATCACTACCTGGGGACCAAACCACTTGCAACACCCACACCTGAAGCCTATCCAGGTAAACTAAAGCTATTTCCCCTTTTCATAGATCAGCTAAGCATTTGACCCAATGCATTCCCCTTTATTATCATGGAATAAAGTTAGAAATGCTTACTGCATGTGAAGGACAGTTTGCTGTTTTTAAGAAATAGAAAGAGCTGCACAAGGTCCTTCCTTCCTTCTGCAGTACAGTGGTACCTCAGGTTAAGTACTTAATTTGTTCCGGAGGTCTGTTCTTAACCTGAAACTGTTCTTAACCTGAAGCACCACTTTAGCTAATGGGGCCTCCTGCTGCCGCCACACCACCGGAGCACGATTTCTGTTCTCATCCTGAAGAAAAGTTCTTAACCCGAGGTACTATTTCTGGGTTAGTGGAGTCTGTAACCTGAAGCGTATGTAACCCGAGGTACCACTGTAATAGGTTTTTAACAGAATGTTACCAATTTTTAGCACTCCTCAAATTTTATGAAGCTAAGGCTTGGAAATTTAATACATTTTAAAACTGCAGTAATATATATATATATATATATATATTACACACACACACACACATATATACACATACACACAACAGCAGGAATGGGGCCCAAAGGGGTTGTAGGAGGCACTTCCTTGTGCAAGTGGTCCGAGTATCATTGGAGACTGGAGAAGGCAACTATCAGGAGCAGCATGTTGCTTTGAAGGCAATCCATTGGGAAGTGTACCCTGAGCTCCAGTGTGGCTGATTCAGTGAGCCAATCCGCAATGTGCTATGTAATCAGTGTTTGTGCCCCTGGTGTGAGAAAATGCTATGCAAATTGGTGTTCTACTGAGAGAGGGCATTAGCTCAGTATTTAAAAAGGCAAAGTTGGGCGAGATAATAGAAAGCAATGAATGAGCAAAAATTGCTATGCTGCTAAAAGGACCTCTTTGCATTTGATTCAGAGTAATGAAGCCTAAGCACTTCCTCTGCCTGCTGCTGAGCTGCTGCTTCCTACAAAATGGTGACTGCAAGCATCACAGGCCAGACTGTACTGCTGTTCTCTGCTTAGCTTGTCCTGACAATCACAAAGCCGTGACCCGTAAGGACCAGTGCTGTCCGCGCTGCATCCCTCAGTGCAAGTGCCCTGCGTTTCTGAAGGAAGCTTGTATCCAGGAAGGCTATGAAGATGGCATCCTTCTCCTGGGACAGTCTGTGATTATTGACTTTGGGACCCGAAAGTGTACCTGTGGAGAAGATCATAACATTGTCTGCGCTTCCACTTGCCCCAAGATTTCTCCAGCTTGCAAGTATATAGGAAGACCCCAGGATGGCTGTGGAATATGCGCTTGTCCCACTGATGATGAAAATTTTGTACCTGCTGGTGAAGTCATTGAAAGAGAATGTAAAATTTGTAAGTGTCCCCCAAATGGGGGGCAGCTTCAGTGCACCTTAACCTCTAAATGCTCGCTAGGGTAAAAAGTGCCCTGTATCGTGGGAGCTGGGTGGTGGTAGTTCCATAGCATTACTAAATAAGCATCCTGGTCTTTTAGGGAATACAGTAGTAGAATTTTAGCTTTGAGAGGGATCTTGAGGGTCATCTAGTTCAGTGCCAGTATCATAAAGCTACATCAGCTCTTATGAATGTCAATGAACTTTTCCTAAGAATTAAACAGTTACATAATCTATAGTATGATTTTAATAAAAATAATAATAAAGATTGGAGTTGAAATATGTTTGGATCCTTACTTAAATTATTATTTGGTTGAGGCAAATATGGGAAATGCTTGGAATTTGGAAAAATAACTGTGATAATAATGGTTAATAACATATTATATGCATAAATGAGGAAACCTTGGCATACCCAAATGGGATGCAATTGCTAAGTGGCGCCATTAATTGGCTTTCTGTAAAAGCAAACATGGCAAGGTTTTATGGTTTGGGATATTTTGGTGTGGTGTTTTTTTTTGCAATTGTTGTTATGCCCCAACCCAGTGAGGGGAGTCATAACTAGTATGTATTCTCACTCTTCACATTATCTACAAAAGTACAGTGTATAAATTGCTTGGGTATAATGAATAAAGGGAAGTTCTTCTCCCTCTGTCAAAAATACTAGAACTTGGCATCAAATGAAATTTCATTGTCTGGGGATTCTGAAGCAGCAAAAATATGTCTCCACACAACACAGAATTCATTTATGCAATTCATTCCTAAACGTTGTAGTGATTATCATTAGCTTAAAGGGCATTAGAAGTGGATTAAACAAATTCATGGAAGACTTATCTATCAACAACTGTTTTGAATAATGCTAAATGTGGTCCTTACATTAGGGATGGGGCACCTGTGGCCCCGCAGATGCTACAGGAGTCCTAGTGGCCAGGACACTCTAGAGTTTGTTGCATTTCACATATGCTAAAGTGAACGGCGAAGCAATCAGCACTATAGTGGCACCTAGAGACAGTAAGCAAGTATGAAATCACTGACAAAGGGGGACAACACATAATCATCCATGCATGCCATACAATGAGAAAACGCCAGGAAGAGAACCCCCAAATGCTTGTGGGCAAGATACCCAAGTATAGAACTGCAAAAAAGCAGCTTCACATATTGAATGCATGCACACATCTTAAAGCTGCTGCTTATGCATCCTGCTTCTGAGTTAACAAAATGGGTTCATAGCAACACGAGAAAGACTACAATCCCCCCCCCCATTGGTTTCCAATATGGGCTGCTCTTGGCTAACTGGATTGTTTTTATTACAATACAAGGGGGACTCTGCCACCCTGCTCTTATATACTTATGCTCTTATATATACTGCACTTATATACACCTCTCCCCGACAATCCCTCCACAAGACACTTGCTTGCTGAATCAAGAAATCATCCCAGCGTCTCCCTTCTGTTCTGAAGTCTGGTCTGCACGTGTTTTCAACCTCACCCCCAAGTCCATGCCTTCTTCTCCCCTTTCCTTTTCCGCAACCTCCACCTTGTTAACAGACCAACTCCAGGGTCATCTCCCGCATCGCCATCCTCCCACACATTGCAAGTACTAAGCACCCTTTTCCCGTTCTACCCAATTATGAAGCCACCCCTGCTCCTTCATCTTCACCCCATGCCCATGCCTCCTGCCCGCTTTTAGCAACCCTCCTTTACACTCTCCCATTTTCACCTTCACTCTTTTCCCGCCCTCTCTCCAACTACCCCTTCCACACAGAGCACCCCCATTTCCATACCAACCTCCTATCCTGCAGCTCCCTTTGCACAGACACGCAATTTTCACCACCCCCCTTACCAACTCTTTGCATAGAGACAACCCCCTCTTCCCTCCTATATCACACTTCTGCAAATATATGTTACTGTATGTTTAAGATGAATAGAGCAAGGCTGTTCGTTTGTTCAGTTGCAGAAGGTTAAGTGATGGATGTTGCTTGATATAGGTGTTTGCTTGATAATAAAATGCCTGTCCTAGATTACTGCATTGAATTTGGAAGTTTGGGCTTATCCACACTTCCTCTTGTCCTGGAGAAAACCGCTCTTTAGTGCTCAATCAGCACAAACAGCAATTTGGGTTTTCCCTGGGTTGCTATTTGTTCTGATCTATTGCTAAGGAGTGGGTTTTCCCTTAGGAAGAAGTAGGGCAAGGGGGAAACTGCTTGGACCTGTGCTTTCTAGGCACAGCAGAAGCAGAAGTGTGGATGAGCCTTTTGTGTAGTAGACAACACATGGTACCAGAAATGAAATTTGAGGACTCTTACCTCTCACTAGGAGGCAGCTGAGTGGAAGAAGGGAAGGACTGAGTAAAACAGGGATGCAACAGCGCTGAAGGGGAAAGGGGTTTTCAAACAATGGCAAATGTCTGAGGAGAGCAAGCTGAGTGAGATTCTGAGAGGAAAGAAACGGTTGTCTAAAACAAGGTTTGAGTACAGCAAGAAGCAAGTTGAGAATGACTTTGCTGTGCTGGCTTTCTGACGCTGGCTTCTGTATCATAACCATCTCTATTATTTCGCCTTGGTAAATTTTTTTTTAAACAACCAACAGACAAATGCCTCAGGGTTTCTCCCTTCCCAATCTATTCAGATATTTCCTGCTGTTTCCTGTTGCCTCTCAGTGTCAGCCCCTTCATGCTCCCATGCCACAAACACGGCTGTTGTGTAACCTGCCTTCACTTTTATGCCCCTGCCCTGCCTTCATGAAAATCCAGGATGCTACAGATCCCCCAGTTGGGTCAGCACGGTGATGGACTAGTGCAAATATAGTATTACAATATTAAACAAGCTATCTATGACAAAGAAATAAAATTTTAAAAGCAAGGGCACTTGATTCTCAGTGCTGCATCTGCACGAACGTTCAGTAAGCAGTGACTCTCAAGTATCTTAGTAACAGGCCCCATAAGAGTATTTTGTTTCAATATTTTATCCACATAGCTACTACCATTTCTCTTGGGAGTCAGTATTCTACAAATATTGTGCCTGAAATCATACACAATTACCAGGTGGTGTCATTAAACTCACTGGGGCTTAACTTCTGAGTTAAGCATAAGATTGTCCTATTATGATCCTAACTAGAAATTTTAAAAAAACTAGCTTGGGATGGGATAGGACCTTCTAAATGGTCTTTTTAAAGGACTTAAAAGTTTGATATCCCTTTCACTTTTATTTCAGAACAACAAAGAGTGAAAATATTTTGAAATAATTCATTGCATAGCTTTTCGTTAAGCTTGTCTACAATTAAAAACACAACATTCCCAGATCAGTAAGAATGTTGCATTTTTGCTCCTATAATCCAAATAATGACTTGTGTAAAGAAAGATGCAAAATATTTTCCAACTTAAAGACCTGGGTAAGGATTTCCAAACAAAACTGATATACAAAATAAAAACAAAATTGATATCTGCATTATAGAATATTGAAACAGGAACACAGTAATGTGACAATTGACCTTAATTAAAGCAATGTGAAACTTTACTTTTAAAACACAAAGTGAAGAAATCATGCTTTGAGTTCAGAGGTTTCATGTAAAACACATTAATGAATCATAATTATTTTGCCATGCTGGTTCAAATATTTCATTAAATGACAAAACAAACTGAACAACTAAGTTTATCAGAGTTTAGATTTTAAAGATTGTCAATTATGAAGATAAAATATTTCCTGATACAACTGAAGACATGTTTTTTCTCTCTGCCAAAATACACAGACTCTAACAAATGGCAAGTACCCAAAACATAAGGATTAGATAGTATAACTTTTTTTAGAAATGGGGCTCCAATGACTTATTTTGCAGACAAAACCCATAATCATTCATCCTACGTAGGTTATGGACCTCAAAGTCTAGCGTGCTTTCCTTTGTATTTCCTGCATCAACAAACCAATATTTAAATATGCTATAGAGTCTACTTTGTATAATGCTGTTATCACAGGCAGACAAGCACTTGTAAAAGCAGCTGTCATTGACCTATATAATAGCCACAATCCAAAGGAGTGGGCATATGAATGAATTGGAACCACACACACAGTCAAAAGCCTTTTCTAGTTGTCACTGAAGCAAAAGTCTCCTCAAAATGTTAAACAAGTTTAAGAAAATGTAATTTGGGTTTGGTAAACACAATCTACTTCCACTTGTAATGGCATTCCAATCATCAGTAACATCCAATATGTTTCAAAGAGAAAGTAAAGCACATTAAGTATTGAGAAATGGATGCTTAGCACATTTCTACCAAATGTGATACATGTAATTGAACACACCATGATTGGCTGATGCAGCCTGAATCTCATCATGAATCCTGGATTAGTGGTCCACTTCTGGGTTCCTTTGTAGAGATACTACCTCGTTAAAGTGATACTAACTTTCCTACAGTTGAACTGGAAATCCCAAAACATCTTTTGTACCTTTCTCTTGTACTACAAGAACTTTTAAAACATGTCCTTTTGACCATACATGGCCAGGCTACAGTGCTATCCCAAAAACACAGCTCAAGTCTTCTGCCCTGTTTTTTGCACATTAATGGCATAGCAAGCATACAGCTAGTTCTGGACACCTACCGCAGAGTTTATTTTTCTTAACCGTGCGTGGCATTCAACTGAGTTTTACTCAAAGGAGACCTGTTGAAGGTAAGGACATGATGACTAAGGTAGGTCCATTCATTTCATAAAGTTCGACTTTGAGTAAAACTAGAATACCATTCTGTTTTGGTGGATCAGTTTACCATCTCAGGAGAAGGATGCCAGTACATACACCAGTCATAAATAATAGCACCATTATAAGACACATCAAAATAAACTACACTCATTCATCTAATGCGATGATTGAAAATGATTACTTAGCTCGCATGTATTTGGATATCAAGTTTTGAAGAGTTTAAATTCTTCTTAAGTCCAGCAATGCTTTTCCAAACATTTCTGTGGATAAGAGAAAGTTTCAAGGTATCTGGGCAGAGCTGCAATTTCTAGCTCAGTGATGTTATAACTGTTCCAACCAACTGCAATGAAACTAAACAAAAACACAACTCAGGAAGGAAAGGCAGAGCATTTGCCACCTCCCAGTTTCAGGTATATCAAGAATTTGCTTGTGCTGAAGGGTAGAAGACCCATGTCCAGAACTCAGCATAAAGTTGGAGTTCAAACCCAGAACCATCAAACTGATATCCATCCCAAAGATACTGATGATTTGCTTAATGTGGGATTGTTTTGTCTTCACAGAAGTCACAGCATATTAGTTACAGGCTGGCATGCTCCAATTTTGACATTTCTAGATCTGTTAACCATGGCTGTGAGAACAGACATGTGCAAATGAATTTAACATTAAAATATATACTTCAGAGACTATGAAATAAATGAAGAATGGTTTGGTTTCCTTTTGTTAAATAAGCCTGCATACAGGGGAGGCCTCTCTTTGAAATTCAACAGCATTTGGCTGATTTGTATTTTAAAAGGGCATACAGTGGCCAATATAAACTCATGTCATGTGGAAAATACTTTGCGCAGTAAACTGTTTGCATGCAGGTAGCCCATCACAGTGGTTTTAATCCCTACAGCCCAAACTGGGGGAAAAAACCACAAAAGGGTGAGAGCAGATCCAAGCGTGAGCTGCAACTGCCCTCTGTCTTGTACTTAAAATGGCCACAATCTACCACCTGCAAATATGTCTTGGGTACTCCATTCTACATGCCTTTGCCCCAAATCCCCTTTACACTTTCAGAAAGCCTGCTTTTGCTCTGAATTACATTACAAGCATTTCGAGTCTAGGCGCTTTACAAATGAAAAGAAAATGTTGCTTTGGGTCTTTTTCTTGCTAACACTTTCTAATATCTGGAAGAGAGAGTGGAAATATGCGGCTAAAACAGGGAAACGTTTTTGTATAAGAAAAAAAGGGGTATGAAGTGCTACTGAAAAAAGTCAAGAAAGGGTGCTATCCTAGGTAACTATTTTAAAGCCAATAAAACACAATGAACAGACTACCATTGAGCTATGGTACGTTCAGATGCACAAATGTTCGTTGCATTTCATTAGCTCTTTCAGTGGTGGTGTTTAAATATTGTGGTTTTAATGAGGCCTGGTATTATTCCTATATAAACTTGCTACATTATACTAACGTTTCCCCAAACAAACCTCTTGTAAACATTTTTTCACATCTTAACACTGTTCAGAAAATTTCAAAAAGCATGAAAGAGAAATTATGGGTTAGCCCAACTTTCACACAACTGTAAAAGTGAGGGTGGTGTCTATCTAGGCTTTATGCGAAGCGTTTCAGTACAGATCTAAGGTTGTCATCTCTCGGCTGTCTCCTTGCTTTGCATTCGTAGCTTTCTAAGGCTGTATTTTTCCTCCCCTTGTGAGGCTATGGAGATCACAGCACTCTTGTCAACCTCTGTCTGCTGCCTTGCTTATCTGGTGATCAGGAGAGTACCTATGGAATACGAAATAAAAATAAGACATATACTCTGTAAAGTGGGTCTAATTGAGCATTAATTGTAGTAGTGTGGTTGTCAATGAAAAAAACATTTCTGTATAGTAGGGGCTGGTTACCATAACATCTCAGATCTTGTGCTATCTATACCAGTGCTAAGTCACCTGGACAGGCAAATAATGATGGTGTAGAGACATCACTCAGCCAGGCCATGTTTGTGGTAAATTGATTATGGATCGTAAAAGAACCACTATCAAGTAGATAGAGCCATGCTGTCACCATAACATTTGGATTGGGTCTGATATAGCCTAGAGGTAACAGAATAAAAATGTAATTTGTTCTTCCCAACTTCAGACTTACCTATACAGGAAAATAGGGCGCCAACTCTTTTTAAAGCCCACCCAAAAACCCCAGGGAAACAAATTCTTTGAAGGCTTCGTAGAATCAGGACTTCCAACCAGGTCAATTTATCACATTCAGCTGGAGATAAATCTGGATTTTGTTGGTGCAGATAACGTCACCCAATTCCTCCAAATAGCTAACCAAGCCCCCAGGGCCTATTATCTAAAGCAAGCAATGGGAAAATACCAACTCCCAGTAGTGTCAGCAGCAGTACACACAAGACTATAAACAAACTCAAGAGGTATGGGATGGAGAGCTAATGACATTTATGGTGAAGGCTAATTTATCATCACTATTTTTGAGTGCTGAATGATATAGTTAGTATGTTGAAGCATTGTTGAGATTGTGCAAGTAAGGTTGTGCTTGAGAAATTCATTTTTATCTTAACCTTATCACATACTTTGGCTATAAAAACAACAATTGAGAAGTGGCAATAGTGTGGGGAAAAGATGTATTGCAGTTCAGAGGCTAATATCCATGTTCTGTCAACAGATGCGAAGTGTGTACTGCTATAGATTTTATCTTGATTATAAGGCAAGATTGTGGGTTTTTACTCCCTATGTATACCGATTTATCAAATCGCTTGAGAAACAGGTTTCGATATAGACTGAAATGTAACATTAGTTTATACGGAACACAAATCAATGCTTAACAATAACCAAGACCCCATTAAGGACTGGGTCCTTCTCACATCACCACTTTATGCCACAATGGGCTGTATCACTATGGGATAGCAGAGATCCATAGAATATGACATAGGCATGTTTATTCAATTTGGACTGTTTTCATAACCTTCCAAATAGGAGTACTAAACATTTTTCTCATGCTCAATACAGTCATCATCCCAATTCTTAGAGAATTTATAAAAATATTTTACTCCAATAACCTGATAAGGTAAAAATAAGTGTTTTATAGCAAATTATGAACAGACTCACTAACTATGAGTAGAGCTGCTAAGTTGCAATCCAGAAATTCCCCTTGTACCATTAAATCTACCACTGAATTGGGACACTCACTGCTTCTTTTGCCCATTCCACTTCCTTTGTTGCCCTCCCCGCCATCGCAACCCCACATATTGCAAGTAGGATTCCAGCATGCCACAGGGCAGGTGGATAAAACAACAAGTAGCAGCTGTGTCAGTGACAAAATCAAAAGGTACAGGGGGAATCTAGGGTTTCCACCAAACAACTAAATGAGAAATTAAGTTCATTTTAAATGCCATACATTCGTTACTGACTCACACGTTTCCACTTTCTTTTATGTGTTTTGTTGCCCATTTCAGACTGGCAGGTTTTTTTTAAGGTGCAGAAGCATCTTTCAAATCTACATGGCTAACTTCATAAACAAATCCCAAACACTAGTCTGACATGCTTTACATTTACATTGTTAAACCACCTAGAGTAATCTTAAAATGACAGGACTAATTGCATAACTCTCCAGGAGACTGAAGTACTTTCAAATTCTCCCACCAGGGCAATTTCATATGTCACAAAACTGCAGCAGAGATGATGATAGACAACAGCAACCATTGAGTAAGATGATGATTGTGTGATGGGTATATATTTAAACCCATGCTAATGTAAAATTAACTCACCCGCGAGGCATCCATCATCTTTCCCCCAGGACTGCAGTCCCATGACCCCCCATTCCCTTATTAGGGGAATCTGGGATCAATTTTGTGAGTGAAAAAATTACCCTGAGAAAATAATGGGGTGATTATGTTTTTTTTCTCTCTCTCTTAAATTACTAGAATTTCAAAACCAAAACCAAAAACAACACATTTGAAAGAAGTTGCTGCACCTGTAAAGACACTCTTTAAGCCGACTATGAAATACAAAAAGTGCACTCTTCTATATCTACATATAAAACATATTAGAAATAAAACTTGTGTAAAATGTTTGCTGTGCAAACTATAAAAAGTCAGTCAGTCTATTGTTTTTCCTATATATTTAGGCCAGATTCTCTTGCTTCCTATTGCAGAGAATCACTGTTATCCAAGACCAGCCCACTGATGTTTGTGGTTGAGAGGTCTGCTCCGTCATCTTCAGTGCTGTCCACAGATTCATCCTCACTTTGCCCTGCCATCATGACTTGTTGAACAGCCAAAGTAGTACCATCAGACGAAAGAGATTGCAGACTGTCTACATTCATGTTGACTGGGGCTGTAATTGTTACAACGGCTCCTGAGAATGGGGAGGAAAAACAAGGGTCCAGTTGGAACAACAATTCAATTCTTTTACAAAATCCACAGTTCTTACTCTGAAAAACCTGTTAATGAAAGCCAAAGATCTAAAAATTAAAAGTGAATGAAAGTTGAACAAGCTATTTGAATTATCTTTCTCCATACAAGTAATTTCAAAAACAGAGATGTCAGTTTTAGTCTATTGAGATTTCTAAGTTTTGAACATCTTGGAACACGTTTCTCATTTATCTTAATAAACAGTGGGTTTGTACTTTTAAAATTGGGCAGCCAATGAAAAGCAATCCCAAAGCTGTTAACTTTTAAGGCTACAATTCTATATACAATTACTTGAGGACAAGCCCCAGTGAACAAAGTGGAACTTGCTTCTGAATAAACATGTGTGAGGCTGAAAGTGTGTATCAGACACAGGTATGTTTAACCACATTGAGCCATTACAGACCTCTGTTTATATGAATGGTGCTGATACATAGGAGGGCAAAATAATCCAATTTGGCACATGGATCATGTGATCCATGAAGAACTGCTGCTATGCTAAGGGCATGTTCCTAACTGCCTGATCAGTGCTGATGGAGGGAGCTACAGCTGGGTAGAGGTGTCCCTCTACTTGGCTCCAGTGGGCTCCACTGGCTGCAGATGCCCATGCTGAAAGCACAGCTGATTGGGCAGCTACCTCCAGCAGTATTCCCATTGGTGGTAACTAGTGTAGACCCCCAAAGCAGGGTGCTACAGTGCTGAATCAGGGCTGGGGATGAATCTGATGGATCCTCAGCAGGCTGAATGCCAGAAAAGAGGCCCAATTCAGACCCACCCCCTGCTGCACCAGCCTGGAGCTGGCACGGCAGAAGAGGAAACTGGCCCCCAACTGGTTTGCCTTCGACAGTGTGAGCAGCAGTGCTTCAAGTTGGGGGTTAGAATTGCTCTGAAATCTATTTACTTCAAGGGTTTATTTTTACTAGAGAGATTGCACCCCTTTCATTCATACAAACTGTTTGCGAAATTGTCTGACAGGCTCAGGATACTCTTTGCATCCAGTTTGCAAAGAGTAAATAAAGTAGCTGAGGAATCTGCTTACCATCGGACATTGTAAGTTCATTTGATTGATGCTGAGCTACTCCTGATGCAATGGAGTCTGGCCAGAACCTTTGAACTGGTCGGTTTTGAGCTGTTTTCTTCTTTGTTTTTGGAGTTTCAGAACAGCTGGAGTCCAACATTGGCTGAAGAATTCGTCTTCTAGCATTGATAAACCTAAAATGACCAAAAATGAATCTTATGAACACATCCGTAAAATCAGACTCTCTATACCCAAGCCCAGTGCTAAGCAGGAACACACACACACTTGGCTGATACAAAGGGAGTATGATTCTGCTGCCTTTGGTGTGGTAGAGAGTTCCCTGCAGGGAGCTTTATGGCATACTGAAATTCAGTGCTTAGCAAGATTGCCTGCCTCCACACAACATTAGTCAATGTGAAGGGAGGGTGATTCTGCTTGGTCCAGGTGCTCCTTGTTTCTCCTGTCCTGTCAAAGGAGAGGAGTGGGGAAACAATCACTTTGCCAGTCCTTTGTTCGGATCTTCCCAAAGCACAGAACATGGGCCTGATGAAGTGGTACCAAAATGCAAATCCTGCACAAGGGATTCTCACAGCTGGGCAGGACAACACACCTGTCAATCATGTGGCATACTCACTTGTCAAGGATGATTCCAGTAAGGATCTGGCCCATGACCACCTCTGCCCTACATCAATCCCGTCCAGTTTTAGCTTTACATAGCAGCCCAAAGGAAAATGCTGTATATTTCTATGTGACTTTTCAATATAGGTGAATTTTGTAACACAAAAAGTGGCATATTCGTTGTATCTTACCAGTTGTTAACCTGAAGTAATGTCAGATTGGTTTGTGCTGCTATCTGTTTTTTCTCATCCTCTGTTGGATATGGATGCTACAGACAGGAAGGGGGTTGGAAAAGTTATAAGAACTTTGCTCTTTAAAGATATGCAATAAGCACAATACAAAAATCTGCAACCATAAAGCAAAATGAATACAATTTAGTGTGGGATTAATTCTATGCTAATTAGATAATTTCTGACCAGATAAACTAATTTTTGACAACACACATCACAATGATTTCATATGTGTAGATTGAAATTTTCATTGTTTTATGTAATATGTTGATTTTATGACACCGATTACAGATAATAATTTATTACTCTAATAATGAAAGGAACATTATTATTTAGACTCCTACTTCTGTGAACTTAAAATACTCACTGCTATTACAAAAACCAACGCTTTCTCATCCCTAGTACTCCAATTTCTATAGTCTCTGGTGCTAGTTCCCAGAAAAATTTTATTCACAGGTAAGGAATTGAAAATGACTGCAAGGGAAAGGAAATCTACAATAACTTCAAGGATTCTGTCACCTGCGGGAATCTCCATACTCTTTTTCCTCTGTACTTTTTAAAAAACCCTTTAGTCTCATTTTTTTGTTGCTATATTAACTTTTATGAAATCATAAAATTAACTAGCCAGTTTCCCCCAGATGTAATGAATGTATTCCCCCCCCCCCCCGAATTCTCACAGAAAATTTTAATTCTCTATCTTTTCAGCATATTAGCTGGCAGACCAATCTTTGCTGATATCCCTGATCCATTGACAGTTACTGGCCCAGTTTAGGCATAACTGATAAGACAATTAGTAACTGGGTGCAATATAAACTGAGATTATTAAAATGCTTAGCACAGTAACAGAAGAAGTAGATAGTAAACTGTCAAGCATTTATTATTTAAATGGGTGCAATAAAAAACATTCCCTCCCAGGAAAAAAAGAAGGCAAGTGCTAGCTTCAGAACAACTTTAACCTAGCTCTGTGCAAATCTAATATCCAGTGAAGTCATGAAACCTAAAAGAAAGCCAGAAAGGACTTCAACTTCAACCTTCAAATGATAACCAGGTTGACCACTACATGATTTTTAAAAAAGAATTAACAATATAACTTTATCCTTAAATGTCCATGTGGGGGAGGGGATTATTCTCCCAGCTGTCCTTGCTAGATGGCATGATCCTTGGGGAACACAGCATGTGATAAAGCTGGATTTATCACATTGTGTCATATGGTAGGGATGAAATACCGTGTGGAGTTAAATAAAAGCATTACCAGTTAAATATCTACAAGAGAAACATAGCTATTTCTAGTACTATCTATAATGTACTTAGTATAGTAATTCTAGTACCGTATTTTTCGTCCCATAGGACACTCCGTCCCATAGGACGCACCTAGTTTTTTTTGGGGGGGGGGGGAAATAAAGGAATTTTTCCCCCTTTATTTCCCCCCCAAAACCAGGTCACGGAACAGCAGGATGGCGGCGCTGCGCCTCCCCTCTGTCCCCCGAGCTTGTGGGGCTGGCCGATGTCTCTCCGGCGCACAGGGCGCTCCGCTTCAGGGCGCCCCGCGCGACAGGCTGCTATTCACAGCCTAGAGAGCCCTGCGGGAACTCCCACGGGCTCCCCAGGCTTGCGGATAGCTTCCTGAAGCCTGGAGAGCAAGAGGGGTCGGTGCGCACCAACCCCTCTCGCTCTCCAAGCTTCAGCGAAAGCCTGTATTCGCCCCATAGGACGCACACAGATTTCCCCTTCATTTTTGGAGGGGAAAAAGTGCATCCTATAGGGCGAAAAATACAGTAATTTATCAGGAACTGTTAAGAATTACCGTATTTTTCGCTCTATAACACGCACCAGACCATAATACGCACGTAGTTTTTAGAGGAGGAAAACAAGAAAAAAAATATTCTAAACGAAATAGTGGATATATGATTTTTGTGGTTCATGCTGTGGCCACAGACATGTGATCTGACAGTGAGTTTGGAGTAGCCCAATGCAAAAATCCTGAGGATCAATGTGGATCTATGCTTTGTAATCACGGAGGAGGGAAGGAAGGGGAACCATGGATCCTCTGCTCACGACTGCAGCAGATCCCCCCCGCCACCCGCAGGCATTCGCTCCATAACACGCACAGACATTTCCCCTTACTTTCTAGGAGGAAAAAAGTGAGTGTTATGGTGCAAAAAATACGGTAATACAGACCCATTTTTGTCTCCTTAGTATCATAAGATGTTATGCAGTACAGTTCAAAAGGGAATACTGGACCACATATTACATTTAGCCATGCAGAAAGTTCAAGTTATTTTAATACCTTTGGATGAAGCCACCAGCACTGGTAGCTTGTTACATATATTGCTCTATCTGCTAGAGCTGAAAATACTGCTGCCTAAACAGTACAATTTGAGGGGATTGAGTATAATAAATTTGATCACGAGTACATGGACTGTGGAGCATTCCTGTTGAGCGTTCCTCCCCTACCTCCAAAAACATACAGCCAAAGGGACTGAATTCTTTACAAAACTACATATAACATGTGAATTAAGAAGAAAACCTGTAAAAACTTTTGTCTGACCTTTCAGATCATAATGTAACTTACTATGCATGTAGGTATTACAGGAAACATGTGTGACCCTAAGCTAACAAGGCCCCTTTTGAGAGTGTGGAGTGCATTTAGTAAGGCAATCTGCACAAAGAAACATGCTACTGCATTCTAGCCCCCTAGGAACTGTTCAGATTAACAGAGATATAAATATATCCCTCAAAGGACTACTGTTCAAGGGAGCACAGGATTAAAAAAAATCCTCAGCATGATGTAATAAAACCAAAAATATCTCTAAAATTTAAGATCACAAGGTTATATAATAGACATCCACTGAATTTGTGCCTGATTCAACTCTAATATACCAAGTTAATATATTCTGAGTAGGTAGTTAAAAGCTTCAGATTTTGCCAAAACATTTTCCCCTCATGCAGATACCAGCAGAAATTATCAGAACAGTAGTGATTCCCAAATCACTGTGATCAACCTTACCCCTATGTGCTGAAAAAGCCAAGACCTCATCACATTTGTAGCATGCTTTGGAAGAACTCCTCTTTTATTTTTTGATGACCCGTCATCTTGATGCAAGATGCTTAAATCTTGGTTTAATTGTAACTGGAGCTGCACAGAGATTCAGACGTAGCAGGCAGTTACTAACACACCATAATATTACCATGTTTTTTTTAAATATTTCACTAAAAAATGCTTATAATATAAAACAAACCTGTGAATTCTGGATCCTGATGGTTCCAGGTGACAAAGCTTGTGTCACTACTTGACCTTGAGGCGTGACCACAGTCACTGGCTGATACACCGTACCACCTTAAAAGAATATAATATAGCAATATTACACTACAGCAAAGGCACAGTATGATGATAACATTTTCATATAGATGTCATTAAACAAAGAAAACAATAAACTATTTACACAACACACAAAACTTACTTTAAAACTTCGCTACAATTTTAACTTCACTATAATTTTACATAAGCTTGCTTGTTTGTTTGTTTTTTAAAAAAGAAGAATAGACAATTGCATTTGATTCACCTTTCCATATAGCCATTATTGTGAAGATGTTAGGCCAGTTGGTTGCATAATAATTTGTATTTGAATAATATAAAATAATAATGTTTTCATCAGCGGCCATTATTATTATTATTTATTGAATTTGCATACTGCCCTTCATCCAAAGATCACAGGGCTACTCACAACAGAAAAATAAAAAATGAGGATACAAAAAACTTAATAAAACAAACATTCCACATGGCTGCTTCAATAGGAGAGCCATAAACATGGCCCATTTCATTGGCTTGGCTGCCTCCCATAACTGTCTGCTTCAGTCAACCTGGTCATTTTATCAGTTATTTTGTATGCATTTGTACTGAATGTTCTCGTTTTCCTCATCCTTCCCCATCCTCTCCCCCCCCCCCCATTTTTTATACCATGCCTACCTGCTTATATGCCATTATTTTAAATTGTAAATGACCTTGACTGCACAGGCAGAAAGGCGACATATAAACATAGTAATCAAAAAATCATCTCAAGAATTCCTTTTCTTAGTCACTTAACAGACACAAACTACATCTACGATGCGCGCAGGGTTTGAATTTTTATTCAGTGCTTCCTACCTGCAACGGTTGCCATAGTTACATTTCCCTGCTGCAAGGCTGATGCAGGTACCATAATCCCCTGGGGACTGAGCGTACCTGTGATGGCACTTTGAATTGGCTAGAAATAGTAAACAACAAAAATTACATGAACTTATAACAAAGGATGCTCCTATCACTTTAAGTTGAAATGGTACTGTACCAAATATGAGATGTTCAAAACATAAACCCGATGAGGATAATGATGATGTCATCACTACCAACCAGTATGATCAAAAACAGTGATGAAACTAGTATGAGAAGGAAATTCAATGAAAGGAGGTGGTAGATAACCTAGATATTTCAGTTTGACAGTATGTTGCGTTTATATTTGGTTATCCAAATGTGGGTTTTCTTCTCCACATTGAACCACCTATCAGAATATAGAACAGATATGCAAATTCTGGATCAGAAATAACCCAGCTGACAGTGCTTATCCCATTTAATATTAGCCTAGTCACATGCTACTGTAATCAAAGTGCTTGTAAAAGAGACAATTGATAAATTTTAGTCAATGCACGACATATTTAGGAATTGTTATTCTACAATAATTTAAAATATCCCAACATTTCTTAAAAAAGAAAAGAAAAGGTTATGCAAATATGCTTATGGCTGCAACCCTATTACCTGGAAGTACGTCTTACTGAACTCATTGGGACTTCAGAATAGACTTGTTTAGAATTGTGTTATAAGTAAAAAAATATGGCAACCACATGTACAGTCAGAATATATATAACACTGTATTGTTGGGGGTGAAATTCTAGCCCTTCTAAAGTTAATGCTAGAAAAATGCACGAATCCTCACAATTAAACATGGTCAATAGTTCATTGTTTTCCACAGAAAATGTAAAGTTTCAAGCACTTAAAATTTGAACTTTTTGGATATTTTGCAAACTTAAAATTTATCTGATTTATTGAGGTATCAGCCAAATCTACAGGTAAGTCTAGATGACAATGCAATTTACAATTAGTACATTGACATGGGGCTGGCATGATGGATGTAATGAAACACAATGAAGAAGTTCAAAAACATACACCAGTATCTCAATACTAATCGTGATAAACTAAATTTATGCCATGGAACTTGTGAGCAGATGTTGTCTGACTGGTTTCTAGGAGAGCTCTCATGGTATGAATGGTGAATGTAGCCATATGCTAAAGTTTTGAGAGGTGTGCTCTGAAATTATAGCAATTCTGATGGCATTTTGACTTATGTTCAAGGAAAAGAGAGGGAATGAACAAGATATGAAATTATCTACCAACTTCTGTTCCTCCAGTTACTAGCAATTCAATTTCAAAAATATAATACTTCAGTGTAGCAGTTGGTTTTTTACACTTTCCAATAAATTAAACAAAACAGAGTGCCTGCATGGACACATTTTTCATTATAGGTGTTATGTATAGGTGGGCCCATAGCTCAGTGGTAGAGCAATATTTTCCAAATGGTTCCAGGCTTAAAATCTGGTATCTCTATAAAAGGATATAAAGTATCAGGTACCTGAGGCCTTATAACAGACTTTGCCAAACAGAGCAAACAATTCTGAGTCCAAGAGATCTGAATTTGTATAACACAGCTTTTGGGCCCTTATGTGCATGGAATGCAGGCTGTGGGATGTGAGGAGCTTTATTTTATGTCCTGAAGCCTTGTGTATGTGATGAGAGAGCAATCACAGAACCCTATTTCTACATATAAATCACCACTTGCTGGGATGGGGCCATTATCTACAATGAGATGAACAAAGCCAACCCCCAAATTAGGCTAAGGAGGTAGTGCCAAAGAGGTGCAATGATAATCGTGTCATTTTTGCTCTACTGCTCACATTTTCTGGTGACTCTTTCCATGAAGACAGCTGCTCCAGCAAATCCAAGCTATCTCTATCATGTTTAAAGTTGCTGGACTGCAGACAAAGAGTTGATAGATTATGATCATTCTTTAAGAATTACATTTCCATGTACGTGACTACTAAGAAAAAGGGAGATCTTATAATCTTAACAATATCACAAAACTTAAAAACTGCTAGCTTGCCAGTCACAGATCATCTATTTGTAAATTGCATGGTTTACAAATTCAACCAATATTAACATAGTAATTTATATTTTATCTGCTCTTTCTTTCTTTGTTTTAAAAACTAATCTTACCTATCCTGAGTCTTTGGGATAATGTAGATTATAAATCAAATAAAGAAAATATATTTCAGTTAGCATGAAAGGTACCTGGGGTTGTACAGGTGAATAAGGACTCCCAGATTCTCCACTTAGCAGAGTTTCACTGTTCATTTTCGTTTTCAGACAGGCAATATAGCGACTACAGAAATCCTTACAGAGCTCATTAACTTTTTCTAGCTCAAGTAGATGAATTCGTAAAACCTGAATTGCCTTTACCATCTAAAAGAGGGAAAAGAGAAAGAATTCAGAGACAAGTAAAAAACCAATGAAAACAAACATTTGCATATGTCATTTACAGTGTGCGAAGTTGTTCAATATATGTTTGAGCTACTTTTTTGCTTATTTTCAAAAGGGCTGTTTATAATTATTGTTGCTTTCTCCTACCCATATATTGTCTCAATGTGGGAAACTGTGTACTGTACACTGTTAACTGCTTGCACAAAACTGGGGACTGCCCACAGCATGTATAGGCTATATAAATGCATTTTTCTACACAGATCTGATTTGTGCAGATTATCATGTATGATGCAGCCCTCCTATTTAGCCCACCTTTTCCATTTTTCTTCTTATACAAGTTTCCAATGAACAACATGCAGAGATTTTCACATACCCAACTTCCTTATGATAAGTAGTTGAGCTGATCAGAAATAGCAATATGCATTATCTTCAAGTGTCAACTCAAGTACAATCAGATGTGCATTTGGCACAAAGCCAACCACTCAATTTATTTTACTTGTTAAGAAAATGCAGCCTCAGAGTGGCTTACACTTACAGAATAAAAATACAATAATTAAAACATAAAATTACAAGATGATGCAATCTACAATCAGTGGCAGAAAAAAAGTGGAAAAGAATCAGGAGTAATCAACATTAAAAGCAGAAAAGGCATAAAAGCTCTGAGTAAAAAGGAATCACAAAGAGCACAATGAAAATCCACTTGCACAACAGCACTTCTGGTTTCTCATCTTTATCCACTGCAGCTGCCCACGTGCCCCAAGAATCTTGAGCAGATTTTGAAGCTGTGTGGAAGGATAGAGGAAACTAGAAGCCAGGGGCGTAGCTAGCTGCTCCGGCACTCGGAGCAGCAGGAGCGGGGCGATCCACCCAGGGGGCAGGGCGGCGATCTGCCCGGGGGGAGGCACAGCGAGCTGCCCATGGAGTCCACCTGGCGGGCGCAAGCCCCACGCTGCCATTTTAGGCAGCGTGCAGCCTCGAGCCACCACGTCACTTCCAGGAGAGACGCGTGGCCTGGGCGCGCTGCAGACCAGGCCCCGCGGTAAGTGCCGCCCCCCCCTGTGGTGTGCCATTTTATCACCCCCTCAGGGATGACACCCAGGGTGGTTCGCACCCCCACTTCCTACGCCCCTGGTAGAAGCCATATTCCACAAATGGATGTTCACACAAAGGAGAGAGTTCAATAAGCAGACTGCATCTCTGAATGGGTTCTTCACCTGGTCACTACCTGCCCCATATCAGAAGGCAGTGGCACCAGGAGAAGGGCCTCTGGATATAAGCTCAATATTCAGGCAGCACCTCAATTGCCAGAATCAGCAGGCACAAAATATCATGAAGTTTCCACTTAAGGAACTACATGCACAGTAAAGAGCCAATCAGGGTTCTTTCAAGCAACCATATTAAATCAAATGGTTTGTTGAGATGTAAACCACAAATCCCAGCTGGGTGGGTGGGGAGAGAGGAGGGGAATGGAAGGAATTGAGGAAGTAGTGGAGGAGGACAGCAAATTAAATGCAAACAACCAAAACCCTACAAATAAGAACATCTGACTCACTGGAAAACATATTGATATGTCAAAAGAGTCTCATGAAGCAGACAGATTTACTACAAACAAACAACTATCTAAAAAAAGAAGCTAGCCAAGTTGATAATTCGCTATGTGATGGAGGAGCTTTTGTTAGTAATACTGACAGGGAATGTCTGCTGCTACCAAGGGCTGTAAATTTCAACTTCTTTTAGTTGACATTTCACAATTCAGTTTTCTCAATATCAATTTACTTTTTTCAAATATAAAGATTTTATAAATAAATTGAAATCTTCTCTAAAATGTTTTTACTTACTAGATTATCTGTTTCTGGATCTTCACAAAAAAATGGTTTTCCTTCCTTCTCCTGCTTCCTAACAAAGTTTTCAATATCTACATCAAAACTTGCAGACGTTGTGCCTTCTGAGCCTTGTGTGGATTGTTCACATTTTTCAAATAATAGTGCTAATAAGGGGAACAGTGGATGTCTAGGAATAAAAAGACAAGCAAATTGTAGGTCTCTTGAAATGTCTATGTGCAAGTCAGTTTGATAAAAAATTCTGAGCGATCTGGACATTGCATACATACAATCCTATTATTTTAGATTATTACATTAGTATTACATTTAATGTAATAAAGTTACATTAGCAATTACTATGCTAGGATCGGAACTGAATATACTGTGATCTCCCTTATTTGCTCTTCTTTTTAGCATGGATCAAATACTGCTAACTTTGGAATCATTTAAATATCAATGTCATCCCACAGTTTGACGTAAATGATACTGATGGGTAGCTTGAACTATTGGGTCTCACTTACGTTTTTATTAAGCTCTGTTCAAATAAAGACCCTAAAAAGCCTGAAATTTAATACAATTGTATGTTTTTTAAAAAACATAATCTAGTAGGGATGCCATACTTTATTTTCTAAGATTGTAAGGATGTAGCTCTAACAGAAAGCAAGTTTAGACAAATATATATAACTAAATACAAAGACAATAAAAAGCTTTGCCCTGAGACGCGGCTCACAATCCTGAACACTTAAGTATGTTTAACGCCAACAGAAGGTAGTAGAACTTACTGCACAAGCCTTCTGTCCTCAGTAGGGCTTAGTCTCTTGTAAATGTATAGATTTCAGTCTTAAGCATGAAAATATGTATTAACCATCTCACAGTAATTAGAAAACCCCAAATGTATGAACTTCTTGACAAGTTACAATACGTTGGCTGATTTAAGCTTAGGCCTCCTCTTCTAAACTTATTCTACTTTCTGAGTACCCCAACCTATCACCAACCTCCCCAGCTGCACTGATATGTGCAACAAACTTTGGTCTAGGCACTAATTCAATACTGGAATTAGGAAGGGAAAACTGAACAAGTTATATTTGACACCTCCTAAAACCACAAATAGGAAAACAGCATTAGTACAAAGTAGCACCTTTTCCCAAGTCAATGAATGGGGGAGCAGTTGCCCCTACAAATCCAATGAGGATATTCTAGAGAACTCTAATCCCACCCACGGCTTGGCTGGTGAGGGGGGAAAGATGCATCAGCCTCAAGATCTTATCATGTCTAGAACAGTGTGTGTCCCCTTCCACATGTTCCATGTCTCCTGCCCACACAAGCATCACCCCATGATTTGAGAACCACCCCATGACCTACTAAAGAGAATGATACATTTTACTACTAGAAACAGCTCATCTTGTGAATACTGCTACCTGTAAATAGCCTGCTTATCTGCATCCATCGGAGTCTGGGACTCTACCGGGGAAGGACTCAATCCTCCTGCATCTGCTTCCAAGCAGTTTGGATCCTGCTCAGTTTTTAATTCTGTTACTACTTGCATCTGCTGGAAAAGAAAGATGCTTTATATTGCCAACAGCATAGATTCACAACAAAATGGTTCATTTTCTAAGCAAAGAGAAAGCCAAAGGCCTAGTAAGTTGCCAGAAGGTTGGTATGACTTGGCAACCACACAAAAATAACAAGCATTTAACAAACAACTCATTTAATCCTTGCAACATTTGGAGGCAGGAAGATAGTGGAAAGGTCACTACAAGTTTGACTCCCATTAGTAGGTTTCTTTTAGTCAATTGTCTGTTACAGAATCCTGCGTTTCATAAGCCAGCTATTTTTGGATAAAGCTACACATACACTGCTTCAACAAAAATCACTTTAAGAAAGCAGACCTTGAAAACATCCGCAATAGGCAAAATGTCATTTGCAAACAGAAATTATCATTAGAAATAATTCTGTATGCTACACATTTACTTGAAAACTCAATAGAGCTCATTTCTAATTAAGAATGTTTAAGATTTCAGGCTTTATTTTAGGCACTGGAGTGCATATAATTCTTCAGAGATATTGCAAAGGAGGGACCATTTCACAATTATTTTATGAAAAGCATATAGCTTGATTTTTAGGTGTTTCAATATTAAATATGAAATGTTTCACTGTTTGTTCTGTACTGAATATAAATAAGGACTTTTGTATATATGTTAAAGAGTTTGTGAAAAAAATACGAGAAAGATCCAATATATCTACTTTTTGATAGGAAGTTGCAGTTTATTATGAATTAGACTAGTCAGTAAGGGCAATAAAACAATCTAACTGTAGGACTATGGTCACAATATTTTCTTCTGTCCGTGAAATCTGGGGAAATACTAGTAACTCCTACCTGCAGCTCTGCACCATGCCCTCGTACTGCTGTGGAAGACCTGGATAGGTTAAAGGACTACTGCTACACAATTTGCACAAAGTGAACATTATGTTCAAACACTATTACCCATCTTGTAACAAGCTGAACGATTTGAGAAATTAAGAGATAGCTAAGTAAGTCATGAAACCATTAAGAGCAATGCCAAACGAATGCAAGAAGGAGCAATTTGGGTGCTTTTTCTGGAGTTGCTGAACAAACCCAGGCATATACCTGAAGCCCAGGTATACCTGAAGGAGCGTCTCCACCCCCATCGTTCTGCCCGTACACTGAGGTCCAGCGCTGAGGGCCGTCTGGCGGTTCCCTCACTGCGAGAAGCAAAGCTACAGGGAACCAGGCAGAGGGCCTTCTCGGTAGTGGCGCCCACCCTGTGGAACGCCTTCCCATCAGATGTCAAAGCGATCAACAATTACCTGACATTCAGAAGACATCTTAAGGCAGCCCTGTTCAGGGAAGTTTTTAATGTGTGATTTTAGTGTATTTTTTGTTTCTGTGGAAGCCGCCCAGAGTGACTGGGGAAACCCAGCCAGATGGGCGGGGTACAAATAAATTATTATTATTATTATTATTATTATTATTATTATTATATATAAAATCAAAAGTAAACTAAGGATGGAATTCTATGCACTCCTACAGGACTTACAACTGAACATATATAATATATATGATTGCATTGTAATTAGTTTACAAATTTCAGGGGATAGTACAATAGTCAGTTCCGCTGTAAAATCAGAAGTACTGTATACGAAAAAAAAAGCCACTCTAGGATCACCTAGAAATTTGTTTATGGCCACATGCTGTGATATTTTCCCTAAAGTCAACTGATACAACTAAGCAAGTAAAAAAAGACAACATAACCTCATCAGGTGCCTAGACGCTTCTCCCCACCCCCACCCCTTACTTATTCAACAAAATAACTGCTAACAGTCAAAATACCACATAGATAAGTACAACATTATATGGTTGACAACCCAAGCAGCTAAACAAGTTCAATAGCAACGTTTAGGCAATATTTCACAAAATAATTGTTTGTGTACATGTGTGCGAGAGAGAGGGGCTAAATGACAAAACAAAATAAAACCTGGTTCAGCAAGTTTAGAGCAGAAGCTCAGTGGCTGAACACATGCACTGCATGCAGAAGATCCCAGCACTGCCGGTTAAAAGCATCAGGTAACAAGTGATGGGCGCTATCTTTGTCCGACACCCTGGAGAGTTGTCTCAGTCATAATAGGCTGTGCTGGGCCTATTCTGGCACGCTCTGTGGTATGCTCTCCCCAGGAACAGATGCCTAGAGTCTTCTCGTTAATCTTTAGGCACCATGCTAAGTCCTTTTTCTTTATCCAGGTCTTTGGTTAATTAATGTTACCTCCTATGGTGATGCTTAGCTTTGAGTGGGGTTTTGAGTGGGGTAGGTAGGACTTGTCCTTATTAATATAATGCTAGATAAGCAATTTATGTATGCTTTGTATTGTTCATAGTTTTATATTTTTTTCTGGTTTTGAATTGCTTTCATGTATTTTACCTTGGCAAGTCACTTTGAGAATTTTTATCGTATAAAGCGACGGATAAATGTAATAATAATAAAACTAATAATATCAAGGAATCAATCCTAAATAATTTTTGCTTCTGGAAATTCCGTTGTTTCCTACCTTTCTAGAAAGCAGCTTAAGAGCACTAGAAAATGGGCAAAGGGCAAGCCAGTGGTGTGACTTAGGTACCATATCAAAATAACAGCAGAGGAAAAGTAATATAGATCGGACGGAAGTAGTTTCATGTCTTGGACACCATAATTATTTAACATATTATTTTTACCTACTATGGTGCAGTTCATATTTTTCATTTTTTTATTTAAAAATGTTCTTACTTGTTGCCCATCTTGATAGTTGTCTATACTTAATGTCTGCGTTGCCATCATGGTTACTTAGGGTTCTTATAAAGTCAAATCATCATACCTTAGGGGGGAAATCCAAAAAGGTTAGTATTTTCACTGGATGTTATCGAATACAAATTACATAACTGACATCTGCATGTTCAGCAGCAGAATAGGGGCAGAAGGGATTGAGAATGCAATCACATGTATTTGCTACACCAACCTAGAGGATCTCAGGAATGTTCTCAAACCCTTTTTGACAAAAGCAGTCAATGTAACTATTAAATCATATTTGGCAGAAAAAGTGATAAATGCAATATGGTTAGCCACTTGATCTTGCTCTTTATTGCAATGAAGAGTTGCACAACAAATGTGCAACTAAAATCACACGTTAGTGGCACAAAATAAATGATCAAACTTTTATATATGGATATCATATAGTGGTTTCACTAGCAAAAATAAAAATGTCAAAAGGGATGTACGACAAAAGAATGCAGGACAATGAACAATGCAAACCCACTGTGAAAATTCTTGTTTTTCAAAATATTCCCTCTTAAAGAATATTTGATACTGGTCGCAGTCACAAGACCAGATGGCACATACCCTGAAGTTAGATCTCTTTTTACATTTGGAGGTTATAAAGAAAGCTGAAAATCATCTAGTAGCAGCACTAAGGAACAATTATGATAATTTTAAAAACAAAGGGAATCTCTCACATAGGACACATATATTTTTCGGTGGCTGCAACAAGGAATAGCAACTATAAAACTCCTGGCATTTCTCACATAGAACACATATAGCTTTCCTCATGTGTATATGCTACACAGAGGTGGTGTCTCTTTGTATGCCAAAGGGAGCACTGAGTCCAGCAAGCCAGAAATCCCAAAAGGGGCAGACTCCTCCACATCATCATTGTGGATGATATTACTAGGCCCCATTAGGAATTTGGTACAGTGAGCTGCTTCTTTTCTTTCATACACATGTCAAGCAATTTTCCCTAATGTGATGCCCTACAATGTTTTGGAGTACAACTGCTATGAGTCCCAGCCATCATGACCAGTGGTGAGGGGATGTTGGATGGGTCTTATAGTCTAAAGAAGGCATCCCCAAACTCGGCCCTCCAGCTGTTTTGGGACTGCAACTCCCATCATCCCTAGCCAACAGGACCAGTGGTCGTGGATGATGGGAATTGTAGTCCCAAAACAGCTGGAGGGCCAAGTTTGGGGATGCCTGGTCTAAAGCATATTGCAGGAACAGGTTTGGAAAAGTTGATGCAGCACAACCTGTGTAAACTGGGCGGCACAAAAATACAGCCTGGCACCAGTCATTTCTCCTACTACAGGGACACTTTTTCTCCTGCTACATATTATATCTGTGTACATTGTAAAGCTTGGTGTACAACCTGTCCCTATGGATGAAATAAGCAGCCAGTTTAAATGTGTGAATCAGTACACAGATGCAGGCATACACAGCCCTTGAGGATATACATTAAGACATATAATCTGTGCACTAAAAATGCAAAGATCACTCACATGATGCATCAGATACTGCAGAAAACATGCAGGAGACGCAACATGGAGACTTTTTACATTAGAAGAGCATAATTTGTTCCCAAATTTCTAACTGCAACTATGCTGGGAGAAGTTTCACCTGAAGAATTTCTGATGGTCAGGTTTATCTTCCTTTGCTTATTTTCATATGCATTTTCAGCAACAAGCAGAGAAGCCTCCATTTTTCTTCCCTAGGCAAGCAAAATAGCATAGAAAGCAAGCAAAAACTTATCATTCCTTTGAAAACTCACTCCCCACCCTACACACACACATTCAATGGGGATAGGAGTGGGCAACAAGCAGAATGTTGTCAAATTTGGAGCCACAAAGAGCCACAAGAAAGTCATATGGAAACAATCTACATAAAATACAGGTTGTCAACAACAAACAGCTCTTGCAACAGAGGCTCTCAAGCTTTTCAAACACCAGGAAGCTTCATTGTCCAGCACCATTGCTATCAGGCTGCTTTCATCTGTATCCATCAATGTGCAAAACATAATCTGTGGCTCTCATGAGCTTGTTTCTCAACCTGTTGACTAAGCATGGTCCTGAAAGTTCTCAAACTTTAGAGATAGAAAGTAGCCATCAGAACTACTGTGTCTACTGGTTTTACACATATCTTATTCATGCTGTTAGCTCATTAACCAGAAAGATATGTGAAGCAAATGCCCCAGTTTTAAGTTTTGTTGTGGAAATGTACTTCAAACAAATCAATTTTGGGACAGATAGGGCTCTGTTTAAAAATATATATACATGCCTAAGTTCTCAGGAAGTAGCCTTTCATTTACTACCTCATACTGGATTAGAGAATGTAATGGAGACACGTAAGATCATGAGAGAAGAGATTCCCAAAGGAATTGCAATCTATTTTGTTAGTAGCTCCTCTATTTTTGGCAGTCTACCCTGGGGACAACTTTGGAAGAAATCTTGCAATCCTTAGTGTACAGTTTCAAATGGTAATTTCAAAAAGTTGGGACTTCCGGGTCAGCGCCATTGGTGAATGGCGGAGTTCCTCCGACCGGAGGAACGGGCTCCGTGAAAACTGGGTCTTCCCGCCGCGGTGAAGGTGGGGACCCGCTAGAAATCCCAGGCGGAGGAAGCCTGGGAACGTGGGGTTCGGCAGGGCACCAGAAGCGCCCCCCTACTCGCGGGGAATCCCATTTGGGGGCTCCGGAGCGAAGTGGGGTGAGAAGCGCGGTGCTACGAACTGACCGCTACTTTCACGGAGTGAAGCCGCACAGCCACTGCCAGAGAGTGCTGACTTTTTCCTGTGGACAATTGGACTTAAAACAAGTACCCGTGAGTAGAAACGGAAAATTGGATCAAGAAATTGTTTTAATTTGGTAACGAAGCGGGAAGGTGTAAACAGGAAGTCCGCCTTCCGTTTCTTTGTATATAGACTAAAGCAAAAACTTTGCAAGCTAAAGCCGGGAAGCTGTCAAAAAAGGACTAAATTTCCTTCATTTAGAACCACTGAAACCCCCCTTGGAAGCAGGAGAAAAGGGGGGGGGACTCTGTTTAACTCTAGCAGGAGAGGGAGTGAAGAAGGATAAGTTTCCATCATCTCTAACCTGGGAACGGAGTGTGAGAGACAGAAACTGTTGCTGAGGTTCATTGACGGTGAACGCAACACTTTGACAGATAGCCAGTGAAGAGAAACAAGTTGATTCTAATGTTGCCTTTTGCATCTTAAAGAAACAAAATATCTGAAAAACGTCTGAAATATCTGAAAAGTGAAAGTAACTTTCCTTTGTCTTTAAAAAAAAAAAAAAAGGCTACAAGTGGATTGTCTCCTCTAGAGGGAGCTTGCTAAATTGTTGTTGCAGCATATTTGAGACCCAACATCTGTGAGATTAAGACTGTGGGAACAGACTTTTTTCGACCTTGAATAAAGATGAGCTGGGAGAAAGACTGGCTGCTTGTTGCTCTATGCAAGACAAATACTCTGCTGGAACAGATGCATGTAAAGATGGATTTGATGAATGAGAAATTGGAATTGACTGTTGTGGTTAATAACATTGATACAGAAATCATTCAAGAACCAACCTATCAATCCGTACCGATTGGGCAAGCGCAGTTGACAACGGAGGAGGATGTGGCTGCACCTCAAATAGTACAAATGGAGAGACCCGAGGTCCTACAGGAGCATAAGTTACTGTCATTGAAGATTGAAGCTGGAGTGGGCCAAGGGGAGTTTGGAGATGAGGAGACTTCTAGCTTTGGAGAGACTCTGAAATTTGATTTTAAATTCATTTTGGATTACATCGAGGACTGTGGGGAGTGGGACTGTGGGGAATGGGTGAGCTGGATGAAGGGCGATGGAGATAATTTTTGGCTGGAATCCCCCAGAGACCTACTCCTCAATGAGAAAGGAAAGAAACTAAGACAGAGACCAATAAGAGACAAGGAAAAGGGCAAGCACAAACAAGATGAAGAAGAATTGCAGAAGGGACATGGAAGAGATTTAAGGGCCTCGGACATAAGGCTTCCAGGTTGATGGACTAGACAGAATGGACAATAAGGACAATAAGGACTGACATGACCCGAGACCAGGAAGAAGAGACGCTGGATGATGATTGGAAGAGAATTTATAATGGAAACTTTTTTTATTTTAGAATTAGCTAATGAATATTAGGGAAAATGTGGGAATGAAACTATACGACTCTAGCAGAAATGATATTAGGAGTTATGAATATTTGAAATTTAAGATTTAAATTTTAAGGCACTTAGGGGTAAGATAAGGTTAAATAAAGGTAATCTGAATAATAGAATATGGGGAAAGATGGTAAGGATTTGTTGAGTTAATTATTAGGTTAAATTGTTAAGATAAATTTTGTAACAAAAATTGAGAAAGATGGAAAGAATTTGCTGAAAAAATTATTAAATTAGAATACAAAAACGGAGGTGTAAGAAGGTCAATGAAACAAGCAAATGGAAATAATGGATACGCAATTTGGGATTTGTGTTTTTTTCTCTTTTTTCTCTTTTTTACTTTTTGTGCTTTTATCTTTTTTATTGTCTTCTTTTTCTTTTTTCTGTTTTTGTATTGTAGTGTTGTCTGTTATTTTTTATTTTTCTTGTAATCTTGAAATTATCAATAAATATTATTAAAAAAAAAAAGTTGCTGGCTACCATAAGCAGTGCTTTTTTATGGGGGGACGCAGGGGTACACATACCCCTAAACATTTTGTGAATCTAAGTTTGGCCTCATTGAGAGGCAGTATTTCAATGAGTAGGAAAATGAGAGTACCCCTAAACATTTTTTTAGGGAAAAAAGCACTGACCATAAGAGATTAAAACCCCTGGGCTGGTTCTAGGGTGAGGAATTTCCTCAGCTAATGAGCTGTTTTTTAATTTGCCAGCAAGGAATGGGTAACTGATTTCATATTTACTCTATAAGAGTTATGGTACTTCAATCACAATTTACTACAAGTCTCAACTGAAGTCTCAATTTACAATTTACAACTGAAGTCTCAACTGATACATAATTATATTGGTTCCATAATTATATTTTTTCCTAAATTTCTGTTCACTTGGAGTTCTTTTCTGATGAGTCTCTTACCTTGATAGCAAAAAGACATGTTCACACCAAAATGATTTCCACAGTCAAAAGCTAATTGCACAAAACAACACAATACTAAGGTATTCAAACACTAAATTAGGAACTTGAGCAACTCCTTACTACTAAGCATTTTGCCCCTTAACATTATCCTAGGAGACTTATCTTATAATAGGTTTGACTTTTTAGTGTGGTTGTCTGTAGCATATATGACCTGCAAAATGCACTTTAGAAAAACTGTTAAGCATTTTGCCACTTTGTATTTCACTAGGGGTTGCACCCCTGCTCAGTCCACTTGCCGTTAGAGCATCCCCTTCCTACCCCATGCAATTACTATGATCACTTTCCACCTTCCCAAACCCATTTCTGAAGCCACTTTCCCCTTCACTCCTGAGGTTCCCTTTTGCATCCATTTTCACCTTCATCTCCCCACTGCCTTTGTGCACCCTCTTGCACACAAACCACCGCCATAGTAACCTCCTTGCATCCCATCATGAAGCTACCACCCCCTTCTATTCTGCAAACCCTTTCATGCCCCTGCTTTAATCTTCAGCAGCTTTACCATACCTCTCACTCCCCCCCTTTTTTTTACAACCCCCATTGCACCTCCATTTTCACCTTCACCCCTTTCTGTCATGGTGACTGCTATTGTGCAAACTGCCTTCTTTTTTTGCTCTCCACCTCATTCTGCATGCAAATCCAGGATTGTAATGCAGTACTACTAATCCTCCAAATGGGGCTGCACAATGACAGCCTTACAGTAACACAAATTATTAGAACTGCTCCCCAAATGCGAGCTTTTTGGTGATGTTGGATGTGTATGTACTCTCCTTTCACTATTCAGAGACGTAGCTAGGGGAGTACTGGGCGCCACAGCGGGGGCAGCACTTACCATGGGGCCTGCAGAGTACCTGAGCCACGCGTCTCTCCTGTGAGTGACACAGTGGCTTGGGCACCTGCAATCTGACCACAAATCTTGAATGAAGAGATCAATAATAGCAGAGTGTAGAAATTTAGATATGGGAACCAAGCTGTGCACACATTATTGCTGAATCATTTCAGATATCATAATTGGCATTCAGCTTA
Organism: Podarcis pityusensis; assembly: GCF_964106645.2. Classification (NCBI taxonomy): domain Eukaryota; kingdom Metazoa; phylum Chordata; class Lepidosauria; order Squamata; family Lacertidae; genus Podarcis; species Podarcis pityusensis. The sequence goes on along the minus strand of NC_138027.1, from coordinate 56,886,667 downwards.
GCCATCTACATATGCTTGCTGAACAAAACAGTAGCAACCCAAATTAAAATTACTTCTTTCTAAGACCTAATCTTGCAAGTCTGAATTCATCAGAACTTAAAGGTACAATTATGCACAGTTGCACACTAAAATTAAGAAATGTTTTCCATGCAGCAAGCACACAAGCAGTATTTCCACTGGGCTATTGCACTAGTAGCCTAAGGATGGAAGAAGCAACACGGCACTACTTCTGGCCTGGGATAGACCAATACAGTGGAAAGTCAACAGCATTATTCACTCAAAGGATTTATAATCCACATTTTGAAAACGCTCCACAGAGGAGCTCACATCTTAAAATACAAACTTGAAATACAGCATATACACTATTTAAAATAGCAAATTTTAAATACTAAAGAAAAAAAAACTCCAACAGTGATAAAACAATAAAGCTCAGTGAGACCTGTGTTAAAACTGCATTTATAACCCACTCTGTGTCATTAAAAGACACAGAAAAAATGTCTTCAAGACCTGTTTAAATGACATAAGGGATAGAGTCTGCCTTCTTAGACTTTTATCAGCCTAGTTGGTTTTTAGCGGTGAGTATCTGAGTAGGACCTTTAATTTGGATTTCCTTGTGTGGGCAGGCTAGCAGGGTTCATAGAATCAAAGAATAACAGAGTTGGAAGGGACTCCGAGGGCCATCTAATCCAACTCCTTGCAATGCAGGAATCTCAACTAGATCACACGTGAAAGATGCTTGAAAACCTCCAAGGAAGAAGAGTCCACCACCTCTTGTGAGAGTCTATTCCACTGTCGAATAGCTTTGTCAGAAAGTTATAACTGATGTTTAGTTGGAATATCCTTTCTTATAACATGAATGCCTAAGTTCAGGTCCTAGCCTGCAGAGCAGGAGAAAACAAGCTTGCTCCATCTTCCATGTGATAGCCCTTTCTGTATATTATGCTGGAAGCCACCTAGAGTAGTTAGGGCAACCCAGTTGAATGGGTGGGGTACAAAATTATTATTATTGAAGATGGCTATCATATCTCCAAGGCTACAATTCTGTGATTCCTCTCAATCTTCTCTTTACCAGGCTAAACATATCCAATTCCCTCAACTGTTCCTCATAAGGCTTGGTTTCCAGACCCTTTATCATGTTGGTTACCCTTCTCTGCACACATTCCATCTTGTAAATATTTTTCTTAAATTGTGCTGCCCAGAACTTGACACAGTACTCCAGGTGTGGTCAGAACTATTACTTCCCTTGATCTGGACACTATCCTTCTGTTGATGCAGCCTAGAACAGCATTTGCTTTCTTTGCTACTACATTAAACTGTTGACTCTTGTTAAGTTTGTGGTCCACTGAGCCTTTTCACATATATTACTGGTAAACCTAGAGCCTTTTCACATATATTACTGGTAATCCAGGTGGCCTCCATCTTATATTTGTGCAGCTGGTTCTTCCTACCTAAGTGTTCACTCACCGTTATGGAGGGAATCCCGTTTATTTTATTTTCCTCCAATATGCTTAAATTCAGCGTGTTGCCACATCTGATCTGAGATCTACCTAAGTGTAGAACCTTACATTTGTCCCTAATGAAATTCATTCTTTTAGTTTGGGCCCAGTTCTTCAATCTATTAAAGTAATCATGAATCCAGATTCTATATTCAGCTGTATTGGCTACCCCTCCCAGTTTGGTGTCATCTGCAAATTTGATGGGCATCCCCTCAACACCTTCATCCAAGTCCTTTATAAAGATGTTGAACAATGGACCCAGGGAGAACCCTGTGGCCTCTCCCTTGTCCCTTTTTTTTCCCTGAAGAGGAATCGTTAGTGAGCACTCTTTGGATTCGGTCAACCAGCTACAAATTCACTCAACAGTTACCACATCCAGCCCACTTTTTAAAGCTTTTTTACAAGATAACACACTGGCGACCAAGGTAATTGGTACAAATTTGGTGCAAACTGTTCTGACCTCCTAGTCCCAACTAGTAACAGGGTAGCCATATTTTGCACTGCTGAAGTTTCTAAATCATCTTCAAATGCTGCCTCATGTAAAGTTCATTAACATAATCTGTACTGGGTGGTAACAAGAACATGGACAGTGAGTCAAGTTCTGACCTCTCTAGATAAGGTCACAGTTCTATACCAACCTCGACTGATTAAGAGCACTCCCAGCTACCCAAGGTTATGTGCATACTGGCAATAGCAACACCAGTCTCATTCCCCAGTACAGGAGCATCTTTTGCAAGTATTTCACATGGCTCAATTTATATGCAAATCTGAGCTAGTTTTGCATACCAATCTTTCAGAATCTAGTGTCCTTGAGAATGACTTTATTCTCTTTATTCATGTGAGTCATGACCAAATGTCAATGTTTACTTATTAAACTTATAGTCAGGGCTTTGTACATATTTTTGTAATGCGACTCACAAGTCCAGAATTAAATATCCTGAGAATCTTAGTTTCCCTTAAAAATATGACATTTCTGTTAGGTTTGCAAAGATAGGCTTGAAAGTATATAGACAATTCTTGCTGACATTGATGGAACAGCTGAACAAGATTGCTGGAGTGCATTTCAAATGAATTTCTTAATGTATCTACCATGCTCTCCCCCAAGTGACCAAGAAAATTATGCAAAATTAACAAATCCATGCAAATCTGTTACATTTGTTTGATTTATACATGTCAAGAGATCAGCCCTTTTTTGGCACAGAATATACACTTATTTATATACAGAACTCTTGTATGTTGGTTTAGCACAAAACATGCATACTTCCACTTATACCACAAAACTAGTAAGATTGTTTACAAGGGCAACAGTCAGTTGCAGATCATCAGCTTGGTGAGGAAATTTCTCCTAGCCTCTGAATTTGAGTGCCTGCAAACCAGCACTTATCCTTTAAAATTTGGTGCTTTTCTTAAATCCCAGCACTGTTGTGTTACATATACCACTTCCTCCTGGTTTTTCAAAATTGAATTGAAGGGATGCCCAAGAGAAGCTCTGAACCAATTTTTTCTTCAATGTGTTTTTAAAAGACAGCCGTTACCATTTAAAATTTAAATCATTTTATTTCTTGGTTTCTTGATTAATGCATTTGAACACTGGAACCTGAACAGGTTTATAGGCAATGATCTAGTGCAAGAATAGTGAACTGGCACCTCATGATGTTTACCAACATCATAATCAAGCTGAGCCTGGAGAACATGATCACACACACTTTTTTTTTTTAAGTGGTACTTGCATCAAGGAAAATGTCATACTTTCCCAGTTCTGTCAGAAGTTGGCACTTGCACTTTCAATGCCAGTTCCAAAGATATCTTTTCCCATATATAGCCAAGTAAAAAACTGCTAACATTTACTCAGGGGACAGGTGGATGATCTGTTGTTTTAGTCCTTTCTATCGTGTATGGGTGCATTTACGTCTCCACCACTATTTTTTTATGTGAAATACATATTCCTGGCTTTCGTTAGGACTGAAGGCAGGTTACTAAGCAAACATCTGGGGAAAAAGGAAGGCTCAGAAACCAGGAGGCGGCAAAACGCCTCACGTTTATTAGCAACAACCGGGTTACACATAACGACAATTCCCATGGATTTCCCCAACACTTAACAACGCTGCGTACCCGCCCGTCCGCCCCCCTCCGCCCCGGTTTGTGAGGTGAGGAAAAGGAGGGTTGTTTGAAACGACGAAGAAAGGCTCTTCCCTCACGGGGAGGGAGCCCGAACCGCACTCGAGGAAGCAAACGGACGCGCGGGGCGACTACCAAGCAGCTGCCACAACCCACCCACCCCCCGGCTCTCCCCGCCGCTTCCGAGTCCACAGCGCAGGAATGTCCCCGAAAATGGCCCCCTTTTAAATACCGCCCTCCACGCCGCCTCGCGCCACAAACAGCTGTTGCCCTTTCCCTCCCCCCCATACCTACTCCACCCCCTGAGGCGCGCGACACCTTCCCCTTCCACGGAGTGAGCGCGCGCGCGCACGCGCCGCCTCCTACAAGAGCCAACGGCCAGTCGGCGGCTGTTCCAGAAATTTCCTCACTCCCCCCTCCCCTCCCTTTCCTCGCGCCTGCCTGCCGACGCCCCTAACCCCCCCCCTCCGGGTAGGTTACGGTGCGGATGCCCCCGCCCCGCTATTCCGTATGGCGGGCTCGCCTCCCCCCACTCTGCCCCACATCCCCGGGCCTGTTTGCGCGGCGGAGCCAAGACGGCCGACAGCGGCGGCGGGCGCGCCGTGATGGATGGCTGGCTGGCTGGCTAGGAGCAGGTTTGAGTGACAGCGCTTACCTGGGTGCCAATCTTCGTCACACTGACAAGCGGCTGCAGCAATCGGGACCCGCACCGCCGCGACGCGCGTCACCACGCACACACGGCCTTATCCAATCGCCTGTCGCGCCGCGCCGGACGCCACCGCGCTGCACCAGGCGTCTCATCAATATTCAGCGAGGGAGCGGGGCACGTCGTGTTTTTAGATACGCCCACCGCGACGCACTCCTCGGTGAAGGGGCGGGGCGGTGGCAAAGGTGCCGCCCTCTCGGGCCTCTGCGCGCGGCCGCAGCGTGCTTATGAATACTCATGAAGTGGGCGGGGGGCGCCACGCACCTCTTTTCGGACGCCCTTTCCCGCTTCCTTTAGTTTGATCTGGAGGGGCTCGGAGGTGGAAGGGGCGCCTGAGGCGGCGGCGTCGCGGGTGGGGCGTCGTCGGCAAAAGGCTCCGTCCCTTAGGAGCCATTTAGCCCACAGGCCGAAGCCGCGCGTGACGTCAGCTGCCTTTCCCTCAGTGGGAGATGGCCGAGGCGAGCCCCGTGGGCCGAGATGCGAGGGGAGCCCTTGGCTGACCAGTGCCGTGAGGAACTCTTCACAAGGAACCCGCGACTTACTTCGTGTTATTACCTCACTTACCCTACGTAAGAGGTGGATGAGCTCTAAAACAGTAATTTTTTAAGTAAAAATGGAGAAGCAAAACAGGCGTACACCCCCCCCCCTTCCAGTATTTTTAACTTTCGGCTTCAGTTATTGGGAAGAAAGCAGCCTCGGGTGGCGATCAGCAGTACCGGACAGTATTCGGATCGTGTTGCTCATTGGGAAGCAAGACCACTGAAAACGGCAGAAGCGTGGAAGGATTGCGGCCCATCTCTCCTAAACGCTACTTGTCCTTTATACAATAGTTAGATAAGAGGTAGTTAAAGGGCTGGGGAGCTATACATAAAATTTTAGGAGCTTAGCTGAGAACAGTCATACTAGTTTCTGCTTTGGATTGGGATTTTTATATTTTAACGTATTTGCATCTTGGCCTTCCCCTATAAAAACTTCTTAGAGAAAGGTTATAAACATAAGAGTGAGCGAAAGTAAAGCATGGGAAACATCTCTGGAATCCAACCCCTCGCTACTTTCGCTTCCAGCCTTCTCTGGCTTGAAAGAAGGTGGGGATAAAAGAAAATGCACACCCTTGACATGTTGTATATCTGGCCTCTTTAGTTGCTGTTTTACTTTCCACTGAATCCTACAGAAGTGAATCTGTGCTCATATGAGAAAATAGGCTGTTGCCCATAACAGCTCAATCACAACTAGTTCTTAGCAGAGTTGTGTAAACTACAAACATTTGGTAGACATGAATAGGGATCTACCTACTTATATAAACATTTAGTTTATATAGACTGTTGCTTACCTTGAGCCTTCAGGCATAAATTGGGTAGATTAATAAATAAATTATCCATTTATTTTCCTTCCACAATGGCTGGAGTTTCGTAAACGTTGGGACTTGAGAGTATATATTATTAGGCTTGAGCTGCTGTGCCCAGCTGTCTATTCCCATTAAAAACAATGCAACTGTGTTGGATGTTAAAGGCTGTGGGCTAGCAATCAGGCAATCTTTTCAAAATAAAATTGATAACAAAACTTGTATGTTATGTATTAAGAAATCTAAACATTTGTAAAAGAAAAAAATACTGCTGCACCTTCAAGACTAGACAACTTATTGCGCCACAAGCTGTCCATAAGACTCTTTCATCAGATAGAAAAATTAGTGCCAAACATTTTACCACTTGGCTTGGAATAGGCCAGATACCTTACAATGAGTCTAGCAGTGCTCATGCTTGCACATGAGCAAAATTTAAGGGAACAGGTAAATCTTTAAACAGGCAGAATTAGAGAATTGCATCCAATGATAGCCTCCAGCTAGCAAATACGCTTCCTGTGTTAGGCGAGGCACTTGGAATTTACTCACAATTTTTACCCAGCGCAGCCTTTGGGTCTCCCAAAATCTGCTCCTGGTGGTTGGGAGACCCTCTGGAGCAGAAGGGGATTTGATAAGGCAGAGGTCAGCAACCTTTCTCAGCTGTGGTCCACCATCCCTCAGACCATGTGGTGGGCCAGACTATATTTTGGGGGGAAAATGAATGAACCCCTATGCCCCACAAATAACCCAGAGATGCATTTTAAATAAAAGCACACATTCTACTCATGTAAAAACACGCTGATTCCCGGACCTTCCAGGGGCCGGATTGAGAAGGCAACGGGGCTGCATCCGGCCCCCGGGCCTCAGGTTGCCTACCCCTGCAATAAGGCATAAACAGAAGGTTACAATTGGCAGTGAGAATTAGTGAAAATGGAGTTCCTCTCCTTGCATCAGTTGAACCATTTTATTATCACAAAGCCACTATTGGAAACAACCAATAGTATTTTCCCACAAATTATTGTTGAGTATTTATTTACTGTTTTATATGTTCAAGGGCATTACCCCCCAAAAGTATGCCGATATTGCAAACTTTGTGATACAGTAAATGAAAATTTATAAATGTGTACATGGGAGTAACAGTTGTTCAGCTAACCATCTTTAGACTAAGGCAGGCAAAACCAGCTGGGTCTTTAGATTCAAGGAAAATTACCAGTATGGCAGTCAGCAACCAGCCCTTGAGAAAATGTTGGGACTAGAGTCAATATTCAAAAATACATTCTTATTTTGATTTTTCTGATAACTTATGGATAGAACAATAATTCTATTTGTAATGTTTCTAGGTATCTCACAGTGTTGTAAAGTATCAGAGCAGGTAGCATTTCTACAACAGAGACAGAAAAAAATAAGGACATAAAATAAAAACATAGCCACTTTTAAAATAACTCCCTGTTGGCTTAACTCCCAGCCACCAAATGCCCGTCCAAATGAAAAAGGGCTGGCATTGCTTTTGGAAAATGCTTGAGCTTTGGCGAAACTCCAAAAGAGAGGAGAAGCAGTTGCTGTGATTGCCTCTCCAGGTGTCCTTGACCTTCATAGGTTTTGCACAGCTGATATTGCAATAAAGGCCATCTTAGTAGGTCTGAATGATCAAGTAAAAAAAAAAAAAGTGAAAGAATTAAGTGCAGTTTCTACTTAGCTAATGGTTGCAAATTTTCGCAGTCCTGTTTTAAAGCTTTTGAGCCTTCCTGAACTCTTGGGATATAAATATAAAGTGCTATACAACCAAATATCTACTGGGAGTAGATACAGTGATCTCAATTGGTCTGCTATGAGTAAGACTTAGTTGGATGTCACCCATAGTAAGTCACACATTTCCTCTTTATTTCAAGTCTATTGGTCACTGTCATGTTTAACAGGTGGTGCTAACAGCTGCTGTTCACCAACGCCACCTTGGTCATACATAATGTGCATAGTAAATACTTGCAATACCTTCTTCCAAATGCAGAAGGAAACCACCGTGTCTTTTGATGAGGGCTGGGGAGAAAATAGTTTCACCAAAAACATTGTGAAATTGATCCAGTGTCATGACCCCACCACGACCAAAAAAAAGTATTTTGTTAAGTCATACTGCTAATTAGTTAATACATTTTCTTAGGGATACGTTCACTTTAACTCACTTGTTCAACCTCTGACTCCCCTACAAATTATAGCATGGGGCACCTTTTAAGCCTTTGGGTTTACATTTTTGCAATACATTCCTTTTTTAAAAAGAAAGAGTAAGAAAATCAAGTGTAAAAAAGGGTTTCCCAAAGCATTTCAGGTTTAAAAACAGGATTGCATGGAATGGTACATTGTGTCTTTTATACATTTTTTAAAGTCTTCAATCACTGCCCTTTGTTTGGAAGGTATTTAACTCTGCACTTCTCAAGTGAATAGTTGAAAGGACAGTCTATAAAAGAATTTTCCTTTAGATATTCAGTGGCTGTCCATTATATGTTACCTCTTCTGCTTGGGATTCTTTTCTCTAAGCATGTCTGCCTACTTCTCTGTGTTCTGGTAATAACACAAATGACTAAGGATTTAGCTGAAAGTACTAGGGGAAACTGTTTCCCACTGCAATTCTGGTTCTATTCTGGAGAACAAGCTGCTGTCTTGTCTGGTAGAGCTGTCAGAATAGCACATTTTTAACGAAAGAGCCAAGTGTGAATAATGGGGTTACTATGTAGTCATGACAGCAGAATGCTGACATGATACTCAAGAGAGCAATGGACATGGGGCCAGAGTTTCACTAGAAATCATGTCTTTTACTGGTTAATTACTGAAGGATTCCCATGAAGGAAGGGAGAAAGAAAAGGAAGGATTAAGACACAGTTGATCAGCAAACTTCAGTTTCTAAGGAAGAGAAAGGATGTTTGCAGCAAGGCGGAGAAAGATTTAGACTGAGTAAATGATTTAAAGAGAAGGAAACAATTGTTAGCTGTTTATTCTGTCTGAATCTCAGGAAGGAGGCTGTTTCAGGGAGGCGAGGATGAACTTAGCATGTGGTTTACTGCCATTTAACAACAAAAAAATCATGATGAAGAATTGAAACAACCCATTTCAAAGTGAGTGATGTGTATTATAAATGATCAGCCTCATTCTGAGCCAGCATAGTTTTGATTGGATTAAAAGACTCTGTGACAATCGCCTTCCTGCCATGCAATAAACATAATGGCTGCAAGATCCACATTTTAAATTGGGCCAGATTAAAGCTGGTAGGAGTCCTAGGGTACAAATTAAATGGAAGTCCTTGTGACATACAGCAACAACAAAACTTCATTTGCAGTAGAGAAATATACTGAAACGCTGGATCTAGATCAGAGATGGGGAAGCTGTGCCTCCCCAGATATTGCTGGGCTACAGCTCTCATCACCCCTGACTGTTGGTCATACTAGTTGGGGCTGAAGAGAGTGAAAGGGTCAAACTTGGAGGGTCACAAGCTCCCCATTCCTAGATAAAGAGCTTTATTCTGCTTCCAGTTTCCTCCTAGCTCAACACCAGCTCAAAGCCTCTTCACCAGCTGCGTTAAAAAAAATAACTGAAAAATGCTGTAATGAAAAGAAAACCATTTTATGGCGGATTCTTTCCCTCATTCTCTCTCTCTCTATATATATATTTCTGTTTTACAATTTCAAATACTCACTTTACATCCTTAAAATATTAATGATTCTTTCACTCTCCTGGGCTATGGAATTGCTATGCTTAATTCTGCTAGAAGGTATTCTATGGATAGAGGAACAGCAGCTTTTCTAGGGCCATAAAGAGCCAGAGAAAGGTTTGCTGCATGGTTGCCTTGGTATGCGCTACAAAGTGCTTAATCTAGCCCTTAAATTGTCTAAATTGAGGGTCATTTGGGCAATCTTTTTTGCAGGCTTCTTGATTACAAATGAACTTTTCCCTACGCCATGTGAACTTCCTTTCTTCCTGTTCCTTTGATCTTCTCCAGGGCTGAAGAGGAGAGTGAGCACTTCCAGATGAACAGTGGGCTTTGTTTCCTTAAGGTTACATTTAGGAAAGTTTGAAAGCTGCTTCCTGGATTGAGGGAAACTCATTGTGGCACAGCTTTAGGAAAGTTGGGCCAAATTTTTAGATATACATCGTATACACCGCAACATACTAGCAGCATAATGGCTTTGCTCCTACACAATAGGGGAGCAAAGATATACTGCAATAACTCCCTTTTAGCCATAATCATTCTTATTGTGGATATCCACTGATTTCATTCTATGGGGGGGGGGGAACCACCCCAAGACCCCGTCCAGGAAGCTGACAAGAATTATTTACCGGTACTTTCCCTGTGGATCCCGTGATAATAGTTGTAACATGTTGAGTGGGCAATTTAATGGTCACATAACGGTTATGGCAGGCCTTTGTACAAACTTATTGGAACTGTGGGAATTCTGATCACAAAAAGGGCCTTCCTTCCCTTTCCCTTTCCCCTTTTGGTGTTGTGTGTTTTAGATTGTAAACCTGTCTTGTTTTAACTGAATGTATGTAAGCCCTCTAGGAAAGCCTTTTTGGCTGAAACGTAGGGCACAAATGCTTAAAACAAATTAAAAGGGGTCTCTGCTGCACAAAGTTTTCCTCTATAGTCACTTTCTCAGTCAAGCTGTTAAAATAACAAGAAAGACGTGTAAGTTAACTGTCTTGCTGGTCTGATACAATGTAACTCAAACAAAGAGCACTTTGTCAGGTCAATACTAATATTTTCTGGCTGTTACAATTCTGTGCACTGTAACAGAAATATGCATAGGGAACATGCTTGGCTTTTCCTTAGAAGTCAATGGATGAGTATAATAATGATTTTAATTGAACTGGAACTGTAATAAAAGGGCTTTTACAAGTTTGTAAATAAAAATGGATACATGTTCCCATGTATGACGTCAAACAATTCTCTTTCCTTTGGCTTAATTCTTTTGTGGGTGAAATATTTTGGTTTGAACTGTTTAATTTGTCTTCTATAATTTTACTCATTTCATCCATTAATTTATGCACCACTTGATTGAAGGTAAAAAACCCTCAAAACTGTTTACAAAAGGAATAAAACAATGACATTATCAGCAAAAATAGTTTAAAACTATTTAAAACATTCAGAAAATTATTAAAACAAACAAGTTGAAAACAGGTAAAAACACATGTCAGTATTTTGCATATATGGATAGGTTTGCCTAAACAAAAATGCATAAATTGTATTATTCTTTTGCAACATACCATGCGTCCATATGGTGAGGGGGTGCAAGAGTACTTGTGAATGAAAAAATAAAAAATAAAGTCATCCTCAAATATTTGAAGGGCTGTCACATAGCAGATTATGGGAAACAGGGTTTCCTGTTGCTTCAGAGGGTAGGCTTCAAATTGCCAGAAAAGTGTTTTTAGAGTAACTGTTAGTATGAGTTGTTTGTCAGTGAAGCAGACTCTTGGAGCATGGTAGACTCTTTTTTGTTAAACATTTTAAAGCAGAGCTGGGATGGCCACTTATGGCATACTGGAGTAGTGGGGGATTTCCTGCAGTGATAGAGGGTTGAGCTAGATCAGGCAGGTATAGGCAAACTCGACCCTCCAGATGTTTTGGGACTACAACTCCCATCATCCCTAGCTAACAGGACCAGTGGTCAGGGATGATTGGAATTGTAGTCTCAAAACATCTAGAGGGTTGAGTTGGCCTATGCCTGGGCTAGATGAGCTTCAAGGGCCTTCCCTCTCTTATTCTAAACCTATGAGAATCATTTACCGTATTTTTTGCACCATAACACTCACTTTTTTCCTCCTAGAAAGTAAGGGGAAATGTCTGTGCGTGTTATGGAGGAAATGCCTACGGGTGGCATGCCTACGGATTTTCCTCCTCTAAAAACTACGTGCGTGTTATGGTCGGGTGCGTGTTATAGAGCGAAAAATACGGTATATTGACACCATTGGTACATGAAATGCCAGTGGCTGCTTTCTTCATGCCTGGAAGACACAATTTCCCCTGCCACAAACCTGCACCAAAACCAGTTACTGTAGATAATGCATCCTGAGCCCATCTCATAATCTTCTTTCGCTATGCTGCACAGGAAATACCATATACAGTACACACTCCATCTCAACCAAGTAATGCTCCAATGTGCTGTTGAATTCCTTCATGCTTTAGGAAAACCCTTGCATTGGAGTTAAAAGCATTTCCCACTAGAAATATTTTTCGGCTTGAGACTCTATTGAAATGTGTGATGGATGCCTGTATTCATTTTGATGGGAAAAGCTTAACAGTAGTATGTAAATTATTTTTGACAAATACTTTATTTACATAGTCACTAATGTTCTATTACATTAGTGTGGAAGTGATGTAATTAATTTTTATGTTATCTATGTAAAACTGTCCATTAGGTTCAGGAACCTAATTATGTTGGGAATTATGTTTGGACTTGATAAATGTTCTCGAAAAAACGAAGAACAGAATCTTAAGACCAGAGTTCTCATGCATTACAGTGCCTGGTAAGGTGAGCTGGGAAAGCTAAAATTTCAACTCTGAATTCACAAAGTGGCATTGGCGAAGATACTCATTCAACCCTGGCACCGCCGAGCAAAGGCTCATCCATTTCTGGAAGGTGTGGCTAGATGGATCAATGGTCTGCCTTACTTTCAGTCAGCTTCCTATGATCTGCCTCCTGGTCTCTGTTGGCCATAAGTGTGGAACCAGAAGTAGTTTGCTTGCATTTGAAAGATCAAAGTGCCTGTTTTTTGTGGGGGGTTTTTTTGGGGGGAGACTATTACGCCCTAAATCTTGAAAGAACTTTCTCTATCCACAGCAGCCATGTAAGAAAAACTGGGCTACAACAACCAGAAGAGTAAAGGAAGTAGACCAAGCCATGCATTCAGTGAAAGTTGTGAGCTGCTTTGGAGCTCTAAGAAAACAAACAAAAGCACATATGATACAAAGCAAGTGATTAAAAAGCTTGATTTAAAATAATTAATGGGTATTATACTTGTCCTTTTGGTTCTGGGGTTGGCAAGTTGTTAAATCTTTTAAAATCTTGAGAATTCCTAATGGACAGGGTTGCAAATGGGTTTTTTATTTGATAAAGCTGGAATAAAGTACGCAGCATACAATATATTCTTTTTATAAAAATGTAATATGTTAACTTACTTGGGTGGCATTTAATATGTAGTAAAGATGTGAATGAAGTACTAGTGTCAGAATAATCAACTTGGGGGGAAATGGCCAGAAAGCCTTTATCTATTAATATGATTTTCTAATGGTTGCACAGACAGCACAAATTATCTGAGCAGCTGTGAACTTGGTTTATTTTGTCAACTGTAACCAGTAAGTTCCATAAATATTCCAAAATATCTGGGGTTGTAGTAATAAAAGTCATATTCTGCATGCACTGTCTTGTGCTAATCGCAGCAGAGAATTCAGTTGTATTATACTGCTTCTGTCTCTAGGGTTTATTTCACATAATCCTGCTTTATGAGCAATATAAGTGAAAACAGTCGAACTCTCCCACCCCCCTTTTCTGCTATGCTGCTCCTTGTAACTGGAATGTCTCTGCTCATAAAAATAAATGTGCTTCTGCTTCCTGATATATTTTATATATGAGAAGATTGAAACAAGCCCACTCACAGTGTGTAGTGTTTAATATTAAATCATTCTTACTGATAAAATCCTCCTGACTTTTTTGGTAGGAAGGTTTTCTTTAAACACAATTCCCACCCCCACCCCCAAAATAATGTGCTAGTAGTAGTATTCCTGGTAGTGACTTTGGAGACTACAAGTACTCAGGTTCTCAAAACAATACTTTGATAAATAACCTTGAGCCCCGTTCAATAAAGCTGCAGAATACCTTACTTATAATGCTATATGCCAAATTTTAACATTACAAACCCATTCCTATTAACCTTGTGCATGGTGTAATATGGTTTTAAGTGCCTCATGTTTTCACAGAGTTTGAAATAAGAGTGAAAAATATTTCATGAGCCAATGTACACATTCAAGTGTGTCCTTCAAAGTTAGATTTCAGTAAATATGGGTTAATAATAAGCCTCTTCTCCCAGGAGGAAATATAGCTTTAAAAATTTGGTGGGATGAAAGCTGCCTTATCATATCTTGGTTTAGTTTCTCCTCATTAGCCTGTTATTGACTGTGGTTCCCTTCTTGGGAATATCAAAACACGTTACGCTGCCAGAATACATTGGCACCAACCGACTGAGTCAGAGCCTAATGCTATTACAAGGCCTGCAACAGCTGCAACAGCCATACATCTGCAAGTCATTTGGAAATGGGATAGAAACTATCCATTACATGGAATTGTACCTTATATATTAGTGTATTACCGCTAGCAGTCTCTCAGTGACAATATGAGCGGGCTTCTCCACTTTTCTAATTTAATTATATGCAGTTGAATAAATATCTGATATTTCCAATAGGCAATATATCCTTAATAGTTCCAGTTACAGACCTTGGGTATTGCCCAAGCTTCTGAGAACTTTACAATTTATTATGTAACCCCGGGCATTCTATAAAAGGCGTCACCAAAGGAAATACGTTTTCCTGCAGGTTTTCTTGGGCCAATCCCCTTCTTTGACCGAGAATAGTAAGTCAACTCCTCGCCTCTTCTTTAATTTAGTCCTTCCTTGTGTCAAATTCAAGTTGATTCCCAAAGAAATTCATCAAGGGTGCGCGGATTTCAGTTTAGCTACACAAAAGCCAACATGAACTATTAAAATTGAATTATCCCAGTGCTCCCTGCTTGTCAGCTCACTTCTACCAAAGGGAGTGAGCTCCCATACAACCCCAATGTTTGGCATGCAGTTTCTCTCTTCTAACCTGAGGAATGAACCAGAAACCCACATGCTACAATGCACTTAGTGCCACTTCCTATGAAGCAGTTGAGAGGCCGTTAAAAAAAGGCATTGTGAGCCAAAATGAGGAAGGGATGGTGACAAGCCGTTCTCTCTCACCCATACTTTCCCTTTGCAGCTGTTTTTCCTGCTAGAAGAAATCAAGAAAACCCAGATTGTAAATTGTCATGATGCTGTACTGTCTGATTCAGCCCTTGCCCAATTTCAGCTGTGTGTCACTGGAAACTCTCCTGCTGCTCTCTAAAGAGCTGCCCCATGCCTGAAAGGGGGCTCCACAACCCTCCACTGCTTGCACTGACTGACCTGCTCCTTGCTGAAGCATTGCATGGTATTAAGAGACAACCTTTTGCTCACAAGTATCTAACAGTTCTGCATCACTGGGACTCTCACGTTTTTGCACAGAATCCTGGCAATTACATCTTGGTATAATTCTGAATGATCAAACTCTAAGCCCCCACCACGCTCCCAGAACTATTGTTCTCATGGTCAGGAATAGGAAAGCTGTGGCCCTGCAGATGTCATTGGACTCTGCCTCGCATCAGCCACAGGCACCATGGCAAATGGTCAGGAAAAATGGCGATGTGGCCCCCCAAACATCTGGAGGGCCACAGGTTCCCCAACCCTGGCTTAAGTTTATAACGTAGCTTCAACCTTTGGGCAGACAAGGGTAGATAGAACTCATTTTCAGACTTTTCTAATCATGTTTTGACTTGAGCATGTACCATGTTTTGGCAATCTATCCGTTATAGAAAAACTTTAGTTTTAATATTCTCATGAGGTGCAAGCACATCTCTCTCTCTGTATAATTACACTAATCTTTAAAAGTCCCAATTACATTTATTGTAATGGGACTAAAGATGTAAGAAAAAGTTTCCTACCTCAAAATAGCTTCTATTTTGTGGGTATGGCAATAGACAACAGATGGGGAGAGAAAAAGGAGTGGAAACCCAGGCAGTCAATTCAACAGCTGCAAAACCATTCCTAATTTCTTTTGTAATTTTGATTAATTTTGAATTAAGTATGAAAATAGGGAAGCTTGTAGTTTTTATCTTAATTACTGCATTTCAATAATGCTCTCACTATCACTCAAAACATCAGACTGAATCCATCAGCTGCCTATGCAAGATTACAAGACATTTTAAAGTCTACTTCGAACAGAAGGCAATTAAAGTCTGCTTGCAATTGGAAAGTAAGTCTAGGAAATTGTTTTCCTACTCAGTAAGCTTCCTGTGTGCATATAGAGTCCAAATTGCTTGCTTTTACTGGCAATTCATTTTCCTTGGTGTGATATAAAACCAAAGCATACATATATATTTTTTTCTAATCCTAAAACAAGTCGCAAAATGTATGTAATAAAAATGAAAAGTATATTAACGTTATGTACGGCTTACTCGAGCAGCAAAGAAGTCCTCTAATAGGACTTTGGACCAATGCATCACTTTAGAAATTAAGGTAGATAATTGAAAAATCTAATATGGAGCATTGCACGGGTGGTATTAGAATCCGGGCCATCAAAGTGTGAAGATTTAATGCTTTGGAGATTCCTGGGCGTGCAGTGGTGTCACAGAGCTGTAGTAATGTTGGCGGTAAGATTGTCAAGCAGTGCAGCTGTTCAGAAAGATCTGGAAAGGGGCAATCAATCAATGTGATATTTGGACATATCCCATTATTTTCCTCAGTATCTGTTGGCTGGTTTGTTACCTTGGAGTTGAATTTATTGCAGCAACATTGCCTTTCAAAGAATAATAGAACTGCAGAGTTGAAAGGGACCCTGAGGATCATCTAATCCAAACCCCTGCAATGCAGGAATATGCAGCTGTCCCATACGGGGATTGAACCTGCGACCTGGGCATTATCAGCACCATGCTCTAGCCGACTGAGCTGTTCATGTTAAGGAACATTGTGAATTTTTGGCACTTGTGTCTTTTGTAGACATAGTAGTGTCTTGTTCAGGCAGTAGTGCAGCAGACAGTAGTTTTGCTGAAACACACAAACGTTTAATATAAATGAATATTAATTCATGTTGGTAAACTGCTCTTACGTACAAGAGATGAAGATGGCTGAAAGCAAGTATGGCCCAGGAGGATTAAAAATCACCAGAGACTACTTTAAATTTCATACATACATGAACATAGTGAGGCATGTCAGCTGGAGGAAGGTGGCAATGAGACTGTGTATGTTTTCCACTCTATTTTCTTCTTTAATAACATTCTGTTGTTTTACTTTTAATTAATTAGTACAACATTCATTTTATGTCAAGTTTTCCCCATTTGGTCAATTCTACTTATTTCCCACTGATTTCGATGGAAGATCCAGACACTTTCTTGCTGCTGGCAAGTTTGGATGGAAAATACCAATCTACACAACTTTTAAAGGTATTCATTCTACTGCCCTCCAAGGGAAAAGACCTGCCAAATTTCAGGGAGAGGAACAAAAAGGGTGCCTGTTTTATAGATAGTTTTAAAAGGCACAAAGATACCCAGCCAAACTTCTATTTAAAATGGCATCTATTTTTAGTATAAGTCCAGAACTCCAACAGGTGCTTACAGAGTGTAAATTAAAAAAACAAAAAACCAAGAGGATTTTTAAGACTTAAGGACCAATGGTCCAGGAACATTCCTGAGCCTTGGAAGGAAGAAGCCATACAGCCCTCAGTTTGCTTAACCTTGCTCTTGGAAAACTTCTAATATGAGAAACAAAGGCCGTTACAGATCCCCCTTGTTATTAAGCTCCTCTTGTCCCTATATGTCCTTGACCTCTTTAAGGTACAGTGAGATTTTTTAGGCAAAAAAGGGGGAGAAATGTTAATAAATGACTTATTTTTGCCCAAAATGACACTGCTGTGTTGGAGGTTTTGTGGTTGCTTCATCAGACACAGTATTTTGGGCAATTCCCTCTTGCACTCCTTCTGGAGAGTCCCCCAACCCTCTTGAGAAGATTTGGGGAGAGATTGCAAGGGGAAGAAGAAGTCTCCTAATTGTTTCAACCCAGTTCCAGTGACAGAAGCCTTAGTGTCATCTGATACAACCCACAGCAATAAAATTTGTTTTTTTATTATATTTAACATTGGCATGTCTTGCACATCACACTAAACCATAATTTAATGTGTTGCGAACATGCATTAAAGAGCTGCACAGATCTTTCAGTCTGGACTCTACTTCCTTTTTGTTCTTCTGTGTTTCTGGGAGGACTTCAGATGCTTTCATTTCTGCTTTTAATTAATCATAGCTTGCCACATTATTCAGACAAAGTACTGCAGTTAATCTGAACTATGGGAAATTTAAAACAAACCAACTTAGTAACTATGGTCTGAAGTTGGCTGATTTGAAAAGAACTATTATTAATGTTAACCACATTTTATTGGTCCAAATGAAGCAATAAACCAGTGTTAGACAAAACTGGAAGCTTCTGAACTCCTTCTCCCAAATGTGCAGAATTGGAGCATGCAAGCTAATTCCAGTTTTAACAATAGTTTGTACAACATGGAACAATGAGACACAAACAAACATGTCCATTGTTTAAGTTACCTCAGGCATGGCGTGGGGGGGACGGACAGGAGAAAGGCAAAGTAGAGATATAAAATTTGAATGCTAAAAGAACACAGCTCTAAAATCATGTTCATCTCTCTCAACACATAATGTATCTTATTCACTTGCTGACACATAGTTGTAGACACATGCATGCAAGTTGGATCCAGAGTTAGCCATGCTTAATGTAGACCTGCTTTTTCATGCAGATGTGGTACATAGCTGTCAACTTTTCCCTTTTCTTGCAAGGAATCCTATTCAGAATAAGGGAATTTCCCTTTAAAAAAGGGAAAAGTTGACAGCTATGATGTGGTATATGTTGTTGCTGTTAACAATGCTCGCTGGTCTTTGACTGCAATAAAGATTGATTGATTGATTGATTGACCCTCTAAAATCAATCGGACTTCAGTTAGTCACAATCAACTTGTCCCACAAATTTCAACAGGTCTACTCTAAGCTTGAATAAAGCTGCAGTCCTAACCCCACTGAATTCTATGGGATGTATATCAGAGGATGCCTAGTTAGGATGTGAGCCTGGAGTCAGCTCACATATGGCATCTTGTTTGCTTTCAACTAGTAATGAAACACTTCAAATTAGTCCCACTAGGCCAGAGTTATAGATACCTAAAGCTATATGTGGCTAGCAGAGTCAACTAGCTAGCTTCATATTCTTCTTCATCTTCGTCTACATATTTCTAAACACAAGCAAAAGAAGTTTCATTATATTAATTTTTTTTAAGAAAAAATGAAAGTGGAGTTTTAAAAGAGGTTTTTCAAGGGTTTCCAGAAGTTTAGAGGGTGTTTGCAGGCTTTTTAGATAGTGTTTCAAATATATGCATTTCACATAAATGCACAATTCCTCAGAACACAACTCCCTGCATAAACCGGGAGTTGCCTGTATTGAAAATGCAGTATTATTTGCCTTATCTACAGTGGTACCTCTGGATGCGAACAGGATCTGTTCCGGAGCCCCGTTCTCATCCTGAGCAGAACGCAACCTGCGTCTGTGCATGCACGGGTTGCGATTTGCTGCTTCTGCCCATGCGCGTGACGTCATTTTGAGCATCTGCACATGCGCGAGTGGCGAAACCCAGAAGTAACACGTTCTGTTACTTCCGGGTGGCCGCGGAGCGTAACCTGAAAATGCTCAACCTGAAGCGACTTTAACCCGAGGTATGACTGATTTGAGTTTAGTCTCAATTGATAGGTGATCTGAATTGATTTCATTAGCAGGGATTTTCCTGATAATTTAAGCAATGCAAGTCTGCCACTGAGAATACACAGTGGGAGATTATTGTTAGAACTAGAACCTGATTTTGTAACTTCTCAAAGGGGTTCCATGTGTTTAAAAAACTGACAGCCAGCAAACTCATTTGCAGCACTTTAATTGTAGCATGGATATTCCTTCATTGTCAGAATTAATTTGTTTGTGCATTTCCGCATTTGATTCAATGTCGTGGAGATACTCTCCCAGAGGATGGCTGAGGCAGCCTGAATTTTGCAAGCTGAACGTCATAATCCACAAAGGTGTATGATGTATAATCATGGTGCTGCAGATTCTTGTAGGTAGACATGTCAAATGTTTCTGGAGCAGTTTCAACTGGCGGCTCGGCCTCTATGAGGAGAAAATATACTTGTGAATTCAGAGATAAAATAAACACCAAGTTATTTCTGGCCAAGTCAGATTTCATGGAGATTTCTCTGTCACTGGAAACAGCAGCTAACCACTGATATTTTATGAGAAATCAAAAATATACTATATTAAACATAACTTGAATTTGAACATATAGCAATCAGTGCCTTAAGTTACATAAAATAAAAGGTACACATTTAGCTGCAACTGATTTTGTGAAGGTTAGTTTGTTTCTTTTAATATTCTCAGTCAGGAAAACTAATGCCAAGATTCAAAACAGGAGCATGTGCATGTGAGACTATCCCACACGTGCAATTCAAGCTTTGTTGTTGATTTGTATCTCAACCATTCTCAATGTTAGAGGCAAGAAAGTGTCTTTCCCTGGCAGCAGAAGTGCTGCTGTGAAAAACAAGAAAGCACAGCTCAGACTAATAATAATAATATTAATAATACCCCGCCCATCTGGCTGGGTTTCCCCAGCCACTCTGGGCTCACAGCACTGGTCTCCGCTGCATATGCATGTTCTGCTTTGGGATCAAGGGCTCAATGGTTGATTTTTTGCAGATTTTGAAACTACTCTACAGCTTTCTACTTCCAATGGAGTATTCGAAATCAAAGAGAGTTTGCTGTTGAACCTAAATCTAATTAAAACTTTATAAAATTTATATTAAATATATATTTGCATTTCACCTCCCTCAGAGTATTTAGCTCCCTACTAAGTTCACAAAATCCAAAAGATGTTCATCCTTCAATAAACTTCTACAAAAACAGTGCAGTGCAATAAGAACCCTGTCACTGCAATGAAACACAAGACTGGTGCTCCTTTGGCTGTAACATATAAAAATTCCTAAGGAAGCATCTCCCAAATTGAGAAATTGAA
This sequence comes from Podarcis pityusensis, assembly GCF_964106645.2. Lineage (NCBI taxonomy): Eukaryota > Metazoa > Chordata > Lepidosauria > Squamata > Lacertidae > Podarcis > Podarcis pityusensis. Next base: position 56,866,091 of record NC_138027.1, on the reverse strand, counting down.
GACTATTATGACTACAACTAGTTTATATGACTCAATATTTTACTCAACATTGCATTCTCATTCACCTGCCTTTAACAATGAGCAATGTATATTTTTAGATCATTATTTTTCTTTTTTATTTTAAGATATACAGAGTCCCCTCTATGCTCTGTATTATGCCTTGGTTGGTAGGTGAAGGACATAGAAAATGGAAACAGCAGAAAAGCTAGCACCTAGTGTTAGAGAGCAAAAGATTTTGTGCATAGCCAAGCACTTGATTAACAATGGGAAAACTCATCATATGTTGCAGCCTCTTCCTCTGAAATCAATAGGACTTTAAAATGTTTATGCCCTGTATAGAAACCCACACATATTTGGCTTTTAGTTAGACTGACATCAGCATCAAGTGGTTCCACTAACTTCCACTGAATTACAACTTGACAATTAAATATGGTCTGCTTTAAGGTTTCATGTTTCACCAACCTCCCCTTCCTCCACGCTTAACTGCAGTTATCTCAATTTTTCCTGGGCTACAACCAAGTAGAAATAAAAGGCTCAAAGCATTCTCAGTGTATAGTCTCAACAATGCTTCTTCTAGTCACCACTGCCCTCTGCTGGATACACAGAAGCCCAAACATTTGGGAAGCTTCACAATAATGGCGTGTGTAAAATTAGCACTCAATTAAATAGTTTCTTCCAGTAGGCTTCCTTACTTTTCATGCCATGTAGAAGTCACCTTTCAACTGGCTTGAGTATTATTTTCTCTGCCTTGTAGAGTGACAAATTATTGGGGAGAAATGTTTTAGTAAAAAAAAAAAAAAAAGATTTTTAAAGACTAAGATGAGTGTACTACAGAATACAAGACAGAGGAAGGACATAATGGAGAACATGGTTTGAATGGATGAACTTATCCAGTCTTTGACATATTGGGATGGGTGAGGGGAGAGAGAGACAAGAATTGATTTCTTGTGAGGTTTTGGTGTGTTTTGAGACCAAAGGACTCCCTCATAGTCTACAAACATTACAAGACCAAATGTGTATGGGAGTTCCAATATCAGAGATATATTACTAGGGGAGAACATATGAGAAAGGCATGTGCTGTGAATGTCCCTTGTTGCTAATGCTGGATTCCGAAGCGATATCTTTGCTAGCCTGAAGGCAGAGCGTCCCCATCATTCCTCTGGTGTCAAAGCTAACTTTGTTCCTTGTGATCGCATCAGCACAGCAGAGTCGGCTTATGCATCTACAAGAGAACTGTGAAAGGAGGAGAAAGACAAGAGTCGAGAGTACTGGAGGAACAGACAGTCCCAGCAGAAAATCAGCTGTTAAGCCTGAGGGCAAGTGCTGTGCAGGAAGAGAAGGAGACTGCAAAATAGATTGCTCAATGGCCTCATTGTGCTTCTAGCAAAAGTGGAGCAAAATTCCGATTTTGATAAGGCAGCCTATTTGAACTCTGCTCAATTTGGCTTTGAAGGACCTCCCTTCCTTTTGTCACCTTTCAGTATTTCAGATGGTTATAATCACTGGTACAGAAGAATGCTGTGAAAACACGTACTGCTTTCTCCCACCAACAGTCTAAAAGCCAAGCAGGAGAATCAAAGAAAAGAAGACTGGAAGCGCAAAGAACTAGACAAAGAACTCATCAGCAAAGCAGAAAAGTCTGCAAAAACGACTGCATTAAGCTTTAGAAAAGAGCAGAAGAGATTCCAGAATGTTTTCAGTAATGTCAGTACTCAAGAGTACAAGGTATTTGCCCATAAACAGCCCTCAGCCCCCACAGCACATCAGTGTAGAACAAACAAGATAAAGTGATACCCTGTATAGTGCTTTGTTGTTCAGTCTGAACTCCTGCTTCCAGGGCAATCTCCTCCTTCACTGTGATTTCTGCCGCTGGCACTCTGCCATCCAAAACCTCTCCTTGTGGCACAGCAGCAGTTCTTCCTTGCATGTCAGTCTTTTGTGCCTCCACTGCCACACTTCCCCCCTGTCTTGGCAAAGTCAGATTTTGAGCTGCATTTTGTTGAGGCACTGACTGAGGTCTAGACAATATACTTGAAGTTGCTCCAAGGGGAGATGCTTCAGGGGGAGATGCCTCCAGCTGCGTAGCTACGTCTGTTGGCCTCTGACTCTCTGCAACTTTTGTTCCAAAGTCGGTGCTCTTTAAACGAGCTTCTTCGTGTCTTCGGTTTGTGGCAGACTTTGACAAATCTGACCATAACAATTTGTCACCGGCTGTTGTCTGATGCACCTCCTTTTGTTTCACAGGGCTTTCTGTGAATCCAGGACTATACGGGAGCTTCTTAGCTGCTTTGCCTTTGACCTGCTCTTGGGGAAAGTGTTTTTCGCTTGTTATCTTTGCTTTCTTCGTTCTATCACCAGAAGAGGGGGGATCTCGACTTGGAAATGATACTTTGGTTTTTATGGTATCTTTGGAGGCGGAATCTTCCTCATCAGAATCAGAGCTAGAATCTGACTCAGAGCTTGAGGAAGAGGATGTCTCTTCATCTCCCTTCTTCCTCCCCAAGCCTGCTGTTGAGGAAACAACAGAGTGTCCCTCAAGAGAAGGAAGCTTTGCTCTCTGAGGAAATTTTACCACAGTTTTCTTAGCCAAGTATTTCCTCAGATCTTCATCTTTTAATTTTACAGCAGCATCAGGTTTAGTGTTAATTATCTCACCTTTATCTGTAAATTGTGGAAAAGAGGAGACAGCTTTTAAACGACATTCAACTGTTGTTTTCACACACTCCTCTGGTGCCAATTACATCTACAAAATGGCAAAGAACAATATCATTTTGGAATAGACCGCTTCAAACACACCCATTAATATGGAATTGTACTTAATAGTTGTGAAGTTATCTGGTATAAACAGCAGTCTGGAAGCTCAGTTTCCCTTACACGCTGCATTTCATACAAAAATGTCAAAAAGTGTCCTTTGCTTGCAGAATTCTCTCACAGGAACATGAAGGTTATTTCCTCCTCTTTGTGCCACGCTGCCTGTGAACATCATTTCATCAGAAACGCTCTGTTCCAATCTGTGAAATGTGGATGAAAACACTCTCCTATCTCCTCGAGTGCATTGTGAAGAGCACACTTAGCAGTGTGAAGAGTATATTTAGCACTGAAGTATCTAAGTACCTCAACTACATTCAACACATTTTGTGAGAAATTTATTCAAACAAACTTTCAACAGCAGCAATATAATCTGTTGGGAGTGCGATCCTCCTATTTTATGGTTTTCCATGGAAAAGAAAACATTTGCCTTTTCCAGTATTTGTTTATCATGCAGAATGCATATTTTGCCTTTCAGTGGTGCTTCCTGGAGTAGGACCTTCCCTTGTACTTAACATTCAGAAGCATTCTTCCTCTATACACAACAAGTGTAACCACCATTTATAAACCTATCCTACAGCAATTAATCTATTCTTGTTAAAAGCCACCATCAGTATTTCTTGTGGCAGTGAATTGCATACATTGATTATATGACCTCTTGTTCATTATTAGAAATATTCATCAATGAAAAAGATGTAGTACTTATGCAAGACCTTAAGAGACAGAAGGAAGATTTACTGGTCAAGACTCCCCCCATATGTTTTGCAGACTTCATGATCTAGGAAGTGCACCCAAGATTCCTTGAAGAAAAGGAGAGGACCACATTTTCTTTTGACTCCTCTGTAATGTGCTGGGTGCATTTCCTTGATTTGTTACCAATTGTCTGAGCACCAATTAATCACAGAAGGCTGTATTTTGGAATCAAGTACCGTATTTTTCGCCCTATAGGACGCACTTTTTCCCCTCCAAAAATGAAGGGGAAATGTGTGTCCATCCTATGGGGCGAATGCAGGCTTTCACTGAAGCCTGGAGAGCGAGAGGGGTCGGTGCGCACCGACCCCTCTCGCTCTCCAGGCTTCAGGAGAACCCCAGCGCCAGCCCCACAAGCTCAGGGGACAGCGGGGAGGCAGAACACCGCCATCCCGCTGTCTCCCGATGTGGTTTGGAGGCTGACGGCGGGGAGACGCGTGCTTCTCCCTGCCGCCAGCCCCGCAAGCTCGGGGGACAGTGGGGAGGCGCAGCGCACCATCCCGCTGTCTCCCGATGTAGTTTGGAGGCTGACGGCAGGGAGACGCATGCTTCTCCCGGCTGCCAACCCCACAAGCTCCGGGGACAGCGGGGAGGCGCAGCGCGCCTTCCCGCTGTCCGCGGACCTGGTTTGAAAGCTGGCAGTGGGGAGAAGAGCGCTTCTCCCCACTGTCGGCCCCACAAGCGCCTGGCGGGGGGAGAAATAATTCCCCCCCCTTTATTTCCCCCCCAAAAAACTAGGTGCGTCCTATGGGCCGGTGCGTCCTATGGGGCGAAAAATACGGTATGTGAATCAATTAAGTATGTGATCATAATGCAGGGAATCAGTATGTTTGGATCTTAGGAACAGTAAAATTAATCCTAAGTTGTTCTTGCACCAAGAGCACTTAACAGAAACCTTAGCAGAGAGTGCCAAAAGACATTAAATAAGCAAGACAGCATAAAACTAAGCCAGAGTAGTATACATGCTATGAAGTTCAGACAGCTAAGAAAGAATGAAATCATCAACATGAAAATGAGAACTGACCATCATTAAAGACTGGGAAGAAGAGGACAGTATTTAAAGCATGGTAGCAGAATTATTCATTTTCAGATTATTGATAAGTGAAGTTAGCATTGAGAAAATTAATTAGGGACTGAACAAAACTTGTAACTTAAAAGTCAATGGCCACATTGCAGCTACTTTCTAAGTAGCAACATTGAGAGCACCACAGTTCTCCACACTTAATTCTTGCACCCACACATTCTCCTCAAATGCTACTGAATTTGCTCCAACTGAAGAATGATCATTGTCATTGATAACCAGACTGATATACTGTAAAATGGTTTTTACAGAGCTTTTAAGGATGCAAAGCACAAGGATGGTATGAATAACAAAGGTGCTTACACTCCTGTCAGAGGAAAATACTAGATATCAAACTAGCATTTTCAATTCCATTAGCATCAGAAAAGCAACATCTGCGTAATCCATTTTTATTTTCCATGAATGACACTCACAAGAAATTGCTTTCCTTCATCAGTGCAAAAGAACAGGTATACTGCACACTCATCAATCTCTAGAATATGCAGACTACTCCACCACAGCATGAGGAGCCCCAGGGAAAAACCATGATGTGTTTATTTCCTGTTTCAGTTTTTACAGGTCACTCTAACAAATTTGAGAAACCAGGAATAATAAAAGGTATAATAATTCCTTTCAAGGAGGCAAGACAGGGAGTTTACAGCCCAAAGACATGTACATTTAACAGGACAAGAGTAAATTTTTAAGAGTGTTAAAAGAAGAAAGATACATGTCAATGGTTTGTTGCACTTTCCGAACTCTAAATACTCTTTTGTATGTTAAGATACCCTAGTAATTACAAGTTAATAGTTATAACAGAGTCTGGAAGAACAGAAAGTTTAGCCAAGCACTGCTACTAAAAAACCCCCAAAGATTACACAAATAAGCCTGGATAGTGTGTGGACCCTGCCGTTTGTATGGAAGCAGTCTAAATTCAGTGGACAGTAACATACAACAAGGAAAATGTATTAAAAAGCTTAAATATACTGTGTCAAAGAGAATCAAATTGAATTTCCCTAAAGTAACATTTAAGAATGGCAGATGAGACTACAGGAGTGGTACCAATACCCTTCTCAAATTGCAGAATAGAAAGTGATTTTGCTACTGTTGAGTTCACTATGCATGGAGAATTCTATCAGCAACTGCTATCAATCAATCAAGGAACCCAATAGTAGGGATTTTCCAACCAAATGTGTAAGTTTTATATGTATATATTCTGAAACCTATTTTAATGGAGATTGGATGCTGCATGAAAAGGTTTCACATCTTACCGTGTTTAATAAAACAAGCCCACTCATGTATTTCACACACAACCATGTATCATTATTCCCATACATTGTCTCTGTCTTCCCTAAGAAAAACACTGCTGAAGGACTCCCAACATTTTGACCATAACCTTACATTTATTGGAGCTGGTAATGCTGTTAAATATCCCCCTGAAATGATTTTAGATACAGGCAAGGCATGTGATATAAATTTACTGCAAATAAAGAAAAATAATGAAAAACCCAATGAGCTGCTGGGAATGGCATTATTGATGTAGTGAGAAATGTGAACTTCATTGGGTTGCCTAATTTCCTTGTGCTCTGCTTTCCTGTCATCCATTTGTTAGAAATCATTAAACTCTACAACAGAGATGAATCTGGCCCTCCTGGAGCTGTTGGACTCCCAACTCCCATCAGTCTCAGCTAGCATGGCCAATGATAAGGGATGATGGGACTTGTAGTATTCCTGTTCTAAAGGCTAGTTATAGAGAGCGTTTTCCTAAAATATCTGCCTTCTGTCTATTACACTGAAATTGTTAAATGGAGTTTAATAGGTTGACAGCTGCAAGTATTGCTGCTTTGAATGTTTTAATCTCTTAAAAGATGTTAGAATAATCCAATTATTTTAGAAATAAACCTTGATATTTTAGGTGAACAACCTGTGGCATACAATCTTTAAAAGTTGCTTTACAAGTCCTCTACAGAATACCTAGAATATGGTAATAACCACTAGATGTAATTTTAAAAATCTGAATCTTAACATTCTGCAGACCATTAAAACTAACAAACTTTTGATCATTATTGTTACAAAATGTTATGCAAACCATCTTATAACTTGCATAATTAACAAATAAGAAAAGGTACCTTACTTTTTTTGGAGACTTTCTTATCACCCCCTGGTTTGGTGCAGAGAGAAACAGCAGGAGGTACACTTCGAAGCCCCCATGCTTGCAACTTAAAAGTCTGTAAAAGAATTAGAAATAAGTAGAAAATCTGTAATAATTAGAAAGACACTTGATTTAATAATGTCATTTATAATTACTCAGGCTACAAAAAGTATAAAGCACAATGTAGACAAATATGACTAAAAATCAGGCATATATGTACAGCAGTTGTGATAAAACAGACCACTCACTCCCTGCAATTCCTTCCAGAGCATAAACTGTGCAAATTAAGAACTATGAAATCTGAAATGTTGTCTTAACTAACAAAAGCCTACGTTGCTACATGTATACTCATTTGTACCAACAAGTATTCACATAGAACATGCACAAACTTTTAGAAATATAAAAAGACACCCTTACTCTCAAACAAATATTCTTACTTCAGGTCCTAAGCATATATATCAAATGCTTATGCACCTGTACAACTATACCTAGTTTTTTCCAGCCTCACTTAAAGGGGCATAAGCTTGGTACAAGTAAATGGATTTTACTTTCAAATAAGGGTTTTGACACAGCTCTGTGCAGATGAAACAGGTACAGTGCATATAAATGCTTTTTTATTTTTATATCTGGAAATGGTTACGGATGCCTTGCAATTAAGAGGAATGTTAAAACTTGGTGCTAGCACACTGAAGTGTGCTTCTTTCTCCTGCTCCAAATACAGAACTGATTGACAAGTGAATGTAATGTACAATTTGGGGTGCGGGTGGGAGAGAGAGAATGAAGACAACAACAACATACACCTTCTGCATCATTGTAGAATATTACATTAATGTAGGTTAACATCTAATAAAGCCACCATGCCTTTTACCTGGGCTGTAAGGAACTTTATTATTTTACCAGTGAAGAAATTACTGGTAGTCTAAAAGTGGCAAGTGGCACTAAACATACCTAAAGAAATACTCACTGCAGAATTTATAGCCTTATACAACTAGAAGATTTAAAGCCTGCACCACAACAACCTATAGTTTATAGCACCTGTTAAACAGGAACATGAACACAAGCTAACCATGTCAGTACTTGCACTACTACTTCTATTATTTGGTTTGTTGACTGCTTGTTACTCGAAGGTCTCCAAGTGACTTACAATTCTGCTAAAATCTCAAATATATTTATACCATAAAACAGAGCAACCAACAACCCCATACTAGCCGCAGGAAGTTTTGGCAGCATACTAATAACAAGCAATATCATCTTAGTCTGTCAAAAGCCTGGGACAAAAGCTAAGCCTTTGCCTGGTGCCAAAAAGATGTCAACGAAGGCTTCGGTGGGGAGCAAATTCCACAGATACAAAGCCAAAACTGAAAAGGCCCTCTCCTTTGTCATTAGCCTCCCTCAGAAGGGAGAAGAGCCTCAAACAAAGATCTATGGGTCTCTCGTATAGGGAGAGGCATTCCAGAAGATACTGGAGTCCTGAGCAGGAAACCATCACTTTGAATTGGGCTTGGAAGCATGCAGGCAGCTAGCGAAGTTGGAACAGACTAGGTGTTATATTATCTGTTCTTATACACAAATTCATGGCTATGTTCTCTCTCTACTGTCAGATGCATTATGCCTTTGAATAAAGTTGCTGAGAATCACAGATGGGCAGAATGCTGTGGGGTTCATGTCCAACTTGCAGGCTTCCCTCAGGATGCTGGACTATAGCTGCGCCACTGGCCACTGGCTTGATCCAGCAGGCATGTCTTATGTTGCCTCAAATCCATCACCAGTCGGCCAGGCACATACTGAACTAACTCAAGCTCTGAACATTTTCAAAGGCAGCCCCACATAAAACATATTGCAGCAATCCAGACTTGAGATTACCAGAGCATAGATTACTGTAGCCAAGTTATCCCTACTGGATAGGTTTGCAAGTAGGCCACTAGCCTAAGCTGATGGAAGGAATTCCATGAGGCGGGGGTGTGTGTGTGTCACAGTGTTGAGTTCATAGTTGGGGGTCTGAACATTTTCAAAGGCAGCCCCACATAAAACATAAATTAATGAAAATGTAATCTGCCAAGCACGCTCTAGTCTGACTTACAGTGGTTCTCCTGTTCTCCAAGGCCCCCGGAAAAGTTATTTCCTGGCTTTGCTACCAGAGCTCCTACACATGCCAGACTGAATTTGAGATCTTTTGGATGCAAATGTTGGGCGTTACCTCTGAGTGACAGCCTCCTCCATTCAATATCAATAAAAATAAATGATAGCATGAGAAGCCAAAATCAAAGAGGCAGCTAAGAGTTTGCCCATTGCTCTGCAGGCTTTGAAGTTACAGTTAAAACCCTACTGCAGGCATCCTCAACCTCATCCCTCCAGATGTTTTTTGAGACTACAATTCCCACCATCCCTGACCACTGGTCCTGCTTGCTAGGGATCATGGGAGTTGTAGGCCAAAAACATCTGGAGGGCCGAGGCTGAGGAAGCCTGCCCTACTGCCATCTTCTAAGTCCCACTGAAATCAGCAAAACTTACTGCCAAGGAATAATGCACTGACTCAAGCTGCACAACCCGGAAACGTCAGGTCGAATCCTGACGCACACAAGGTCTGTGTGCACAAACATTATAAACGGCACTGTAGCGACGGAGCGGCCAGCCCGAAAGCGCCTCTCGGATCTCCACCCTCGGTTACCTTGAGCACGGCAGTACGGCCGCAGGAGATTAGCAGAGCCGTCGCCATTTCAGCGTCCCACCCAACCTCGTCCCTGCTGCAACCTCCGCCCAGGGGGAAAAGGTCCCTCCTCTGTCAGGGGTCTTGCTCCGCCCACATTCCCTGCAGTATCCAATAAGCAGCGCTCTCTTGCTGCTGAGTGACGGCGAGGGAGAGGTGGGGATTCCCGTTCCTCAACTGGGGAGGAGGGGCCCTTGCCAAGGAGTCCCGCAGTGACGTCATTTGCCGGCGACGCCTGTGTGGCTTTCCGCACGCGGCTCTGTTGTCGGGCATGGAGGCGGCTGACCCCGCCGGGGTTGCGGGTTCTTCCCCGGAGCTGGCGGTCTGCGGGGACCTGATGGTGGTCACCGGTGGAGCCAAGCTCTTGGCGGCCCTTTACAAAGAGCCTGGGTGAGTGAAACCGGGCCGAGGAGCTCTTGTTCAGCCTCTTCTAGCCTCGCTCTCCCGTCGTCTTGTCTATATATCTGCTGAGACTTCAGCCCTAACCGCATTTACCATTGAACTTACTCTGAGTAGGCACGGTTAAGATTCCGCTGTAAGGCAGCCGCTGTGTGAGAAGGGTTGTGTGTTTCTTTAACGGAGTGTGTAAAGCGGTAACCGGGTGACCCTTTAATTCTGATCAGTTACTTCAAAGCTGCCCTCCTTTTATACTCACAGTGGGTCAGGATCAATAACCGGTGGCAGTGTGCACACAGTTTATCCAGGCAGCTGGTCAGTGTGCATAATGCTGATCAACTTAGAAAAGTTGAGGGACAACGCTGATCTATATAATTAGAGGAAATAGGCTGCAGTGCTCTTCCGACAAATGAAATGCTGGTCGGATGAAGGGGGTGGTCAGCCTTTCTCCATCCTTATAGGTTTAGGATGATTGAATTTACATGTTTTTTCCTGCTAAAAAGGTTCCAAAATAGATAATGCTTTCAGAAGTAAAAGCAATCAGAGTACGCACGTTCTCTGCTTCTTATTTTCTGCACATTTTCTGCTTTGGAGAATGTATTACCCACTGCTCTTCTGAAAATATATGATCACTTGGGTTTCAAGATATTATATAATGAGTTGCTTTATTTTGAGTCAGCTACTCTAGGTAAACAGTGTATTGTTAGTGCTGACAATAGGCCTCCACTCCTATTGTTTTCTAACTTCCCATGGTTACTACCTGATCCCTCTTAATAGACGGATTCTGTAATTGAACTGTGAAATGGGTAAATCCCATTTAACTCAATGGGATATACTTCTGAGTGGACATGTATAAAGCTGTGCTATAAGGAAGCTCTGTATCAGTCTCTGGCCAATAAATAATGGACCATTTAATTACATTTACTGTATAGAGGTACAGACATCTGTGGTAATAATGCAGAAGTCTGAAAAAAAAGAACCATGTAAAAGATATTTTTCATAAAAGATTCTAAAACTTCTCTGTGTTTTCTGCCCTAGTATTTTCCATGTCTATATGTTCCTCTGCAATAAAATGAAACAGAAAACCTCATTAATTTTGAAATTTTACTGTTTAAAAAGGCATGGTAAGTAAGATGAGACACAACTGATACTATGCTTATTGGAAAATACTGACCTGATGTAATTATATAATTTCCAGGAATGAAGATATTTTCATTTATGACTGTTCCACAGCAACAGAGAAACTTCAACAGAATCAAGGGTAAGACTGTTTAATTTTTCCTTAATCTGCAGTAGGAAATCCGCTGCATTCCCATTTATTCAGAAACTCTGTTGAATGACATTTACATCTCTTAGAGTTGTTGTTTGTAGCTGAGAATAAATGTTGCCGCTACCACCAATGTCACATAAAATACAAAAACAAATTGAGGAATACAAACTACTTATGTGCAGTGATGCAGCTAAGTGATTCTAAACCTTGGACTCAATAGTCCGGCATGGGATGGGGTTTTAAATGGTCGTGTGTTTTTCTTCAGTTGTGAACTACATAATTTAATATTTCTCCCTTCCACCACCATTCCACACTTTACAAGTGCTTCCACATCCCTGATCAGTTAGAGAAATATACCAAGCAAAAAACTATTTGACTACCCTAATAATAAAAAGTGTGCTGGGCATGTGCAGTTTGTCATTTTTAAAACTCACTTAAATCATAGCACCTACACAGATAAAATGGTGCTTGCTTCTGCTGCCCTGATGCTCAGTGCATTTACTTGGGAATGAGTACTGAAGAAGAGGAGTTTGGATTCAGCTTTATCACTACCCTAAGGAGTCTCAAAGCAATCTCCTTTCCCCAACTCTCCCACAACAAACACTCTGTGAAGTGAGTGAGGCTGAGAGACTTCAGAGAAGTGTGACTGACCCAAGGTCACCCAGCAATTGCATGTGAGGAGTGGGGACACGAACCTGGTTTCACCAGATTACGAGTCTACCACTCTTAACCACTACACCACACTGTACTGTTCAGCTATTTTAAAGTAAAAATAGTACAGTGAATATCTGCAAACATGTATATTCCTGACTGGCTGCCTCCTAGCCGTAAAATGTTTTTTTTTAAATAAGAAGGAAGGCCTCTTTGCTGCTACCCCATCATCTGCCATTGGGGGGTGGGCTATAGATATCTCTGTTTTGACCATGAGCACTGCCTTCACCATTGTTTATAAGAAAGGATTTGGTGTGTAAAGTTTTTTAAAAATCTGATCTTACTGCACACTTGTGGAAGGAAGGATACCCTCTGAAATAATAGAAAACATAATTCCATAAGGTATCCATTTACTTAGTAGTACAGATACTCTAGTCAATAAATGAATGTTGTATTGATCAAACTTACTAAATAGCAATTCCTGTTCTTAGCAGTCTGAGGTAACTGGGTGCAAAACCTCTAGGTCTTGAATATTTTTTTTCTTTCTCATTGTTTTTAGAGATGACGGAAAGTCAGCGGGTGAAGCAAATAACGATATCCTTGCCTGCACGTTTTCTTCATCAGGAACCTACTTTGCTCTGACTGATGACAACAAACGACTGATCCTTTTTTGTACGAAACCGTCTTGGGAATGTCTGAGTGTAAGGTATGGAAAGGAAGGCACTTCAGGAGAAATATTTGTACCCACATATAAATAAGAGCTGTTTTAAGACAAACTTCTTTACATTTCTTGATCATTTTCTGTAACTGATCAGTATATTTAACTTTACTGATAGAAAAGTTACCCATTATTGGTGTCCTTCACTTCCTCTAGTGCAGGGACGGGCAACCTATGTTGTTTGGTCAAAGTCACTCAGATCTCCCTCACTCAAGTCTAAAACTTTACGCTGCACCTAGTTCTTTTTTCCGTTCACAAAAGGCTTAAGCTAAATTGGTGATTAAATTTTGGAATGTTTTTAAGAGATTAAATAAAATCTGGTTTTAGCCTTCTGTGCTTTATCTTTATGCTGGTTTTAGCTGCCTGCTATTTGTTTGCTTGGTTGTATTATTTTATTTTATGTGTTTTTTGTAAGCTGCTCTGAAAATTACAGCTGAAGAGCAGCTCCGTAACATAATTTATTAACTTTGTTGCACTACACTGCAAGTTGTTTTTGAAACTCAGATGATTTCACAATCACTTTGTTCTTAGTCATGATAATCCTCACTAAAAATGTGCAAGATTTCACAGGTACCTGATCATGAACTCTCTATATTGTGACTTGATACATTCTATCCATTCTGTAATTCAGATAAAAGGGCCCCCCACCTCCCAACCCAGTATGAAGAACAGAAATTTATTTTGGTGTCAGAAGTTTATTTATTTTTTAAAAATCTTTCTATACTTCCTTTCAGCTCTAAAAAGAGACTACATTGTGGGCGAATGTGTCAAGTTATATTCATTTAAAAGTTAGGAAAAAATAGGGACAAAGCAAAGGAGTCCTTTTTTTGCTAGTCCAGTGTGTGGTGATGGGAATAAGAGTAGGATTAAATTGGGGTTAAGATTAAGGTCAGGTTAAGAGTGGTCATAAATGAATGAATGAATTTTATTCCTAGGATTTAGAACTGTGCTGCATGCATACCCTTTAAACTCCTTTGGTGCTGGATTCTCACTGGGATTATTATGCCCTTCTCTTTTGAGATCTTCTGTTACCACTTCCAGAAAGACCAAAAGGCAGGCTTTCTAAAATTCTGTAGCTGCAGTGCCTTATTTCCCCTGGCTACCAATAACCCTTTTCAAGTAATTATTAGTAAGGAGTTAATTCATATAGGTTTGGTCTGCTATAAAGTTTGTGACATGATCAAAACACATTGTTAATTTCCTTCAGTTTCTGCAGATCTTCATGCAAATTATGTGGCCATTCTCTGGGAAAATGCCTTCCTGGCCCCAAATTTAGCAATCAGAATGTGATATGCAAACATAATATAGTTATAAAGTCTAATCTTCCAAAGAGGAAGTTTTGGACCCTAATTAGTGTCAGTTCTTCATTCCAGGTCTGTCATTAGAAGATGTACTTCCCTGATTATAACAGCGGCAGAAGATAAGATACTAGTTGCTGACAAATCAGGTGATGTCTATTCGTACTCAACAACAGAGCCTGAAAATGCAGGAACAATTGAACTTGGTCACTTGTCTCTTCTGTTGGATGTGGTATGTATGCAATTTCTGGTTCAATACCATCTTTGTTTATTTAAAGAGTCCCAAGCATAAATATACAGCCCAGTCCTAAGCATGTTCATTTTAAATTAATTTCCCCTGAATTCATTGGGTCTGCACAGTTACAGTGGAAAAAGCTCAGTGAACTCAACAAAACTATTTTCAACATAAATGTGTGTTCTGTGTTTGACTATTCCTTTATATTGTTTTGTGAACAATCCAGAAGACTTGATTTGAATGGGTTTGAATAGTATAAAAATGTTTAAGATATCTAAAATAAGTTTGGGTTGTAAACCTATTGTTAAATATGAAGTTTCAGCTACCTCATTTGAAAACAATGGCTGATAGTCAACAAAGTTTTACTCAGAGTAATGCCATTAAAATTAAGGGACCTAAGTTAGTCGTGTTCATTATTTTCAATGTGTCTGTTCTTGAGCAAAACCAGATAGATAGCCAGATTATTATTATCTTTGGTTATCGCTTATTAAAAACTTACCCAGCTTTTGCTTGCATCATAAATTTAACCAACCTTTTTATGTTTTGTGTGGCAGGATTGTCAGGAACCCCTAGTTTTGCTTCCTGCAGTGAGTAAGGGTCATCTCCAGGGGACTCTTACGCACTTGAGGAGAACTTGTAATTTGGAAGAAAATGTAGTTGTTTCTGTGTGTCACAGTGTGTTACAAATAAGCACAGACAAGTGTGACTAAACAGGCCAGCAAAATGTTCAAGACTAGTAGCTTTTGTAGACTTTTTTTCCAAGTCTTGTCAATCTGAAACCAAAGAGACCTGAAACCAAACTGGTAGATGTGTACTTATTTCCCATATGTGTCTGCATGCCGCAAAGGCTCCTGGGCTGTTTCATGGTGACCTGTGTTGTGTCATTAGGCGCTGAGTCCCGATGACCAGTATATCCTGACCGCTGACCGTGATGAGAAGATACGAGTTAGTTTGACTAGAGCGCCACATAACATTGTGTCCTTCTGCCTGGGACACAGAGAGTAAGTGCAGTTGTAGAAAGTCTGCAACATGAGGAGAAGGGAAGAGCACCCTGTTTATAAGGGGAGCGGGGAGAGGGGAGGTAGGAAGACATATTTTAAGATCAGTGCTACACAGCAAGCTAGCCAGTGGGGTGCCCTGCCAATGTTGATGGACTGCCACCCCCACAATCCCTGTCTATTGACCATGTGTGCCGAGGCTCATGGAACTGGCTGGAGCTGGAGTCCAGCAACACTGAGAGGGCACCACGATGGCTACCCTTAAGCTGTCTGAGGAGATTGTGGATTCCCCCAACCCACACTAGAGAGTTTCAAGAAGAGGTTGGACCTGTCCAGGCTCTTCAACAATTGCTCTCTAAGCCCAAAGAGCTGGTCTGGATGAGATGCTGCCTCCCTTGTAGCTCTTGGTTCTGTCAGGTAAGGACAACATTAGGAGTTGAGCTCCCACTTACACAAACTCACACAGTGGAGCCTTTCCAACTCTCTATTAATCAAAATTCATATCAGGTGGCTTTCATTATTGAGTACATTTGGATACTGCACTACAATCTTCCCCTGTCCCAGAAAACTCTTTAAAATGCTCTGGCACTTTTTCATCGTTTGGGTTTTGCTCTTTCTAATCTATTTTCTAAACAGTGATACTGGTAGTTAATTGGTTCGTGTGCATTTTTCCTGACCTAAAAGATAACATAGTGATCTAATCCAGTATAGAGCCTTCTGTTGCTATGCTGATGTTTCACCTCACACTTTATTACTTTTTGCTTGCATTAGGAATGTACACCACAAACATTGACCTTTTTTTCCTCCTAGATTTGTCAGCAAAATATTTGTAATACCAAACTATCCAGAACTTCTCTTATCAGCTTCTGGGGTATGTATGTTGTCTGAGGCATTTTACATCTGGAATTTTAGTAGGTTGCTTACACATTTTCCTCCCTTGCTGAGGGTAAAATACTGTAGTTGCTTTATGTTCCTTCTCTAAACACTTTTCTGGAACAGGAGCATCCTTTAGGGAGGTGAGGAGGAAGCTGCCAACTTTTCTAAGTGCTTTCTTAGTATCATCTAATCCTGATTACCATAATAAGGAAATGTAAAACATAACTACAATGAATGTTCACAGAACACTGCTGTATTTTTGTCTTGGGTGGTTTTGCCATTTAAAGTTGAATGCATTTAAGAATAGGCCTTTTTCACTTCATAGAGTAGGACTGAGGAACCTGTGATCTGTGACATGTTGCTCGACTACAACTCCCACTCTTTTATTTTAATTTTATTATCACTATTCCATTTCTGTCCCATATTCTCCTCTAAGGAGCTCAAAGTGGCATAAATGGTTCTCTTCCCACTTTTATCTTTCCAACAATCCTGTGGCATCGACCTTGGACCAGTCATTGTCTCTCAGTCAGTGAGCTTCATGGCTGTGTGGGGATTTAAAGCTTGGCTCTTTGATCATCCCTGACCATTGGCCGTGCTGACAGGAGCTGTGGCCCAACAACATTTGAGGGGCCTCAGGTATCTGATTCTGTTGAGAGTGTGTGCATACATGTATGGCTGTCTTCTTCTTGACAGAAGCAGTGTTAATCAGCCTCTCTCTTTTGAACTGTACCCCCTTCCCCAGGACTGCACATTGAGGCTCTGGGAATACAAAAGTGGGAAGGAAGTGCACTGCTGTCGTCTGAGTAGTTTGAGTACATCTGAGGCTCCCCCAAATGAGAAGGTAATGCATTTTTCTGTGAACATGTGAATATCTCTCTCTGTGTGTCTCTGCATCTTTCCAGGCAAACTTGCTTTCAGAATGGTATGTGTAGGTGAGGTGAGAGTAAATTTTAAACTACAGAAAATCTAATCCCAGAATGACAAGGAGGGCTTTTTGTAGTTCCTCAACACGATGTGCAAAGCACCACAAACCTTTTGGCCGCCTTTCTCCCCAAGATTACATTGAGAATAAAACCATTGCGCTGCTCTGAAAAGCTGTTGGTCTGAAGTGAAATAGCTTCGGGTGTTTGCAGATGTATTTATTTTTTAAAAAATGCTTCAGAATCTATTTCATCCTTCATTTAATTGTCAACCTTTTTTTAATACTTGAATTGGTGATATGAAGTGGGCGTTTTTTTGTCTACGTGCATACACATTGCAATCTGACATGCTAAAATTGCATACCTCTCTTCCTAAGGGGCATATGGGCTGGTGTTGTAAGGGCAGCAATTGCATCCAGAAGTTGAGTTATAATGTGAGAAGAAGGCAGGCACCCAACCCATTAGATCAAACTGTGGCTTCCTGTGGGTCATCATCCGCATTAAGTGTCCAAGCAAATAAGAGAACCAAACATGCAAACAAAAATCACGGGCAAAAATAAACTGAAAACTAATTTTGAGAATATTTCTGTTTTCTTTTTGTTAACCTCACACAAGTATAAGGTTAGATTATCCCAGCATAATATCTAAGAAAGCTGGGCCAACCCTGAATACCACCATGAGAGCTTCCAGTCTAGCTAAGGAAGGTAATTATTTTGGCTATAGGCTTCCCTTATTGGTTTCACTGGTGCTGGGTGTTGGAGACAACTTTTTGTCATCGTCCCCACACACACTTTTGCATACTTGGGATCCACCATTTAAATATGGTCATGGGCACCTTCAGTCTTGCCCATTTACTCTTCCCTTTCACCTGCCTGCCTTTGATTCAGGACAAGAATGTGGAAGGGGGCTGTGCAGTTTGGCTGTGATGTGTGACTCTTGCTGCAAATAGTATTCTGCTTTAGATTAAGACTTTAGTCCTCAGGCATTCAGAATAATTTTTGGGGACTCAAACCGGGGTGGGGAGCATGAATGCTGGCCTCACCTCCTCCTCTCCCAACCGTTGTGCTACAGCAACTGTACATAGTTCCTAGTTGTGGGAAGGATTCTAATCATGTTCAACTAAATCCAGTTAGAATCCCCCCTCCAGATCTTCATGCTCAACTTGGAAAGGAGAGGAGAGGGCTAAGATACTCAAACTCCCTATCCAGTTTGAGTATGGACCTTTGAACACCTGAAGAGGGCTTTTGAATTTGACATGAAGGCTTTCTCTTTGTTACCTTCTCTTCTTCCCCTACAAACTCTCTTGCCTGAGAAGTTTCTAATTGCATCTCCTTTTCCCTCATCAGAAATATGCAGTCTCCAGGACAGCCTATTGTTGTGAAGGAAATTACATTGCCGTTTTATATGACTGGTAAGAGGAAAAGAATATCTAAAATTACTGTGGAAGCAACAGCCAAATTACATAATTTCATTATTAGGCATGTCAGATATCTGTTGCTTTAAAATTACTGTGGAAGCAGCGTAGTCATGGCCACCTAGAATGTGGATTTTTCTTTGTTCATGATAATGATATTTTGCTTCAATAATATTAAGCCTGTCTGAGTTAATATAATATAATGAAGTTGATTTTGGTTGATGCTCACATCGCTATATTAGCTTTGTTGTATCCACGGCATGTTTGGAAATCTCTTCTTAGAACATGGGCAGTTCTCCTGCATATATCTGAGATGTGTGCTACCATGAACTGGACATTCTTGTTGGTCAGGTAGAACCATAAGGGGACATTATAAACAATTACTTATAGCAGGGAGTGAGACCCACAGTTGTTGAGCTTCTTATGGGGAGGCGTCAGCAAAGTTGTTGAGCTTTCGCGATCGACCGGTTGGATATCCTTGACTTACAGCAACCTCTACAACAGGGATGGGAAATCTTTGGCTCTCCAGATGTTGTTGGACTCCAACTCCCATCAGCCCCAGCCCTAGATCAGAGATGATGGGAACTGTAGTCCAGCAACTTCTGGAGCCCCTCAGGTTCCCCATCCCTGCTCCATGAGGTGATCATATTGCATGCATTGGCCAAGACCGGAAGAAATCTGTACACTTAAGCCTTATGTGAAATTCAGGCAAATCAACAATCATTTTACACAAGGTCTCTAAGAGTTTGATTGATGTGTTATAGTTTTAACCCGCTAGGCAATCTTGGTGTGCGAAATGTGCTCTGTAAAAATGATAGCGCTAATCATTACTGATCATTTCTGAAAAGTCTTCCCACAGTTTCCATCTTCCAGCTTGACCCCGAGGCTCAGAAACTCATTCACAAACAGAACATCCCCTTGATCTGCAAAGGCTGGGCCATTGCATTTGAGAAAACAGGGGGGCTCTGGATTCTGCAGGAGGACATGCAGACACCTCTTCTGTTCTATCAGCCTGTGAATGGACAATGGCAGGTGAGAGGAGCTTTCTGGTTACAGCTGGGCTTCCCCTGCTATGGTGTCAGGCAAAGAACTTTGGGATACTCATACAGGAAAAGGGCATTGAACTGGAGCTGGCTTGGGAGTCAGTTATTTAATATCTGCACATAAGGCTAGGTAGCACTGGCTGGATCCATTTGGCAACATCCTTTGACAGTGTTACCAGTTTTCAATAAACACTCTCAAGCTTGAGAAGAACATGGTGTAGCTATGGTTGCCCAATCAAATAGCATGTAAATATTATGTTTCATTTTTATTTTTCATGCTGGTCAATATACAGCAGCCTAAGGCACAGTGCCAGAGCTCAGCTTGGTGATCAAGACAACAGTGACATAGGGCTACTTTGGTTTCTTTATCTGAAAATACGAGTGGAATGCCTGTTCCTTCTTTTGTTGTCAGTTTCTCTTTGTGTAAAGATTGAAACACACACACACACACGGTTTGGGGCAAATCATGGAAGATTTTGGGAGGGCTGTGCCCAACACATGGTTCCCTGTATGAGAATCAATGTGCTTGGTATGGGGATTTCAAGAGTTGTCCTTCTTTCCTTTTTTCAGTCTTCTACTGAAGAGAGAGGGTTGATTAAAATGTCAAAGTGCATCCGTGACAACTGGACAGCGTTTGAAGGTAAGGCGGTTGAGACACCGTTTAAAGTGGGTGTCAAGGTAGGATTTGAGGAGAGTGCATCTCACAGCATTCATAAAAAGAAACTTTTTAGATTTAGATAAGAGCCTTGTTGCTTTGAGGAGGCTTGGTTCTGAGAGTGAAAGTGCATGGAAGTTCACCCATCCCTGCTGTCAGCTGAGATTTGGTATGTTGGGCAAGCCTTCGGAGTAATTATGTGAGGGAGAAAGGGAGTGGAAAAGGTATTATAAAGCCAGGGTATTATTATTATTATTATTATTATTATTATTATTATTATTATTATTTCTATGCCACCCTTCATCTGAGGTTCACAAGGTGGTTTACAATATAGAAATACAAAAATACATATAACAGTAAAGAACAAAAACAATAACCCCTCCCACAGTTTAAATGGCCATAGATTGTTTAATTGGCCAAAGGCTAATTGATGTTACATTTAACATAATTTGAAAGCTAATCTGGAATTCCCATGTTGAGAAAATCTGTAATGATGAGCATGAGCAATCATCCCCCACTGTTATCCACTACACAACTTTGCAATTTATAGCCACAAAACTGTGATGGGTACACCTTTGTCTTGGTCCAATAGGCCTAAGCACTTGGACTGAGTGTACATTCCCAGAATCCTTTGCAACAGGGTGGGGTCATGTGGCAAAGATGCTAAGGTTCCTCAGCATTGCGGAAAAGATTTCCCTGAAGGTAGAAAGTAATATACTTCGGTAGCTAGCTCTTTTTTGGTTTTTGTTACATGCTGCCTTGAGCTGCATGTAAGGTCAGGTGAGATCTAAAAAATCCAGCTAATCGATAGTACCCACAAAAAAACCATTGAATAATGGGAGAACACAGCAAAATAGTTTTCCTAGATCTCAAATTATAGTTCCATGCATAGATCCTAAGTGTATCAGCAGCTGGGGGAAAGGGGCTATTAAGATTACAGTGATTATTGCAGCTAATTAGCACAAGGGAGCTTGATAGTTGAGTCCTGTTCCAGATGCTTAATTAGTGTCTTTACCCCTATAGAAAAGGTAGTTATCTTTTTATTGTCAAATTGTTAATAGCTGTCTGCCCCCCTCCAGCTTTGATAATTCTTCAGCAGACGATCACAGTTTCTCTTCTGTTACGAGATGGGAGAGGAATATTTAAACCTTGAATGAATTGTTGCTGAAAAGAAAATCTAGCAAAGCCTTAATGTTGTCCAGTCAAGTGGAAAGGCTAATAGATATGTAAATTATTATTTTTTATTATCTTCTCTA
This sequence comes from Podarcis pityusensis, assembly GCF_964106645.2. Taxonomy (NCBI): domain Eukaryota; kingdom Metazoa; phylum Chordata; class Lepidosauria; order Squamata; family Lacertidae; genus Podarcis; species Podarcis pityusensis. Next base: position 56,844,887 of record NC_138027.1, on the reverse strand, counting down.
CTGAGCCAGATCAGCTTCTGTTATAACACATGTGACTTCTCTGGGGTAACGGGGCAGCGTACTAATTAATGTCATTAAAAAAAACCAAAATCATGGTCACAGTTCAAGACAGAAAGCCAAGACCATGGCCTAATCTAACAAAGCAATTTTTACTTTCTTAGTATTTGTAGTTGCCTATTTTCTCCTTCCCAAAGCACCCAGTGCCCCTTTAGTACTCACACTGGCTTATTATTGGTTGTACAAATTCAGATTTTAAGGTTTTAAGTCTCCTTTCTTGACATGCACAGAAAACAGACCCTCAGTGCGTGGAAAACACATGCCTATGAGCCTGTTCCAATTCTCTCTTCTACAGGCTCCGTTGGCAAAGAAAGTTGCTACCAAAATCTCTACAAGGCTTCTTTTGATAACATGGCTGTTTACCTCCAAAAGAAAGAAGAGAGACTTCAGCAGCGGAAGAGTAAGAGAAAGGACCTGCAGCATGAATCAAATGGGCAGACAAAGAAGCTCAAAACATGAGCAGCATCCTTGCTCAGTGCAAAATTTGGTTGTGACTTGCAGTGCATTGGAAGAAGCTGCTTTGAGAACTACTGAATCACTTGGCACACTGAAGAACAAGCTGGCTACAAAGCGCAAATATTAACACGTCTAGCCTTATTATGGTGACACTTCCTTGCCTTGTCAGTGATAAATATGTCCTCTGCAAATTCTTTCTAGCTGCCTGCCTTGACTGACAGCGTTGATGTCATTGGGTGATGACATTGTGATGCATGGCGAGGAAGAGGACACACTGCAAAACTTTCTCCTCCAAGCTGAAAGCCTTTCTTGGTTCTGCTTTTGTACATGTGCCACATAAGCCATAGTGAGAACCCTCTGTCAAGTACAAGCCCCTAAAGCTCACCCAACAATTCCTACCTTACGTCCTTCAGTCCTCCTCTGTCCAGAAAGAAGGTGGAGAGCAGGAATGGATGGAGGAGGTTTCCAGACACTTCACAAGTCAATGGTGGTTGCTCCTTGCTGCCCTCTGTCGACAGCAAGGAGGTTCAGGCAGGGAAAAGCCAGGATTTATGAGGCAAAAATCCTGTCAATGTTCCCCAGGGGTGTCTGGGGAGCTCACTGCATCCCACTGTGCCACGCAAGCCTGGAGTTAGCTTCCCCTTCCAGTTGGAAGCAATCCTTTTGACTGTTCTAGTTACTAGCTAAGGATGTACATGACCAAAGCCAAAATATCCTTGGATAATTCTCAGAGCTCACCTTTCATGGGGTGACTTCATTGTGCAACAAATCATAAATGTGGAGTCCCTGCATAACCACAGTTCTCCTCCAGTGCATTTAAACTGGTGGAAACACAGTATCTTCATAGTGAAGGTAATGAATTACTTTGTAGTGCTGGGACCGCGGGTGGCACTGTGGTCTAAACCACTGAGCCTCGGGGTTGCTGATTGGAAGGTCGGCAGTTTGAATCCCCGCAACGGGGTGAGCTCCCATTGTCCCAGTTCCTGCCAACCTAGCAGTTTGAAAGCACGCCATTGCAAGTAGATAAATAGGTACTGTTGTGTCAGGAGGGTAAACGGCATTTCCAGGCGCTCTGACACTCGTCACGGTCCTCCGTGCACCAGTGGTGGTTTAGTCATTCTGGCCACATGACCCGGAAAACTGTCTGTGGACAAACGCTGGCTCCCTCGGCCTGAAAGCGAGATGAGCGCCACAACCCCATAGTCGCTTTTGACTGGACTTAACCATCCAGGGCTCCTTTACCTTTACCTTTTACCCTACTTTGTAGTGTAAGATGAGTGTAGTGACCTACTGGACCAAAAATGGGATTCCATTGCTGGAGTTGTCCTTTGACAACGGGGCAATTTTCTCTAGAAGGAATCTCTGTTTGATAGCTGGATGGGTGGGTTTGTTTGTTTTTGAACTAAATTAAGGCGACCTTTTTACTATGGGAAAAAGTATCCATACTTTTGAGCTGTGATTTAGACTGCAACTTGCCAGCTTGTGTGTCTTTTTTAAAAATAATAATATGAAGTTAAAGAATTTTATTTCATAGATTCTGCTTTAGATTGTGAGAGGCGCTGAAGTGTTCTTATACAGTATATACCATACTGGCATACAAACGGCATATCACTGAATGAATAATATGCTGTAAACAAGCCGTAATATGTGGTCACAGCATTCTGTCACTTAGAAGACTGCCTGTGCATCTCAGCTGTTTCAGGGTATTCAGAATTCCATTTCATAAGGTTGAGACAGTTACAGGTAGTGATTGCCCCAGCTGCTTTTGAATGGTATTTCTCATCAGGAGGCCTGTTGAGAACGAACCTGGAAACTGCACATAGTACAATCAAGGAAAAGACGAGAGAAAAGGCTATAGGTTTGATGAGGCTCCTGCTGGCAATGTCTAAGGGACAGGGTTTCCAGACCTGGATCAAAACAATTGCACAAGTGGTTATGTGCATGCAGCATATCATTGCGGTGCCTTTTCTCGAGCAGTAAGTCATTGCCTTCCGCACGGCTTCTGAAACCAAAGGGAATTTTGGCGTTTGTAATGTTCAGAGTCTAAACCCCCACAGGACATGCGCAGCTCCTGGTTTGGAGCCATCCAAGTCCTTGAGGTAGATTCTGAACTCAACTTGCAATTGTTACACAAAGCTTGTCTACACAAACAGTGTTGGATCTCAGCCTGTTAAGTTTGCCCTGAGTTTTAAGCAGCATCTTAAGCAGTGGTGAACATGAGCAGGAGTGGAGAGCTGTGGATTGCCAGTACCATTACTGAGCTGATTAATCATTGACCTCAATAGGATTATTTTCTGGTTTATGAATATTCCTGGTAATTTAATGCAGTGTTTCTCAACCTGAAAGCTGACAGTGATAGAGACAGATGCACCTCATAGGGAGGTCATTCTACAAATGGAAAACCATCACTGAAAAGGCCCAGTCATAGGTCACTGGCTGCTGGGTTGTCCTTGGTAACCACGCCTTACCTGCAGATCATAGGGTCTGAGATGGCTTTTGCGGTCTTACGTTCACTTCTCCACATTCCCACATCAGTTTGTGATTTTCTTTACAAAGCCCTCATGAAAGTCCAGCATTTTAGTGTGGATTTCTCCAAGTATTCACTGATTGGGATGTGTATGTTTTGCCTAACACACATTTTTGCAAAGCAATTTCCACCAAAATAGTGCATTTTGGTGTGTTATTTTCACTAATATATGCATGCTCCCTAAATCTGTTCTGCAGCTTTCCCCAACCCTCCGGAGGGTGTGTGGGAAGTGGACAAGTTGCATTACATAAATGGAAACCCTTGAGCTAACAGAACTACTTTGTTGGAGAACAGTGATTTAACCTGTGAACTTTTAAAGCAATAGCTGGGTATTGTCTTTCTGAAAACCATGGAAGATGCTGCCAAGTAACCCTTGTAGTCCAGTAGCAATCTGCAGTTCCTTTTATTTGCTGTGCTCCTGGCAAAAAGTAGTCTGTGTGGTATCTCAATGAAATATTGGAGTGGCCCAGACTCCTTTGTTGTCTCATAAGAGTTTTCACCAAAACGCCTGGGTGTCCTGTTCCAGATAAAACCCATGCACAGGACACTCACCCAAACAATTGTCACATTTTGTGCTGTACAAATTAGTGCCTGTAATCAGAATGTTCAGTTATACCGGTAAGTAGGTAATTCTTCTCTTTCCTTTGTCCAAACTATTCCAAATGAGATTGTCGTCATGCGGAAGGCTGTGCTCTAAAGAAACTTCAAATTGCAACTTAAAAGGGTCTATTAAAGAGTCTGTGACCGTGTTTTGGTACAGCACACACTCTCATTCTGACGGTTCTGTTTGTTTCAGAGCTGCTGCTTCCTAGTTAAGCACTCCCTGCTTAGTTACCCACCCACATTCTGTGAGGCAAATAGGTGGATTCTTTGTTGGGAAGGATAAAGGAGAATATTTGCATGCTGGTGCTCTTTGTTCTTTTCATTGTTAGGTCAGTGCTTTGTGTGCTTAAATGAATATAAAGCACATGAAATATAGTAGATGTTGCATTTGTTATGAGCACTGAGTTTTATTTTTTTTTAAGATTCCAGAATGTATTCATTCTCTTTAAAAAGAGAGAGAGAGAGAGAGAGCCCCATGTGCAATATATCAGAAATATATTTCAGATGCAATACTAAGCCAGTTGCCTGGTTTTTCAGTGCAAGGACTTGGTTACTGTCCTTTGGACAGAAAAAAGTAACGTGTGTGGAACACTCTGCCTTGCAAGTTACAGCTTTTGTGCATGAAATAATACGTTTTTGAAGCTGCCTGCCTTTTTGAACAGGCTGCACATACTGTAGCCCTAGTCAGGGATTCAGTTCACACTGTTACAATCCCATGGAGTTGGAAAACAAAGCTGCCATCACAAGCGCCCCTCGTCCCAGTGGCCTTGCTGGCACCAACATGCGTTGTCTGGAAAGGGGAGTTTTATCTATGTACACAGGTACTCCTCATTGTGTGAACAACCCTACATGTGTAGGACAGGCTTCCTTCTGCAGGTGTGCCCCCACTGCATAACTGGTGGGGGTGAGAAAGTAGTTCTACTCCTGCTCCATGGGAACTGAGTGACCCAAGTAGGGCTTATCCCCTCCTGGTGGAGAGAGGAGGAAGGCTGTTGTCCCTCAAGATGTTGCTGTTCACCATTAGGGGGGGAAAGGGGAAGAGGTTGAATGAGTTCTCCAGTGCTACGTATGCACAGACAGTACAAACACCCCCGTACTGATTTTTCTTTTTAAATGGAAAGACAGCAGTACATGGCTGCTTTTAGAGCTATGTTTTGAAAAAATACTAGTAGGCGAGCAGTTCTCAATCAAATGTTCTAACCATTCACATAACGACACAGCTTTGGGAAAGGAAGTTCACTGCCAGTGACGGCATGGGCACTGTCCAATAGGGGACTGCATTTCTCACTTAACTATGTATGCTCCAACTGTCTCTATTTTTGGTGTCTGTTTCTGTTCAGTCACTGTCTCTGCGTTATCTTAGGGGAAGATGCTTTCTAAAATGCTCTTAGGTGGCTTGGAGCATGTCTTTGAGGAGCTCTGTGAAATGCTGAAGCAACAGGGATTTCTTTTTGCTGTTTTTTTCCAGCTGTCGGATTTCTTTGAGAAAAACAAAAGGATTTCCTTGGGAAATTAGATTAGCCTGGAAACACTAAATAAATAAGTATTCATCCGGCACCGGAGTGGTGCAGTGCCTGAGTGTTCTACTCAGAGTTGTGCTCACATTTCTTCGAATCAATCCATTATTATTATTATTTTAAATTTCATCTCTAGGAGAATGCAGGTGCTTCCAGACAGGGCCTCATATCGTAAATGAGCTGTTCAGCTCCGATTTTTCTGCATGCACATTTGGCACCTCAGCTTCCACACATTACCATTTCCCCGGCCCTAAATATTCATTGGTATTCTGCTGCTTGCCATCAACACCCCTGCCTGGCTCCCTTTCAGCACTGGAAGTGGGCTGGGGAAAACCAGCTGAAAGCACAGTAGTGAGTAAGGCAGGTGCGCTCCATTTTATATTAAACATTGACCTATCCCACCCTCTCTGTAGCCCAGCTCATGTTTAACAAACTCGTACACGTCTGATTGGGCTCCCAAAAAGACTTTCGAGATCTGGTGTGGCTCTTGCTGATTGTTCCGGTGACAAAGAACCCCTGAGAGTATCCTCAGCTTGAAAAACGGCTGAAAAAGTAGATTTGATATTAATTACCTTATAATAGGTTTTTAAAAGCCTGCGAAGCATAGAATTAAGTCTGATGTAGTTATGCGTGAGGCATATATTAGTCTGATCTTCAGCGGCATTTCAGTTACTGTCTCTGCTTCTGCAGCTGCAATTTAGCCCACAGAAGGATAAATGCCGGCAATTAATTGCAGGTGCAAAATTGTGCATGCTGTAATTGAACGGAAGGGAGCCGCTATCACAACAATAGCAGCAGTTGAAAAGAAAACTGCAGACCTAGTTTATTTTAACTACTTGCGTTGGTTCCATCACCTCAGTTGCTTTTCGAGCCCGGCGTGTATTTATCTCCCCAAGGGCTTTGGGAGATAAATACATTTCAGGTTAGAAAGGATGTGGAGGACGAGAGGCAGCGCTGTTCACTTTTGCTAGTGCAGGCACAAAACAGATAACAGGAAACAAAAACTATTTTCAAAGTACATACTGTGCAGGGTTCATCTAATATACCACACCAATGGAAGCATTGCGTAAGGACTTCAGCTTGCACAAGGGGGCCCTTGCCCCCCCCCCGGGGAGGATGAGAGGACCCCCAGAAAGAGCGTGGGGGAAGGAGAGGGGGGATCATTGCATGTGGCAGATGGAACAGTTGTAATAGCATGATATTGACTTCTACCCAGTGTATTGTAAATGACAGTTTAAATTTAATACGTAATAAATTAAATGGCAATTTAATTTAATATGTAAAGGTAAAGGGACCCCTGACTATTAGGTCCAGTCGTGGCCGACTCTGGGGTTGCGGCGCTCATCTCGCTTTATTGGCCGAGGGAGCTTCCGGGTCATGTGGCCAGCATGACTAAGCTGCTTATGGAGAACCAGAGCAGCGCACGGGCCATTTACCTTCCCGCTGGAGCAGTACCTATTTATCTACTTGCACTTTGACGTGCTTTCGAACTGCTAGGTTGGCAGGAGCAGGGACCGAGCAACGGGAGCTCACCCCATCATGGAGATTCGAACCGCCAACCTTCTGATCGGCAAGTCCTAGGCTCTGTGGTTTAACATTAAATAAATAATGTATTTAATACATTAATAAAATGTATTAAAGCACTAAAAAGTTTGTGTATGTGTTGTGATTCATAGCAGTGGATCGGTCCCATAAACAAGCTTTGCCAATCTGGTGCCCTCCAGATTGCAACTCCTATCAGCCCAAGCCTTTAGCACATTCATGCTAGTATTATTTATTGATATTTATGATATCTATGGGTCACTTCTCATTAGACATCTCAAGGCAATTTGCATTAGTAAATCTACACTCCCAAAAAATCTGGAAGGTACCAAGTTGGAGAAGGTTTCCATGTAAGAAGAGAAATGTCAGACCGGGAAGATCTAGAAATATCAGATTTCATAACAATATAGGAAATCCCTGCTGCAGAGTGGCCAGAGCATCCATTGAATTCAGATGTGATCACAGAATGGAGATTCCCCAAGCAGCAGCTGAAGTACATATAAGGCTTATTCAATGCACATTTAAAGCACATGGCACCCTGGGAACTGCAGTTTCCCCACCACAGAGCTGCAATTACCAGTACCTTTAACAAACTGCATTTCCCAGGATGCTTTGGGAATGTGCAGTGAATAAGCTTTAAATGCATAGTGTGGCTCTGCCCTAGTGGGATCATGAATACAGCTATTATGCTGTGCCTTATAAGTCAGTTTTTATGTCAGTGTATTTTCATCTACTATTCAAAAATAGCTGGGTGACTTTCTCATTAAAAATCTGGTTCCTTTCCCTGATTACAAGCCCTTCTGCCACCATCAGGTATGGCAGCAGGTCAGATTAGTCTAGACCTTTTTAAATACAAGGACTGCTCATATTTGTTTATTTAATGGTACGAGCTATATCAATTCTCTTCGCCCACTGATTCTCTCTCTTTGACAATAAGGGAAAAAAAACACAAGAAAAAAGAGCAAGAAAAATTATATATGCCAAAGGAAAAAATAAGCAAAAAAATATGTGGCTGAGCATTATCCTGGATTGATGCAGTCTGGCGATTTATAAATAGTCTCCATTTAAAAATGAATAAATTAAGTGCTCATCCTTCTTTGCTTCTTTTCATAATATGTTAAGTTTTGTTAACAATTGCCTAGATTTGATTATACCATTTGATTATACCATTGTATAATAGTTTAGAAGACTGGTTGTTTTCAGAGCTGCGCAGTGCTTTATCGGCCACGATTTTATTCCAGTCTGAACTTTAATCACACAGGTGTTACTCCTTGCAAACAGTACTGGAAAATCCTCTAAAAAAACAGTCTTGAGGAAGCCCATTTTCACTTTGCTCCATGTGCTTCCTCAGCTGCACATTTCAAAGCTTTGGCTTCAGACTAATTGGGATACGCAGCCTCACAAAAGGAGCCCTTATCAAGAAGAACACATGTTACTGTTAGTTGGCTATCGTTATATACCTCAAGCATTTTTCATTTTACAAGGAATCGCCTGTTACATGTCACTTTCCAATAGCCACTTAAGGGGAAGCACAATGTTTCCATCTGGTTCTCCTTTCCCCCCTCTGCATTGCTTGTTGATGGATGGCTTAGCAGCTTCCTGTGTTATCGGCTTGACATAGGAATGCAAAATCAGACCTCAGTGGTGTGAATAAAGCAGGGACCTCTCTGTCCATATTGAAAATGGGAATCTTGTACATGGAAATCTGTCATATTGCACAGGCCCCTTGAGTGCCATTTCCTGCAGTTCGGATATGTAGGTGCTGGTGATTCCCTGTATATATGTGAATTGTGGGGCTTGGGTGCATGTAGGATGTACATCAGATCCACCTGAGGAGGAACGAGAGTCTTTTTCATACATTCACTGGGCAGCTGAGAAAAGGACCAGGTCTACTGTTGCTAGTAATATGTTCCACACTTTCAGCAGAGTTCAGTGGTAAGGAACAGGTGGTCCTCCAGATGTTGTTGGACTTCAACTCCCATCAGACTCAGCCTGTATGCCAGTGGCCAGGGATGACTGTAGTTGTAGTTCAGCCGTATCTGCAAGGCCATAGGTTACCAATGCTGGAGAAGGGCCTATAAGGCACCCTGATTTTCCAGCTGTATGCAGCCTGGGGTCCACCCCCACCACTTAATGGATCCAAATGGTTTCCAAGAGTGGTAGGGGATGCTTTATCCCATGTTGATGGCCTTTCAGCTGATCCCCTGGTGGCCCACTGGAATGTGGAGTTTGTGCAATTGTTGATTTTGCGTGACCCCGCTAATTGATTTACGGTCCCCAATTAGCTCTTTATGGCCGGTCCGGCACACTTCCCTGCGAAGACTCTGCTCCGTCTCCAGTAGCTCCAGTCACGCCTCAGCAGAGTTAGCACAGCGTCAAAGCTGTCACGTAGCTTCCACTTAGCTTCCGACAAACACACAGAGCCCGGTTTGTCTATTTACAGTCCTTTATTCTTCCGACATTCCCCAGGGATCTCCTGGGCTCACTGCAGCCATGACAAAACTGCGACCTCTTCCCTCAGAGACCAGAGGGGAACTGAACGTAACTCCTCCCAGCTCCTCCCAGCTTCTAAAGCTGACGTCAGAATGTTGAGGCATCATGGGAACTTCTTAACCTGTTAAGTTCCAAACCCAACACCCCCTCTTGCCGAAAATTCTGACAAGACCTTTTTTTGAGTTCAACACCTTCCCCTTTGCCTTATGCCACTTCCCGGCATCTTTCCCAGGCACCTGTTGAACCCCTTCAACACTCCCAGAATCACACTGTGCGACACTTTTCCACGCACTTGTGACCTGATACCCTACTGACCCATTTGGGCCAGCAGTTGTGTCTTCTCCGTCAGACTCTTCCCCCTCTGACTTGACAACCCGTCTGTGAGCTTTCTCCATTACGCTAACCGGAGATGAAGCCTCACACCTGGACACTCCTTTCACAACCTTTGGAGATGCCCAGACCTGCCCTGAACCCTGATCCTGGACCTGGTCCCCATCACCGGGTTCTGAACCCTGATCCTGGACCTGGTCCCCATCACCGGGATCAGCCTCTGGCTCCCTTTCCTCCTCAGAATCAGACAGACATTCTGAGAGAAAATCAGGACCATCCCTGAGCCTTGAACACCCATCCTGTTCACAGAACTCAGCCTGCTTACTGACCAGCAGCTTGGTTTGATCACCCTCTGGGTATGCAAACTTCCACCCATTGGTTGCAGGATCATATCCACAGAAGATCATTTCCTGAACCTTTGGACCACCTGCCTCAAAGAGCTCAAAGGGCTCTTTGGCTACCCTCCCAAACCCGGGAAAACCATGTACCTTTGCACCTTTGCATGCCCTGCACCCTAGGGACCTCCCACATTTCCGGAGTTTGTACCCTTTTGTGCACCTGTGCAGCTTTTGCACATGACTGGGAACCTTAGCACACTGCGCCTGTGCTTTTCCAGCATTCCCACCACCCTCCAGAGGTGACTCCAGAACAAAGAGATTGTTCTGCCCCCTTTTCACGTTGGCCACTTGTTTCCCCCCTCTGAAAATGGAACAGGTGTCATTTTCAAAGCAAATTTTGAACCCCTGCTTCACAAGAGCTGGTACAGATAACAGACAACAATTCAGTCCCGGCACAACGTAGACCTCTAGCTCCTCCTGTAAAGGAGAAAAAGACATGTTAGCCACAGCAGAAACCGACTTTCTCATTCCGTCTGCTAACATCACAGTTGTTCCTGTTGAAACAGCCCTGCAGTTCTGCATTTCGCCAGCAGGCTCGCTTAGCAGGTGCTGACCAACAGCAGTATTCAAAACCCAGCGCATCACCGTGTCCTGGCTGGAGTTGTTCTTCACAGTTGCCATAGAAGCAGTGATAAGAAAACAACCCTCCCCAGCGTCTGAACCACGTCTTTCCCTTGCGTTCCCACGCTGGCCTCCTCTCCGAGACTGGTTCCCATGAGAACTCAGCTGGTTGACCTTGGGACCTCCTTCCTGCCCAGCTGTCTCCGCTCTCCATGGGCAGCAGCGACGCAAGTGTCCCGTTGCATTACACACGTAGCAATCACGAACTCCAGTGGAAAAACACTGCCCGGGGCTCCTCCCAGCTGGCCTCCTTCTCCTTCTTCCGGAAAAGCACTCCTTGCCAGCTCCGCCCCCTCTGGCCTGGCTCCCACTGCGGCTTTCTGGGAACCTGCTTTGTTGACATTCCACTCCAGCACGCACAGTGGACAAGCCTTTACACTTGCCTTTGGAATCCTTCGCCCCCCCGATCTGCTCACTAGCACTCCTTGAGGCTAAAACATCAGGAACAGGGGCACCAGCCATCTCTAGGCTTTTCTCAATACTTTCTCCAGGGCTCTGGCCTCCTGCTGAAGCTTCACAGCAAACGCAGCAGCACATTCCCAGACAGCCCTTGCTCAACTTCTTAGAGTGAGCTTTTCAAACGCAATGTCCTCCAAGACCTGGCTGTCTGCCATCGTCTTCCCGGGGCCCCAAGCTTACTCACCAGCTTATCCGGCACCCGTTTCCAGCTGCTCCCAGCTCTCAGCTCTGCAGCAACACAGGCAAACACTTAGTGTCTTTCAGCTGCTCTGAGCTCCGCAGCTACTCCTTTGCCTCCTAGCAACAGGCAAAAATCTCACCACCTCCTGCCGCAACTTCAAACGCATTCCGGCACTTCCGTTGCTCTGAACCGCAACTTCAAAGCGTTCCTGTGACACTTTTACGATCGGTGATTAAGGGTCCATAACCTGTGCAATTGTTGATTTTGCGTGACCCCGCTAATTGATTTACGGTCCCCAATTAGCTCTTTATGGCCGGTCCGGCACACTTCCCTGCGAAGACTCTGCTCCGTCTCCAGTAGCTCCAGTCACGCCTCAGCAGAGTTAGCACAGCGTCAAAGCTGTCACGTAGCTTCCACTTAGCTTCCGACAAACACACAGAGCCCGGTTTGTCTATTTACAGTCCTTTATTCTTCCGACATTCCCCAGGGATCTCCTGGGCTCACCGCAGCCATGACAAAACTGCGACCTCTTCCCTCAGAGACCAGAGGGGAACTGAACGTAACTCCTCCCAGCTCCTCCCAGCTTCTAAAGCTGACGTCAGAATGTTGAGGCATCATGGGAACTTCTTAACCTGTTAAGTTCCAAACCCAAACCAGGGCTATTGACTGTTTGGCTCTGAAGCGCCTTCTCTGATTGCATGGAGCCTGGACAGCCCCATGGTTTTCCATGGATCTGAGGGCAATGAAACAATCACTGAGACAGCTAGAGAGCCGGTGGCGGATAACTCATTCTGAAGCTGACTGGACACGGTTAGAGCTCAATGTCGAGCCTACCAAGTGGGGATAGCGACGGCGAAGAAGACTTTCTTCACCGCCTCTACTGCATCTGCAGAAAACAGCAGCAGGAGACAGCTGACGGTAGTGATAGGCAAGAAATTTAATGTTAATAAGAAACTACTCAATTCACGCTTCTCTAATTTGGACCAATAGGCAAGCCGAAAGGCAACTATCCTTCAAATTTTTTATTTCTCTGAATTTTGTGCTGTAATTCTCCTACCCATGTGTACAAAACGCACATATAATTTAGAAATGCATTGTATTAGGGGAAAACGATAGCAAAAATGCATATATCAAACTTTGAAGCTTGCCTGTTGATAGCTTGTTGCACAACCTTTTTAAGATGCAGATATTTCAGTGAGAGGAAAAGCCATTATTAGTGCTCAGCTACAAACTATTCGACAGTTAAGATTATAAGAATCTGACGACAAGCTGACAGATTGACAGTTCTGTCTACACAAGTGCACTATAATATGATATAATCAGCTTATTCATTTGGGAAGCAAATCAACCTTCTTTAAGCAGAGCTGTATTATCCATTAAAAAAACAAAGTGGGGGCGGGGAGTTAGAACTGAAATTATAGAAAGGAGAAAATATTGATGGCCTCTTCATGCTACTTTGACACTAAATTGTGTGAGTATGTTTTACATGCCACCTAATGATTGCTAGGAGCACTATTGGGTCTGCTAAGGGCATTAATGGAAGAAATCCCAATTAAGCCACTTACGCAGCCTACAGCTGTCACTTCTCTCTACTTGACAGGTTCTAATGTTTCCCCATTAAGGAAAATGTCAACCATATCCAACCAAGTCACACTGCAAACTGGGACCCAAGTAAATGAGCCCTGTTGTAAGAGACTTCCATTGCTCCCTTGTGGGCACACATACCTTTTCGCTAAGGGACAAGAGTAGTTGTACTTATTGTATTTTTTTCATGTATAACGTGTCCCTGTGTATAAGACAACCCCTATTTTGGGGGCCTCCAATTTAAGAAAATGGGGGGAGATGGCCCAGAGTTGTTGAGCAAAAAGGTTGGGTTGGGAGTGTGGTGATCACACAGGGTCCCCGGATGTTTCACCGTCTATTGATCCCTGTGCCACCACTTTATTTCTCGCTGCCACCACCCAGGCCCTACCTGGTACAATACTGAGTCCAGTCAGGGTTAAATTGGAACATAAACTTCTGTTTATTTATTGCAGTTTAACAAGCATGTGGTTTCATAAACGCTATCGGTCCATTACAATCATGGGGTGCCTATCCAGACCTATAACTTCCGCTACCTGCTCTCACTCACTAAACCACCTCTCAGATATTTACTTGTCTTCCTAGCCCCTAACTGTTCCTGACTCAGCTTATTTCGCTACACTGACTCAACCTACCCACAGACTCTATCCCAATTCACTCCCACTCCAACCAACCACCCAACAAACTCTCCCCTTCACCCCTCCCAGAGCTGGTTTTATAGTCCCTCTGACTCCACCCCCTGGGTTCTGATTGGGTAACCTGTTTAACTATTTCACCTCCAGCGCTCTCATGTTAACGTCACAGGGAGTGCCCAGGTTTTTTCAGGGTTTTTTTGGAGGGGATTGCCCAATTGCCACAGCAGTAGTCAATCCACAGTAGCCCTTGCCGCAGCCACCAATCATCAGCTCAATTGCCACAGCAGCAGCCAATCCACAGCAGCCCTTGCCGCAGCCACCAATCACACACACAATCGCCGCTGACAAGCTCCTGCTAGCGGCTGCAACCAATCGCTCATTCCCCATCTGCACTATCCATGTATAAGACGACCCCCCATTTTGAACATTATTTTACAGTAAAAAAAACCTTGCTTATACATGGAAAAGTACGGTAATTTTATTTCTACTGTACTAGAAGCCCGTGGGAGCTACTGCCTACTGAACTGGTAGGGTGGAAGGCCGCCTACTTCCTTGGAATAAGTGATACTTGTGCTTCAGCTTCTCTTTCCCTCCCTCCGTCTTTCCTTTTAGCTCTCATGCAGGTGCTCACAAGGCACTGCAGTATGTAGTATTTGCATTCTAACTCCTCTCTTTAATCAGCTCCATGCATGTCTGTCTGGCACCTTTTGTACTTCTCTCTCTCTCTCTCTCTCTCTCTCTCTCTCTCTACTTGATATTAGATCCATCCAATCTCTACCACTTGGTAGATGTAATGCCAGAACTGCTTGTTCAACTGGAATAACCAACGTCTTATTTTTGTAACAACACAAACAGTAACCAATCTTTCTGTTTTGTAATAAACTGTGTTTTCTTTGATTCTCAGCTTTGGATTTTTGTTTGGATAGCTAATTCCCCACTGTGCACTAAGTCTGAGCTAATGATCCTCCTCTCCACATACATTGATTTGTTTCCTGGGATGACAATAGCAGTAGTTCAGGGACATTTGACAAATGTCAGGAATGCAACCATGCTGAAGACAATATCAGATTTATTCTACTTCTGTTTGAAAAAGAAATTACAACACTTTTGAATAATAAATTTTGTTCACTCAATAAACAGGTGCCTTCAAACAGCATGTAATAAACTAGAGATATTTCATCTGCGGCTTGCTTCTTCAGTTGTGTGACTCAGGAAGAAGAATGCTTAGAAAGTTACTAGCTCTGGTTAAGGATGCCTGTCCACATCCCATGTGGATTTCATAGCAGATTGAACAGTATTTCTGGTCAACAGAAATGGATCAAAATGCAGTAATGGACCATCTTCCAAAATACATATTGGAGAGCTATCATCACCAAGAAAAAAACATCTACACACAAACAATACAAGAGTAAAGGTTTGCTGTTCCAAAATGTTTTGTCACACGTAAAGGTGGCACGATTATTATTCAGTGCTGGAGAGCCAGGTGTTAGTCACTGACATCCTTTGGTAAAGGAAGCCTGAGTGTTAGCAAGATATCTCCTGTTTTGCATGGAAGAAAGTCTGAGCACCCACCTACACAATTTCTTTTAAAATCCAAACTGAGATTCAAAAAGCAGCTCTGCAGCTCACAGGCATATGGCTTGGGTACATGTGCCCTTCAAACGGAGACACAAGCTTACTTGGATGGCAACACCTTCCTTATGCATTACTCTAGATTTATAAACTCACTTTAAAAGCAACCGAACAAAAGCCTATGTAGAAATTACAGTGCATACTCCATTTAAAACATATACATACATGAATAGTACATAGAGGTGCAACGGGATTTCTTATATTTCTCCCAGAGCAAATCCAAAGCATCTTTCATAAGCCACACCTTTCATTTTGTGTCTTGTGCTTTACTTCCAAGTACATTTCCAACAGAATGCTGTGGAAGGCATACAAGACTATAAGTTGCACCAAAGGATATCTCCCTTGGCTCGTACTTGAATACTGATGTGTCTCTAGACTTTGGGAGAACTAAGAGAATAGAAGGGGAAATTTCACCAGATGTAGGATTCCCCAGTCTTCTCTTTTGCACAACAATCCTTCTGTGGGTCTGAATGTGAATGCTCAGGGCGCCCTAGTTGCTGGCACTTAAGTCCTGTCCCTGTCACAGGCTTTCTAGGGGACCTTGCACAAACCAGATTACAGTGGTACCTCAGTTTACGAACTTAATCCGTTCTGGAAGTCCGTTCTTAATCCGAAACCATTCATAAACTGAGGCACACTTCCCTAATGAGGCCTCCCACCGCTGGTGCCCTTCCACCGTTCGGATTCCGTTCTTAGACTGAGGTAAAGTTCGCAAACCTGGACACTATTTCCGGTTTTGCAGAGTTCGTAAACCAAATCATTTGTAAACAGGACTGTTCTTAAACTGAGGTACCACTGTAGTTTCTTCATGCCCGACATTCCTTTCTGTAAGCTGGGAGCAACAACCCATGCCCATTTCAGTTGGATACGTTGGTCCCAAACTCTCATTGTTCGGTATTAAAAAGGCACACTGTCAGCATTCACCTTAGCAATTCCCATCCAAGCAAAATGGCTGCCAGCTATTGTCCAATAAAAGCTGCCATGTGAATTTAAGCGCTGTATTAATCTGCCCAAGTAGGTCTTGAAGGCCACATGCAAAAGTTTTTCCTAGCTCTACATCTGAAGACCCTTCTAATTGTGCAGGTTTCGGAGACTGAATCTCAAACTGTAAGCATGGAAAACACATGCTAGTAGTCCCTCACCATCACAGACCCTTCTCAGGCACAGTGTGTATGGTATATTCTCCACAGAAAAATATAATAATTATAGAGCCTTCATTAAACAAATCTCAGTTGTACATAGCATCTAGTCAAATCTAGACTAGATTCTTGCCAATGTATGTGTAGGCAAATATAATGCCAGTTTATCAGAGTTTTCGGTTAGCTGATTAGTTGAGATGCCCCATTCATTAAACCAGAACATGATGCAGGAAATGTAAATAAAGTAAAATAAAAAAACCTTGTGAAAATATCTTCTTTGTTGAAGAGTTAGCTATTTATTACATTTCTACTCCACTCTTCCAAGAAGGAACGCAGATTAGCTTAGTTCTGGTTCCTCTGAAATTTGAGTTCCTCTCCAAGCAGTTTACAGTGCTAGACCTGTCAAGCTTTGGCAACAGGAACTGCTTCATGTTCATAACATACTTGGGGGCCTTTTCAATTCTCTCAGGGCTCAGGGATAAGGTAACTGGAAACCTGTAGGCCACATCTGTCTCTCCAAAGGACCATCATCTGTACCCCTCAGTTACTGACCCCAAAACAAAAGGGGGAACAGTATATGCAAAGAGGGACTAGGGCGGCAGGGCTGAGGGACTGGGCTATCATTTCACCCTCCCTCCTGAAGGGTTTTCCTGGCCAATAGTTGCTGACCAGAGAAGAGAAGATTAAGCTTCTCAGCTTGCTATTGGTTTTGTCAAATCCCTCAGCAAGGTGACACTTCTAAATAGTACACAGACATATTGAGATAAATTGTTGTTACTTTAACGCTACACGAAACTACATTTTTAAAGATTTCTAAAACAACTCGCTTAAAAAGTACAATTTTTCCCAATACATCTCCATATGACAACCAGAAGCAGTTAAAAAGAAGAAGAAGACGACATATAAAATCTTAAAAAGAGAATAATTACAGCAGCCATTTTTTGGTATAAGAATATATTATTTAGAAGATTACTTTTTCTTTAAAAAAATGTACAACAGCAGAGATTCCTTATTGTCTGCATCCATAAGGATAAATACTAGGGTTCTTTTTTTATATAAAAAAGGAACTTGGAAAAAGTGCTTGTGGCAGTGTCAGCTGTTCAGTCTCATCCTCCGTCAGTGCTGTGCAATCCCATGATGCTTAGCTAGACTTGGCAAACCTCTAAAGGATCTTTGTGTCCATTATAATGCTGGAATTAAAATACAAACATCGTTAGAGCCCAAAGAATGAGGTCTCATCCACAGAATAATTTTTGGCAGGGCTCAGACGTGCTGATTCAGCACACCTTTTAAGCCACACTCACAGCAACTGTGGTAATCCCTATTTGGCCACATTTACACCATACATTTAAAGCACTAAGAGACCACTTTAAAGAGCCATAGCTTCCCACAAGGAATTATGGAAGCTGTAGTTTGTTAAGGCTGCTGGAAGTTGTTGAGAGACCTTTATTTGCCTCACGGGGTTACAATTCTCAGAGTGCTTTAACAATCAATCCCTCTTCTTAGGGAACTCTGGAAATTGTAGTTCTGTAAGGGGACTAGGACTCTCCTAACAATTCGAGAGAGCGCTCTCACTCTCTGCTTTTTATTACTGGTTTTATATTGCATAAATAGTTGGTCAAAAATGCATTACAATTCTATTTTATTTTGTTTTTCACAAGCATATGTTCAATATATTGCAGAGAAATTAGCTGGATTTTATCAATTTATTTGCTGAAAACACCTCATGCCATAGGCAATTTTCTATATAATGTTTTAAATGTTGTCACCATGTTTCTTAATGTGAAAGTATCCTTTAAAGAGGGATGATTACCCTGATGTGCCTTGCCTTTGCTTTTCACTTCTCCTTGTTTCCGATTGCCAAACTTTCGTTCTTCTTCTTCTGTAACTAGTTAAGAGTAGAATGGAATAATTAACAATGGCAGTCATGAGGCATCTGATTTGTCAATATAGCAGCCACCGAGTCATTGGCACAACCCAGCAAATATGATCATCAGTGCATGAAATCTGTTCGTTTCAGTGGAGTTTCCTTACAATGTGCCCCATAGGATCTGCAGCATCACTGGTGGGTGTACAGGAACTGTTATTTTTCTCTCTGGTTGTTTCCTCTGGGTACCCAACACATGTAGGCACCAGTGGGGAATGCATGAGAGTGTGAACTGCCTTTTGAGTAGGGGTGGCTCATCCCGTTTTGCCACCCAAGAGAGCCAGTGTGGTGTAGTGGTTAAGAGTGGTGGACTCGTAATCTGGTGAACCGGGTTCACGTCTCCACTCCTCCACATGTAGCTGCTGGGTGACCTTGGGCTAGTCACACTTCTCTGAAGTCTCTCAGCCTCACTCACCTCACAGAGTGTTTGTTGTGGGGGAGGAAGAGAAAAAGAGATTGTTAGCCGCTTTGAGACTCCTTGGGGTAGTGATAAAGCGGGATATCAAATCCAAACTCTTCTACCCGAGGCAAAACGGGAAGCTGCTGCCCCTGTCTCCTGCCCCACTGCTGAAGCCTTACTGGAGTTGTTTGGCAGTACCTTCTGGTAAGATCTTGTGGAGCTCTCGTGAGATGGGAAGAAATGGAACATGATCGCTATAAAAATCTAGCTTGGAATGAAGTCAGATCAATAAAGCTAGGAGAATGAAAAGCCCATAGTGAAAAGATTACAAGGTGAAACAGTGGGCATCATTTGGGGCCAATGCTGAAAAGCAAAAAGCAGGCTTGTCTGTCCATGGCTAGCTTACCCTCTGCCACTCAGAAGGACTGCTCTGTCTTCATTCTTTGCCACTGCGAGCCAAAGGCCATTTGACTGCCTCAGCAGGAGCCACAATCACTTGACAAAGGAGAGCTATAATTTGCTCCACATGTGTTCTGCTTTGCATGCATCATTTTCCTCTTAGTTGCCTTATTGCTATGCTACTATGCTTAAATGAACCAATTAATTCATGAAATTTGTACATCCCTGTTTTATTGGCATCGAAGGGAACCTGTGGCGGCTTCCTTCCAGAGGGCATTATAGCATTACACATATGAATGTAGGAATCTTTGCTTCAGCGTGAAAATCACAAAGCCTGTTTTATCAAGCACAGTTGTAAGTGAAGTTAGAAGATCTTCTCGTGTTCTGTGGTGTATTCACAGCCAGAATCAGCTATACCCTTTGGTTCAAAAGTTCCCATTACATTAGACCTGTTCCTCAACTTACTATTAAGGCTGTACTCCTACATACTTATTTGGAAGTAGGGATGGGAAGAAATTTGATTTGGTTAGGATTTAACGCAAACCTACCAGTTTGCAAAATATGTGACTGAAGCACAGCTATCCTTCAAAATTTGCACTTCTATAAAATTTGCATTTATATGAATTTTGTATTGCATTTCTTGAAACAAATAATGCACACAAAAATGCATATGGTTGGGCAAGTATGTGCAAAGATGCATATATTTGTGAAAATGGCATATAGAATGTGTTGTATTAGGAGAATTCTTGCAAGAAAAACCTCAAAATCCTGATTCATCTAAGGGAGTCTGGGTGTTGCCTTTTCAGCCTCTGCAGTTGTCCTTGTTAACCCCACAAACAGAAGCTTGTCTTACCTCTTTCACAGCATCATCTATTTGCTTCAGCTCCTCATACCGATCCCTGGATTCCCAAAGTGGTTGGAGCAATACTTCTTCAACCTCTGGAAAAAGCTAAAACAAAGCAAGAAAGCTAAACTAAAATTGTTTCCAATAACTATGTGTTTTGAAATGAGAAAAATTCAGCATGCTAGCATTGTATAAATGAGCTATTAAAAGCCTGGAATGTTAGTACTGCCCCCCCCCCCACTCCTATGCATGCTAATGGCAAATTTTTCCTTGTGGTGGATTTGTAGCTGGGCCTGGAAGACATAGCCTTCCATCCCTTCAAGTTGTATGTTACTTGTAAACACCTATGAGATGATTGCTAATCACATTGGGTGTTTCCAAACAATTGTTTTTCTGTGGGTGGGTTTCAGTTGCATACCAGGAAATCCAGGTTGTGCAATTAAAGTGGATTTGGGGTTCTTGCACCCCTCAAAAAAGCTATGAGAAAATGCACTTGATCCAAGGGCTTTTGATCAATCAACTTCTTTGACCTTACCTTTGTTACAGTTTCAAACATTGGGATAAGAACAAACTTCAGGAAGCCTATCTGTGCTGTAGGTTTGGTCACTTTGTCTCGGTCCATGAAAGGGGCCACCGGAAGGCCTTCGGACTTTTCCCGGTCACTCTAGGACAAAGTGTAGCAATACATTAAGTAAATTCAAACCAGTGGTCAATATTTATCTAATTTGGAATGATATAATTGGTTATTATGTGTGACCTGTTTATGCTGTATTATTTTAAAGATTTTTTTTTATATTTGAAAGATGCAGCCGAAAGATTTTCAGATCTACAGAAATTTGGGGCATTGGAGGAAAAGTGGGAGGGTGGCAGAGACATCTTCTGGGGGTTCTCAGCAGGGAAGATTATGTGCACCCTAAACACACTTATCTGGAAGTAAGGCCCATTGAACACAGTGTAGGATTGCTCTGCAAATGAATGAAGGGCAAACTGAACATTCTTTCATCTTTTGCTCTTTCTGCTATTATTCAATGGCTTTTTTGGCTGTATTTTAAATTTTCCACACTGGGAACATGTTAAATCAAGAAATAATAGAACTGCCTTTTTGTGCTGCCGATCACGATCAAGCCTTACTTGGTGTGATGCCAGCTGCCACAGCTTGTATATACACATCGTGTTGACGGATTCGAGAGGGCAAGTGGACTGCTACTTTTTTTTGTTACTTCCTGCAGTCATCTCCAAATGAAATCCGGTAAGAAATGATAACGATGTGGCACCATAAGGCGCTTTTTTCCAACACTAATGAGATTGTCCTTTTGAAATGATCACAGTGCTTTCTTTCTTTTTCTTTTCGCCTTTCTCTTTAAAATCCCCCAACTTTTCAGTTCTAATAGGCTTAGTCATGAATGGTTCAAAGTCACAGATATAAATAATCTAAACTTAACCTACATGGTGCTGCTTATTTAGCTGGCATTTTCTACAAAGTCCTTGTCCCTGTTTGGTTTCAAAAATGTTTACATGCTGAGTTAACTCCTAAAAACAGCCCTGTTAGAGAAAACAGGCAGCAATCTGCTAACATTTGCATTTCTGGGCTGTGATTGCCCTTTTAGGCTACAAATTACAGTCAATTACAGTCACTTTTATTCAAAGTACATCATCAGAATGACACACTTTCAAGACCCTGCTGAGAAAGGGTCTTTCATCTTGGTGGACCTAGAAAGTCAGGCATTGTTACTGGATAACTTCCAGCTCTGTTGTATTGAAACATGAACCACTATGGCAGTTCCACTGGGTGTACCCTTACCTGCATAAAATACTCCTCTAATAAGCAGTCTACCCATGGCTCTGCCACTTCCATTGGGCGAACTTCATTGGAGATATCACAGCATTTGATCAGGACCATCTTTAGCTGAAAGGAGGAGAGCATTTTACAGTGTGGTAAGAAATCTGCCATGTTTACCTGCACTTATTACCGGGCAATGTTTCCTTCATTTCTCAGTGAGATGTCAGCACTGAAAATAGGGGCACCTCCAGCCTGGCATTAGGTTGTAGCTATACACAGCAACAAGCTGCTCTTGCTATTAAAGTGCATTTGTACTGTATTTGTGCTGAACTTTCAGCTCCTACTCCTGCTACATGACATGTCCTGTGACGCCCCCCCATTGGTGCCTCCACACTGGCATTGTTTGACTCAGGCTGTTGTTCCTGTCCCCCACTTTGCCCCCCTTTAACATCTGAAAACAGAGAATATTGTCTTACCTGGGTCACATGCTCCTCATTTGAATAGTCAAACTTTTCCAGTATTTCTTTGAAAGCGTCCAAAATTTCAGCGTGCCTTGCCATGTCTGTTGCTAGGATTAATGTAATTATCCCCTATGTGAAACAAACCAACCAACAATATTGTAAGACGTTTATATTTCTTAAGGTGGAAATGCCACTACTTCGCCTATGCTTCCCCTCCACTCCAACAATTTACCCATTTAACAGTTTTGTACCAAGTTCTCACACTTTTTTTTTGGACTCTACGAAGATGCTGGGGAGCAGGAGAAAATTCTAGAGATAAAAACCAAGCTGCACATTTGTTTTGTCTTTTGGAAAGGAGAGGCACACTGAGAAGCCTCAGTTCAGATGCTCCGTAGAACTGCTCTTAGCCACACAATGGGAAACCTGTGGGCTTAATTTGTCAAGCTTTTAAGTTTCCTTCCCCATAGCTAATAGCTACTGTGTGTGTTCTAGACTGGGGCCAAGATGCAAGGAGGGAAAGATATGACCTTCCTTACTATGCCCCTGATTCAGAATTGGGAGTCCCCAAGGTTGCTTTTACAAAAATGAAAACATTTGGTGTTTAAAACCAAGAGCTGCAACACTGAAAAAATGTATCAGTGTTCTTAGGCAATTTGATCAAGGCACATGCGATATTCAAATTGGTGGGGAAAGACATTTATTTTATTTATAGAAAAAAGGTAAAGGACCCCTGGACAGCTGAGTCCAGTCAAAGGCAATTATGGGGTGTGGCGCTCATCTCGCTTTCAGGCCAAGGGAGCTGGTGTTTGTCCACAGACAGCTTTCTGGGTCATGTGGCCAGCATGACTAAACTGCTTCTACCGTAACAGGACACTGTGACAGAAACCAGAGTGCATGGAAACGCCGTTTACCTTCCCGCTGCAGTGGTACCTATTTATCTACTTGCACTGGTTTGCTTTCAAACGCCTAGGTTGGTAGAAGCTGGGAGAAAGCAATGGGATCTCACCCTGTCGCGCAAATTCGAACTGATGACCTTCCAATCGGCAAGCCAAAGAGGTTCAGTGATTTAGACCACAGTGCTACCTGCGTCCTTTATTTTATTTATATCCTGACCTTCAACAGGTTCTCAGAGCTTTACAGAAAGTTATAAGTACATTTTTTAAAAAGAATCAAAACAAGAACACCAGAACACCACAATATAAAAGAGCAGTTTGTGACCATGATATGGGAGGTGCTTATTTCACCAGGTTTGGCTTATTTTCTCAAACCACAACCAATGCTTAATTTCTAAAATAAGAGATGCTGAGGTTTAAGACTGCCTATCAATTTGACCTAATTATAGATTTTGGGGGTCTGGTTGTAAAGGTTTTGAATGGTGGCAATCACTCTGGAGAAGCTCATAGGCACTCTATACAGTGCTACCTCGGGTTACAAACACTTCGGATTACAAACCTTCGGGTTACAAACTCTGCTAACCTGGAAGTAGTACCTTGGGTTACAAACTTTGCCCCAGGATGAGAAAGGAAATCATGCGCCGGCGGCACGGCAGCAGCGGGAGGTCCCATTAGTGAAAGCGCACCTCAGGTTAAGAACGGTTTCAGGTTGAGAATGGACCTCCGGATTGAATTAAGTTCGTAACCTGATGTACCACTGTACTTTACGTTTTCTCCACATGTCTCATGACTGAGCCCAGGCATTTCATTAATAATAGCTGATGCTCTCTGACAATAATACACATTTACAGGAACTTTGCCACATCTTTCTGACCCATACCTGCCTAATCCGTTTGAACTGCTCCTTATCAACATGGGACAAAATGTTACATTCTGGCTGCGCAAGGATCTGGAAAGCCACAGCACAGTGATGGTTCTCCAGCGGGGAAATGTCATTGTAGCGCACAGCAAGCTCCGTCCGTGCATTAATTTGGTACCTGGTGTGAAGGAAACACATAGAAAGAAATGCACAAGCAGCCCAAAGGGAAGGTGCTCATCTGTAGTTTGAAGGCAATTTGAAATTTGTGGGATTCTGAACTCCTAGATGTGAGAGCCTTTCCCACATCCAAGTGAAGCCTTTTTTAAATGAGACAAATTCCAAAGGGATAGTCATGTTAGTCTGTTCTTGTAACAAAACCTTGAAGGGTTTTGTGTGGTACCCTTAAAAACATAAACAATGTGTGGCATAAGCTTTTCTGATCCAGAGCCCACCCTGTCAGGTGCATGTCAAAGGTAGCTCTATCTCAAGAAAGTTCATGCCAAAAGAAATTTCTCAGGTTTTATTTTTGGTCTGCATTTGCCCGAATATCTACTATAAATTTTGGAAAGTGGTTTGTCTGTCTGTCCACCTGTTATTTATAGGTTCAGCCGCCTCTTTATAACATCACTGTCAAATATGGCATACAAATTCATGAAGTGGGGCAGCAGTCTTCATTGATGTTTTGATGTTGAGCAAAGATGGCGTGACTCTGCCAATTTTTGCGTGTGATGTTCCCAAACTCACAAATTACACTATCCTGGGCAGCACCGGACACTTCCTGCTAGTACTTTACATTCCTAATCATTCTTTTCACACACAAAAAGGATACATACGTGTTGTTATATCCTGGGTGATCCAGATCATGACACACTGATGCAGTCATTAGTATTAAGATATCCATTTGAGAAAGCTTTACCTAAGCAGGAAGAAGAAGAAAATGCAGCTTCATAAATTCAAACAGCTTTTATAATAAAGAAATCATATCTAACATTTCAAAATGTGCGGTTCTAACTAGGGTTCAGGGCACAGTTTAATAACTACATGCATTGCAACTTAGACTAAATCTATAATGACAACAACAGTGAAGTCTTCAACCTTGCCTTTGATGCATAATTAACAACAGGATGGAATAGAGAATTTGGAGTTTGCACAACAGTGGATAAATTTAATTTAAAGTCAAAGGTTTCTCATCTTGTAAGAAATTATGCCAAGATTTGTGTTAATTATAAAAAGCTATTTATTTTGGCATTTCATGCACTACTTGAGCTTGGAAGAGAAGTGTGAAGAATAAAGGCTTAGGGTCTATTCTTTGCTTGGGATAACAACCAGGGCCTACTTGAATAAATAATGCCGGTTGATTTTAGCCCCAGACTGCTGTTGGTTGTCTTGATTATAGGCCACTTAATCTGTTTATGAAAATTTGACCTCCACCCAGCAGAGGTAAGAACCCAAATATTGCTTTTATTCGCAAGGATCAGTTTCCTAATATTGTGTCTAACTAGGCAGGGAGGGGAAAAACCACCCACAGTCAAGCTGTTCAGGTTTGGATCGTCACTAGCTAGACACCATTGCCAGTTTTGCTGTACAGGGGAGGACAACATGAAGGCCAAAGTTCCTTGCCTTTACCTTCCTACCAACTTCAGCAAGGGCAGAAGTACCGCCTTGGTAGCCCTTCCTCCGACTTAGGTGCAAGAAGAAGTTAAGGCACTTTGTCCACACTGAAGCTGGATGGAAGAGGAAGCCAAGATAGATAAGTTAAATATGCCATATAGTATTGTCATTTTTAAAAAGCAGCTGCAGGGAGCCCTGATTCTGAGTTGGACAGTGCAATGGGATTGATTATGCTATTTGCCTTGGGAGTTAACAACTACAGGCACAAGCAGCAGCTAGGGGACGGTGTTCATTGGAGAAAATGGCAAAGAGCAGGAGTTAATCCCCCTCTCCCTTGCCATGGTTCTGATCTGGATCAGGGTCCACCACTGCTGCCATTTTAAAAATCTCTCTCTCTCTCTCTCTCTCTCTCTCTCTCTCTCTCTCTCTCTCTCAAAACATACAATGCTATCATGTATTTGGGGTATCATCTAGTTAAATCTGTGGTTCCCAAGGTGGGGCACACACCCCACAGGGGTCCAATTTAATTTTTAAGGGGGGCGATTTGAGAATGACAGTAAATGACCTTTTAGGCTTCCCACACCTGAATAGGAGTTCACAGGGGCTGGGAATCAGGATTTTAGAGATGCTTAGGTGGGGCATGGCCAAAACAAGGTTGGGAACCACTGAGTTAAATGTATTTCAAACCTGGTGGGAGCTTCAGTAAGGTGTGGAGCCCAATCAGAATTATGCTGTGGGCCTACAACCTCTCATGGAGCATTCCAGGTTTACATATTCAGGAACTCCTGCACTTGCCAAGATTTCTATGTTTCAGTTCATAGAATTGTAGGGTGGAAGGGACCATGAAGACCATCTGGTCCAACCCCCTGCAATGCAGGAATCTTTTGCCCAAAGTGGGGCTCGAACCCATGACCCTGAAATTAAGAGTCCCATGCTCTACCTACCGAGCTATCCCAACTCATTTCATTCACCCTTTGGTTCTCCTTTCAAATGCCAGCAGATTAAAAATGGTGGTTTCCCTGGCACAACTACATGTCTTTCAATAATCAGCAACCATCACTTCTGGATAAAATACATTATTACAGGTAGAAGACTATTGATTTCACAATGTGTGTGTGGGGAGG
Organism: Podarcis pityusensis; assembly: GCF_964106645.2. NCBI lineage: Eukaryota > Metazoa > Chordata > Lepidosauria > Squamata > Lacertidae > Podarcis > Podarcis pityusensis. The sequence continues at coordinate 56,818,418 of NC_138027.1, read as the reverse complement.
ACTAGAGAGAGAGAAAGCCAATGCAGCCTGAGAAAGACACACCTGGAGACTGCAGAGAGAGATCATGCTGTACATCATCTGGGTAACGCAGAAGCAATGTCGAAAATTATGGAATGGATTGTTTCTGTAATTGTCATGAATACACAGCTAAAACAAAAAGGGAGAAATTTATAAGGAAAACAAGCATTTGGCATTTAATCCTCCCAACCAACACTTTGATGCTATAATTATAGCCCCTTGGAATCTGTGCTTTACAAGCCCATGCCATGCTAATAAGGTAACTGGGCCCTGCAGAAATAAGGAGAAGGTTGACTCTTCCTCTTATTTCTTCTTCTCCCCCCTCCCCTGTTGCTGCTGTGCCCACTTTTTTGTTTTTCTCAGTTTTGGACACTCCCCCTCCCATTGGCACTGTGACCTCCACCATGTAGGTAAAGAGTTAAAATATTGATGTAAATACCAAGTTGTGCACACGTTTTGTTCCTTTCCATGACACTGTGTGTCAAGGCCCCGAGCCCTCCCCCATTTTCTGAATAATGAGACACATGGACAGCACCAGTATTTTAGGTTAATGGGTGAATTTAGGCCACAACTTTATTGGTTACAGAACAATGGGGGTGGAGACGCTCCTTCAGGTATACTGGACCGAGGCTGTTAACTGCTTTAAAGGTCAGCACCAACACTTTGAATTGTGCTCGGGAACGTACTGGGAGCCAATGTAGGTCTTTCAGGACCGGCATTATATGGTCTCAGCAGCCACTCCCAGTCACCAGTCTAGCTGCCGCATTCTGGATTAGTTGTACTTTCTGAGTCACCTTCAAAGGTAGCCCCACATAGAGCGCACTGCAGTAGTCCAAGCGAGAGAGAACCAGAGCATGCACCACTCTGGTGAGACAGGGCGCAGGCAGGTATTATTTTTTATCTTTATAAAGTTGCTCATTAGGTAGTATAATTGTTGAATGATTTTTCAGCTCATTTGGATGTTGTTGCGAATGCAAGCTAAGTTTAATTAATGGATACAGCTCAAAGCAAAAGTGATGCAAATTGATGGCATATGAGACTTTTCAGATAAACAAGTCATACTTTTGATGATAAGCTTCTTCTTGTTGTTGTTATTATTGTTGATACTAATAATAAATGTTGCCACTTGACACCAGGCATTTTAATTTGGATACAACTGTTGATTGGGTTGCTTATTTAAGTTTTTTGTTTAAAGAAGGGATTGACTGATGTCAGTATTGGATAGTGTCAGAATGGCAATCCTTTTGTTCTAAGAATAATATGTATTCTATATACTTTATGTGTTGGACAAGTGTTCATTATACTCTGCTTACACATTTTTAAAAAATCTTTAAATATATGAGACTATATGCCCATTTTTAAAAAAAAGCCACAAATATTTTAAATCCCATACAAGTTGCTCTTTAAATCTTACCAGCCATCGCTTCAATGTGATAGGGTTGATGTTAAAGTCTTTCACTAATCCTAAATCATGATACATATGTTCTAAACAACTCAGCATCTGGAGGAGAAAAGAAAGAATTCTCCTATTATTACATTATTTTCACTAGTGTACATCACTAACACATCAGACACTTAAGTCTGTGACTTAAAAGCACTGCTGAATTCATCTAGAATGCTGAATTTAGAAATGGGATGCTTAATTTGTGAATTCATTGGGTAATCTAGATGAACAAGTCATTATCTCTGAGGCCAAAAACTGAGGTTTAAAAACATAACGATACATTGTTCACCCAAAGCCCTTAGGAATGAAATCTAACCATCACAGAGGATACAAACCCATATCTATAAAAAACTGAGGCATGACTATTTCTTATTTTTAATGGAAGAGAATAATAGAATTGTACATATGGAAGGGACCATGAAAGTCAACTTGTCTAACCCCCTGCAATGCAGAAATCTTTTGCCCAACACGGCAGAACCCACAACCTTGAGATTAAGAGTCTCATGTTCTGCAGACTGAGCAATTCCTACTTTAGCTTCATTTGTGACCGAAGGACCAAAATGTCCAACCCAATCACTTGCTGCATGAAATAAAAACCTATAATTCATTTTGCTCATTAGTCCATGGCAAATTCTATGAAGACTTTGAATCACACTCAGTAAGTCAGGTGAGGGGAACCTTTGGGCCTCCAGATATTGCTGAACTACAACTCCCACCATTCCGAGGCATTGCCCATGCTTGCTAGGGCTGAGGAGAGTTGCAGGTCAGCAACGTCTGGAGGGCGAAAGGTTCTCTAAGGTAAAGGTAAAGAGACCCCTGACCATTAGGTCCAGTTGTGGCCGACTCTGGGGTTGTGGCGCTCATCTTGGTTTATTGGCCGAGGGAGCCGGCGTACAGCTTCCGGGTCATAGGGCCAGCATGACTAAGCCACTTCTGGCGAATCATAGCAGCACACGGAAACGCCGTTTACCTTCCCGCCGGAGTGGTACCTATTTATCTACTTGCACTTTGACGTGCTTTCAAACTGCTAGGTTGGCAGGAGCAGGGACCAAGCAACGGGAGCTCACCCTGTTGCGGGGATTCGAACTGTCGACCTTCTGATTGGCAAGTCCTAGGCTCTGTGGTTTAACCCACAGCGCCACCCGCGTCCCTCCACAACTGCTCTAAGTGCAAAGAAGAACAGCAGCAGAGATAATAGCAGTTGGAAACAAGCATTCTAAGCCAAGCCTTGCCTAAAACTTGGATGTCTTCCTGTAGCTTCTTTAACCTTGCATTCTCCATGCAGCAAACATAGCTGTGTAGCTGCACACACCAGCACATACCCAAGGAAAAAACTATATTAAGACAACAAACATAGGCCATGTCTTTCTTTTTCCCCAGTGCTGAATTCTGGTGAGCCAGCATTTGAGCTGAAAGTACATCTCCTTCCCTGCAGTCCATCACAGGCAACACTACTATATTTTTGTCCTTTAACATGCCACATTAGGAGAGCTATAGAGGGAGGTAGAATGCAAAGGGCTAATTCTAAAGACACTTTACGGAAGGCTGTTGTGTTCTTGCTTTGCATTGTAATGATGCAACAGGGCTGTGATTTATAACACTATTAAAAATGCACCACACAAACCTGGGAAAGTGGTAACGTGAATTGAAACACCTCATATAAACTTCAAATAAACAAAAAGGTGAACCTATCCAAATGAGGCTGTGACACTGTTCACATAATGGTTTATGCAATTGCTCCTGAGCATAAAGATGACATATGTTGTGTTACTAGCAACTTGTATCTAATTATGTGATTTGCTGTCTGTACCACCAATAAGGCAATCTAGGAAAATATTTTTTTCTGTTTTCTGTTTGTCCCCTCCCCCAACTATTTTCGAAAAGATGTCATAAAAAAGAGAGACAGCTTTGTTAAACTAAAATTGTCACAGGAGAATTGTCATAGCAAACTGATCCTCGTGCAAACTCATGGCAATTATAAAGACATGAACAAATATGATGAAGCTGCTACACCAGTTTTGCAGATCTTAAAAATGAAAATATGGTGCACATTCCACTTTTCCATGAGTTGTTTGCATTCTGATGATTAGCCAGAATAGCTCCTTTTGTAAATTCATTACAGAGTCATTCTGGTTAGAAACCCAACAACAAATAAGGCAAACGACACTAATCTAGCAAGCCTTAAAAATAAAATACAATGAAAATAATATACAGACTTTTCATTTTCAGTGATTGCCTGAACCCAACTTTTTATTCAAATTAGTACAAATCAGATTTCCCCTTTCATTTGCAAAGTGAGTCACTTTTTTGTAGTCCATAATTAGCTACAGAAAGGCTTTTGGGTGAACCAAGTATACTTTAAAGTACAAACGATAATGGGAAAGACCTCTGTTATAGAATTCTTAGTTGAACCGCATTAAGGTAAAAAAAACCTGATCTGATTAGTAAATTGTGCTTTTTGCTTATCTGCTGTCTGGAGAAATTCCTGCTTTACCTATTGTTTATTATGTGAATGGACCTGCTTTTGAGATACAGTAGGTGTCTACTCACATTATGGTACTTTTAACATGCTCCGCTGCTCTGATTAGTTCCAGTACTTAGCATTTTTTTGGTTGCATTTATTTATAGAATAAGCCTTCTTAGAGTTTTCATTTCTTTGAAGAGCACTTTGTATTTATCTGTACATTTTCATTCTGGTTTCTGTAACACAACCATGTCTAGGTTCCAATTCTCAAATGCTCCTAAGAGTCCCACAGAACAAACATCCCACAGAAAGGAGGGACCAGGAATCTGTCTCCATGGGGCAGCATTACCTCATTGGGCTCCCATAGCCAGACGTCAAAGGTTGGTTTCCGAAGAGCTTCTATTGTCTCCTGAGAAAGCATGTACTGCAGAGAAAATGAGGCATTGTTATGAAATACGATTCTCAACAACACCCGCTTCATATTTTCTCTTGTCGGTCACCCATCTTCATGACTCAGCTCAATAAATTCAATAAGTAAGTAACTAACCTACCCTCTGTATAGGATTTCACTTGAACCAGAGCTAACTGAGGGTGTAGTTCAGGCAACAACCCCCAAATATATGAATTATAACAGGTTTTGCACTGTTATAGTGGGGTTTAGGGGGGGGCGCACAGGGGGACTATGGTTGCAGGTGCACCATTTTTGTGGGGGGCATGAACCAGATGTCCTAGCACAGCCTGGTCCAGGCCTCATCTCCATCCACTAAGGGCTGTATCAGCTGGGCAGGCTCTCCCTCTGCACGGGCGGCTCAGTATGACCCCACTTTGCTCCAGTGGGGGTGGGGTCGCTCTGGTGGCAGTGAGGGTTGGGCTCCCCCCCCCCAGCACACAAACCGTATGCATCCACACCCACCCTAGGCACCGACAACTGACACTGCACCCTTGGTCCTTCCCCTCACCATGAAGTAACTACAAGGAGCTTGAAAAAGATAGCATTAGGGCCAAGCGAGATGTGATGCTAAATGTGTCTTTCAAGTGCCTCAGTTATTAAAATAAAATAGCAAGTGTGTGTCTCCTTAGCACTTCAAAGTATGGTGAAACGTACCCCTTTGAGCATCTATCAGCCCAAACATACTACTTAGAATAGGAACTCAACATATTTTTTTAAAAAAATAAATAAATCATAGAATCATAGAATCATAGAGTTGGAAGAGACCACAAGGGCCATCGAGTCCAACCCCCTGCCAAGCAGGAAACACCCTCAGAGCACTCCTGACATATGGTTGTCAAGCCTCTGCTTAAAGACCTCCAAAGAAGGAGACTCCACCACACTCCTTGGCAGCAAATTCCACTGTCGAACAGCTCTTACTGTCAGGAAGTTCTTCCTAATGTTTAGGTGGAATCTTCTTTCTTGTAGTTTGGATCCATTGCTCCGTGTCCGCTTCTCTGGAGCAGCAGAAAACAACCTTTCTCCCTCGTCTATGTGACATCCTTTTATATATTTGAACATGGCTATCATATCACCCCTTAACCTCCTCTTCTCCAGGCTAAACATGCCCAGCTCCCTTAGCCGTTCCTCATAAGGCATCGTTTCCAGGCCTTTGACCATTTTGGTTGCCCTCCTCTGGACACGTTCCAGTTTGTCAGTGTCCTTCTTGAAGGACCTTCTTTCATAGATATGTGACTTGTAATTGATTTGTCCCTTTAAAAGTGTTTGTGGGAGGGGGTGATGGGAAAGTTTTGTTTTTGTTATGTTTTATTCTGCATTTGATGCCGCGAATGGCCCTAAAATCTTTGAATGCTTTGAATGAAAGGCAGTATACAAATTTAATTAATAATAATAATAATAATAATAATAATAGAATAATAATTTGTTGATTTAAATATTTTATATCAGCATGGGAGCAATGGAATCTAACCATCACCTGTAGCAAAGTAAATTGAAACTTTAATAAGAGATTTTATGGAGAAAATCTAGGTAGCATTTGAGTAGAAAATGTTTTCATAATAAATTAGGGATGGAAAGGATATTTTTAACTAACATGATTATCTGCTCTGTAAAACAGAATTTTGAATTCTTATGTGCTGCAGTGTACCTTAGGATAGGATGGAACATCCCTTCGGGGCACCAGCCTCTTGCTCTCATCCAGGAAGCTGTATTTACAGGGGCAGTTGGTCCTGTGTAAGAAAACAAAATCCAGCCCTCTTTACCTTTTGTATATATTTTTCCAAGCAAATATGAATAAACTAGTTCCTTTGACGTGAGATTGATTTTCAGTACCAACCGACCAAACGATTTTCACCTTTGGATCCACAAAGCAAAATCAGAAATGCTGCAGCCGTGCAAAATACTATTATACTGAATTTGAAACCATGGAACACAATCTAGAGAAAGCTGGCCATTTCCACACATTACACTGAAACTCTAAATCAACCGTGTCTTCTCCTGTAATGTTGTATTTGAAGGGAATTTGCACATCCATTCATAAGGGATCAAAACTCTTGGGAGATGTTTCTACCAGGTATTTTCAGACATGAAAATGTCCTTTAAGCGTCACAGGAAAAACATGGTCAACCCACGCTGAGCACGCAGGAACCCAATTTTTAATGTGAAAAAACAAAACCCTAAAATACCACAAAAATCAAGAGATGTGCTGTATGCTGTATTTTTTGCTCTATAGGACGCACTGGACCATAGGACACACCAGACCATAGGAGGGGGAGAACAGGAAAAAAAAATTCTCCCCCTCTCTGCTCAGCGACCCTTCAGTGAAGCGGCAGGAGAAATGTAGCCTCTTTCATACAGTGGCGGAACTTCAAGCTCCGGCGCGGGGGGGGGGCGCAGGGGTGGAGTGCAGGCGGGGGCATGGCGCGCATCCTGGGGGCGTGGCGCGTTACCTACGGGGGTGTGGCGCCCAGCATGGGGGGACAGCCACGATGGCACCCTACCGGGATTGTGCCGCTGTGGGCGGTGCGCTCCCCCCCATTCCTCCACCAGTGGATGTATACTTACATTATAGCGCATGCTGCACAAACCTATGCACTTCTACTCAAAAATAAGTTTGACTGAGTTCAGTAGGACTTATTCCCTAATATAACAATGAGGAGTCTCAGGTCAAGGGGCCAAATGTGACAGTACAGTCATACCTTGAGTTAAAGACGCTTCAGGTTTAATCTTTTCAGGTTGCGTCCCACAGCGACACGGAAGTAACGGAATGGGTTACCTCCGGGTTTCGCCACTCGCGCATACACAGACGCTAAAAAACGACGTCATGCGCATGCGCAGAAGCGGCAAATTGCAACCCGCGCACGCGCAGACACAGATTGCTTTCCTCTCAGGTTGTGAACGGGGCTCTGGAACGGATCCCGTTCACAACCAGAGGTACCACTGTACAGGTCTCTAGCTCTTTGAATTTTTCCCAGGCCAGACCCCTTCCCCTTAGGCCACACCCCTCACCAGCCATGCTCCAGGTCCTCATGGTGCTTTTGCCTGGCAGGAATGTACAGTATCTCTGAACTTTGATAATGCCTCTTGCAAGTCCAGATAGAGGACACAGAGATGTGCTGTGTGTGTAGAAACCTCTTTAACTTTTAAGTGGCAGAAATTTAGCCTACTGGAATGAAAAGTAAGAGTAATATCATTTGTTCCCTGGGTTTCCTGACTTTTTGCTGAATTATGAGACTGAAATTCTATAAGGCACAGCTTTCCAAATCACCACATCTCAAACCTGAGGGGGAGAGAGATATACAGCTCAAATTTCTGCTTGTCATGTTCCCATTGAAGGCATACTAGGCCTGTTGGTCAGATTAGAACCTAGTGGGCAGTTGGCAACTTTGTCATCTTCTGTTGGTTAGGGCTAGGCATGGAGACAACTGCCAATTTCAGTTTCTCAAAGTTTCTCATTTTTCCACATCACTTTCTTTTTTAAGTCCTCATGAGAATCTCAGGATTTCAGTGTGAATTTCTTCTAATATATATGTTTTTGTATGCAATTTTGCATTAATATGCTCATGTATGCAAAGCACTTTCCCCCAATGTAATGCATTTTGTATGCTATTTACACTAATATATGAATCATATGCCCTTTAAAGTAATCATTTTTTTTTTTAAAAAGAACTTTACCCTAGTATATGCATATATGCATTTTTGGCTGGAGAACTGCAATGCAAAATTTGGAGAAGTATAGAATCCAAAGGATGGCTGTGTTTTGGTTTGAATATTGTTTCAAACATAGTGAATTAGGTTCACCTTTAAATGCAAACTGAATCATATTTCTCTTCCTTCCCCAATTAGAGCGCAGATGTATTAAAGAAAACAGAGAGAGAGTTGGAACAAGAGAATTCAAAGCAGAAAAATGAATCCTCAGCATTGTGTATCGGAAGTCTTTCAGTCCAACTCTTGAGACGAGTATTTGCTTAGCGGCTCAAGGATCAAGACCCTTCTGCAGTAAGTCAACATTGGCTTATGCCCTCACTTCAAACAGCTGGAGCCACGTTGCCTAGGAAACTCAAAGCTACTTGTAATTTTAATCACTGAATTCTACGGAGGTCTTCCTTCAGGACGAATGCCACACACACAGAGCACATCCTTTTCCTTTCATGCAACGGAATAAATGAAAGGCCCCCAGCAATCTGGAGTATACTGACAAGGTTTGTTGCGATGTCTCAGGCCCAGCTAATGCAAAAGCCATCTGCTTAGGCTGCAAATGGCAGTGGGTGGGATACAGTGCAAACTTTAGAAGCTGTGATGTTTTAAGAATGTGGTCTTAACTGTGAAGATGGGGAGGTGAGAGGAGAATATGGCCAGTGTTTTACACTGATCTTTGTGAAATAGGAAGAAAAGAAAAGATGGAGTGTGAAAGTGAATGCCGTTTAGAGGGACATAGGCTAACACCTTTTCCTGAAAGCAAAATTATACCTGCTGTCAGACGCAGCATCATTTTTTCTTTTCTTAAGCGAAAGGCCCAGTGGATTATAGAAATACTCAGAAGTGGCCAATTTGGGGGAGGCGTTATGTGCTATCCATTGTCAGACCAGATCCCCAAGATGTGCCCATTTAAACACCTCAGAACCAGGCTTGAAATCTGGATTGTGAAAATGGAAACAGGTTTTATTGCTTCAACTGAGGAAGCGAACATACTGTATGACAAATGTGTGCACTTTGGCTTATTCATCCTCTCAAAGCTTCAAGAAAGTTGGTGGAGTACAAGTTGAACCAGTAGAATCTGAGCTGAAATTATGCTCCACTTGACAGGTAATAATTAGGGGTGAAGGAACATCAGCTGCAATCATGTGTATCTTTGCAAAGCAAGGCTCTTTTTCTAGCTACTTAGAACAACCAGCTAGATTTAAGTTCTGGGTGAAATGCCAAACCTGTGGCTATTGATTCGGTGTTTTGAATGAAAGGGGAAAGGATGGCCCTCAGTTTTAGGCTAGCAAAAGACTCATTTTCTGGATCAGTCTAGCAGCCGCCTTGCTATTTCCTGTGGTACAGCCTCTCTTATATCCTATGTTCACTTTTCAGTCACTTAGTGACCTCTTTTCTCCACGTATTGTCCAGTGTGGGGTCAGATTCTGTGGGGTCCATGTACAAGATGCTCATACCTTCTGGTGTTGCCCCTGCCCATCCAGATCCCCTCTCCCTTTGAGTCCAACCTGCACCTAGACAGAGAAGGCAAGGCAAGGCAAGCTGCTGCACTCTTTCTTCCACCACTCGCCGCTCACTTTCTCAGAGAAGGCAGGTTAAAAGGCAGTGACGACAAGGAGGAGGAGAGAGTAGCAGAGAGCTCCAGCGGTTGCTAGAGTGTAGGCCTCAACAGATGCTCAATGATCCTGACAGTTCTTTTCTCATTACTAGGGGCAGCTCATCCCCTTTTGTCACCTGAAACCTCTCCTACCGGGATTGTGTGCCTTCTGCTTCCAGCTTCCAGCAAGATCTCATGAGACCCCAGCGAGAGCTTGTGGAGGCCTCTCACAATATCTCGCTGGAACCCGGAAGCCGCCACTGCGGCTTCTCCTCGCTTCATTGGCAGCAGTGGTATGGGTAGGTGGGTGGGTGTTCCCACAGAGGGGCCCCTCAGATGTGGCTGCCTCAAGATGCCTCATGGATCTGCTTATTACATCTCTCTCGCTTCTCTCCCCCCCCCCCCCCCGTCCTGCATCCTGTCAGTAAATTTCAGGAGGCACGTTGCTTGTACTTTGGGGCCTCTCAGAATTACAGGCTTTTTTATTTAATAAATACAAAATGTAAGTGACTCAACTGTGTAAGCCCTGGAAATATTGATGCAAATAAAAGAAGTTGTGGAGGAAGAAGGGTTAGGGGAACTTTGAGGTGGAATCATGAAGTAGCCAGGTTTTAGAATTCTAGAGTAGTCGAGTTTAGCTTCTGCTAAAAGGAATTACGGTGGTACCTCGGGTTACATACGCTTCAGGTTACATATGCTTCCGGTTACACACTCCGCTAACCCAGAAATAGTGCTTCAGGTTAAGAACTTTGCTTCAGGATAAGAACAGAAATTGGGCTCCGGCGGCCCGGCGGCAGCAGGAGGCCCCATTAGCTAAAGTGGTGCCTCAGGTTAAGAACAATTTCAGGTTAAGAACGGACCTCCGGAATGAATTAAGTACTTAACCCGAGGTACCACTGTAGTAGACAATATTAACAATAGATGCAACTTCATTATTACTTTCTTTCTTTCTGGGGAAAAAGCAACAAGGGAGAAAACAGGTGGTGAGAAAAAGTCAGTGTCCAAAAGGGGAAAACTGAATACTTCTTCTCCAGATCAAACACACACATGTTGTACCTCTTTAGTAGGGATGAGAGAGAAATATAATTTTATTTGCATTTGAATGAGACAGTAGCTAATTTGCACTTCTCAAACCAATATGTGAACCAAAACACAGTTGCCCTTCAAAATTCGCATTTCTCCAAATTTTATGACATCATTCTCCAACCAAAATGTACAAACATGCACTTATTAGGGGAAAGTGCACATAAAATGCATAAATTCGTAAAAGTAGCATACACAAATGCATTATATCTGTAAAAGCTGTTTGCAAAAATCTATGTATATTAGACGTGTTTATAAATAAATCTGCACCAAAATGCTGATGGATTTTTGTGAGGATATATATATTTTTTAAATGATAGAAAAAGGCATATTGCTGCAGAAATATTGCTTCTCAAGATTGGAGAAGTAAGAAAGCGAGAGAAACTGAAATTGTCCAGTCCAGCTCTATAGTGAGATATAAACAAGTAACACTTTAGCAAAAGCCACCTGCATCAATGATGACATCAAGAACTCCTTAAGCACCTTATGCACCCTCTGCATTGTGAGCATGGACCACATCACAGCACTATAATTCCCAGGTTTTCCTAGGGGAAGCTTGGACAGTTAAGCGGGCTGAAGTTTGCAAAGCTGCCGTGCCTTTGCCCAGCAGCACCAGCCTTCTGAACTGCTTCTATCTTCTTTTCTTAAACAACTTTAATCATGTATTGGCTGTCGACATGCTTGCTCTGATGTGTCAGCGACAGCGAAGCCGAAATGTACCAGCTGCTGCGGCCTGCCATTACAAGCTATGATTGCTTCTGCTTCTGTTTTAATTGCAGCTCCAAACTTGGTAGCGCATCAGATTAGCAGACTAGCTTCTTCCGCTGAAAAGGAAATACCTCCTTCTGGGGTTAAAATATAGCATGCACATCCTTGCATAGTACAAGACCATAACAAGAGGAGTTGCTGTGTGTATATTGTGATATTTCCTCAGATTACATTTCATATCTGAGCAGGTCTGTTTAAAATAAGAGAGCCTCTTTACCAAACAAATGTTTTTCTTGGCAGAATAAGTTTTTGTTCTACGCATAAAACTAAGGCTAGAATTCTTTATTACCGGATGGGTAAACATAGGGAAACCAAGATGTTAATCTCTCTATGAGAGTTATTTTTCCAGTCATCTGGCATGAGCTCGTTTAACCATTAAGTCGCCATGTCTGTTTAAATAAAACAAGTATCATTCATATATATGTATTGTTGCACACCACCCATCAATCTCCGAGTTGTGCGAGATTCCAGGGGTTCCTGGCACTTATCCAGGTCCCGTGGTTCCTTTTAGAAATGAGGCACAGCAGAGACTGCAGTATCTCTTTGATAAATGGTTTATTTAAACATATATACAACCTGAGCCGATGATGGAGGGGCTCACAGAATTAACACCCCAAGAAGGTCTTGCTTCTTCAATAGCCACAGCCTTGGATTCCAGGAGAAATCAGCCATGCCTCTCTTTCTCTGACTTCCCAGCCTGCAGCTTTTTCATCCAGCTTCTAGCTCACTTCACTCAACTCTCCACTCTGGCTGTTTGTCTTTCTAACAAACAGACAGTTGAGAGAGGGAGGCCCACCCATTTGTTCTCCAGCACACAGACACTACCTTTGTTCCCTTAATGACTCATACATAGCAGGCCATTACCAGGCTGGCCTGGCTATTCCAGCAATGGAACCCATGCTGGATCTAGGAATTAGAACAGGGGTCAGCAACCTTTTTTCAGTCGTGGGCCGGTCCACCATCCCTCAGACCATGTGGTGGGCTGGACTGTATTTTGAAGAAAAAAATGAACAAATTCCTATGCCCCACAAAGAGATGCATTTTAAATAAAAGCACACATTCTACTCATGTAAAAACACCAGGCAGGCCCCACAAATAACCCAGAGATGCATTTTAAATAAAAGGACACAATCTACTCATGTAAAAACATGCTGGTTCCTGGACTGTCCACGGGCTGGATTTAGAAGGCGATTGGACCGCATCCAGCCCATGGGCCTTAGGTTGCCTACCCCTGAATTAGAAGGATCTTACATACAGGCTACCTCCCCCCGCAACTCATAATACTACATGCTGTTGGACTATACAGCTTTTGAAAAACAACAACAACCCCAGACCATCAAGCATTACAAATTTGTTTATTAGGCTGCAATTCTATTCATACTTACTTGGGAGAGTAAACCTCACTGAACTCAATGTGATTTACTTCCAAGTAAGCTTTCTTAGGATTACTGGAAGAGTCTTAACGCAGGAATCTCTCTGAGGAGGCTGTTTTCCTCAAAGAAGAAAGAAAAAGAAAAGAAAAGCAGAACTTACCTGGTGCTTCTCGCTGCCATTTCATCCCTCATCTTTTTAATATCACTCTTACACTTTTCAATCTCCGCTACTTTCAGTCCTTCCACTGTCAACAAAGTGAAACAACAGGGGGGTTACCATGGAGAAACCCGAAGGATCTCATTTCAGTAACTGTGCAGATTTTTCAAAAGGCACCGAGCGGCGGTGTTTGCCAGTGACTCAATGGTCCTTCTGTCCGAAACCTGTTCCTTTGCAGGCATGTACAGCAAACATCATAAATCATTAAAACTGGCAAGATTTTAGGAGAGCCCCCCAAAAAACTCACAGTCATGGTACCTATTGTGAGCAGCGCACAGCAATATTTAGCTGTCTTGCTGTTTTTCAGAGTCTCTCTCAGAACATGAATAGATGGAAGTGCCTGACAAAGCTATTGCAATGATATGTTAACAATAAGAAGAGCTGTAATTGTATTGTGACAAACGTGCTTTGCTGGGCTTAAAGCACCCTATTAAATGAACAGGTGACATGAAAGAGGAAGCTGTGAGATTCATAACCTAATCTGGGAACTGGGAAGTAATTTCAGTTCTTGATAATTACTTGAAAATATGATGCTGTTCTTTAAATATCAAGCAGGGTTTGAAAACAGCACAGGAAATCCTGTTCCTGTATATGTATGGCACAGGGCAAAAAGTTTGACTTGTTATGTTTCCAGGTGGCAAGAAATGCATTTCATGTAGCCTTGAAAGCTTAATACAATCTGAATAGATAAGTGGCTTTTTTCTGCTATCTGGTCGCTTAAGGACTTTAATAAAATGGCACTGCATTAAGTGTACACCATACTCAGTAGGATAATTTCACAGCCTGCTTGCTTGCTGTGCTCAAGCTGGTACCTAGGAAACTTATAATTGTTTAACTGGGATATATGATTCTAGGTAGTAATGACATGTTATGCAGTATTTTATACTACTGGTTTTCGTACTGTACCCATCTACCTTATGTGTGAATTGCCTATGGACCAAGCATTAATAAACTACCGTATTTTTCGCCCTATAGGATGCACTTTTTCCCCTCCAAAAATGAAGGGGAAATGTGTGTGCGTCCTATGGGGCGAATGCAGGCTTCAGGAAGCTATCCGCAAGCCTTGGGAGCCCAGCGGGAGTTCCCGCCGGGCTCCCAAGGCTTGGGGACAGCAGCCTGCAGCCCGAAACCCGGGCGCACCCTGGGCTTCGGGCAGCTCTCCACAAGCCTTGGGAGCCCGGCGCGACTTCCCGTCGGGCTCCCAAGGCTTGCAGACAGCAGCCTGCAGCCCGATACCCGGGGAGCACAGCAGGGCGCGCCCTGGGCTTCGGGCAGATATCTGCAAGCCTGGAGAGCCCAGCGGGAGTTCCTGCCGGGCTCTAAAGGCTTGCAGATAGCAGCCTGTTCTGGGGGCTGGGGTCGGGGGAAGCTCGGGCTTCCCCCGCCCCCAGCCCTGCAAGCTCCGGGAGCGACGGCGAGGTTGAGCGCAACCTCACCATCGCTCCCGGACCCCCAGCCCCGAGGCTAAAAACGAAGCCAGGACAGCTAGCGGGATCCATCCCGCTCGCTGTCATGGCTTCTTTGCTCTTTGGGGCTGGGGGGGGGAATAACCCCCCCCAAATAAGTGCGCCTTATAGGCGAAAAATACGGTACTACTACTACTACTACTACTTATAATAATAAAAAGGCAAATATCCTCCTGAGCTCCTCCCATGTGTTGTGTAATGCACGTCAAGTGGAATTGCCCCAGGGGTGACATTAAGCTTTCATATTTGTCTGAAAAGAAGAAGCTTCCATAATACATGCAAATGTGATTGCTGCATTTGAATAGGTGAATGAAGAAAGGAAATGGGAAATGGTAGTGTGTAAAAAGGAAAACATGTCTTAATGAGTCAGGCTTGATTGAAATCAAACTTGATTGCTATCAAGCCAAGTTTGCCATCAGTATGTCAGTTCATTCTTCATAAATCCTCTGCTTTCAGGAATTATTATTACCTCTTTAATGAAGTGAAACTTATTTCACACACCCCCAGTTTTAAAGAGGAACGCTAAAGAAGAGCAAGTTGTGAAAGACTGTGGGAAACATCAGCCCTGTTTGCCCTTATCTCTAGGTCAAACCATGGCTTTGCTCTGTGCAAGGAAGTAGCAGAACCACCAAAGTACCCACAATCTCATTTTGGGGAGCTAAGCCATCCTACCTTTCCACATGTAAATAACAGTAGCAGAGGACTGTATGTATGAAAAATTGTCTGCTGGGTGTGCTTGCACTGGATTCTCCTATGCAAACTATATGGAAATGAACAGAGGTTATATATCAACCTATTCTTGGTACGCAGTTGGCGCTGTGGGTTAAACCACAGAGCCTAGGACTTGCCGATCAGAAGGTCGGCGGTTCGAATCCCCGTGACGGGGTGAGCTCCCGTTGCTTGGTCCCTGCTCCTGCCAACCTAGCAGTTCGAAAGCACGTCAAAGTGCAAGTAGATACATAGGTACCACTCCGGTGGGAAGTTAAATGGCGTTTCCATGCGTTGCTCTGGTTCGCCAGAAGCGGCTTAGTCATGCTGGCCACATGACCCGGAAGCTGTACGCCAGCTCCCTTGGCCAATAAAGCGAGATGAGCGCTGCAACCCCAGAGTCAGCCACGACTGGACCTAATGGTCAGGGGTCCCTTTACCTTTTATTCTTGGTACATTGGGTGGTATTCAACCAGGGTTTACACAGAGCAGGCCCATTAAATTAATGGCAACAACTAAATTAGGTTCATTCATTTCAGTGGGATTACTCTCAGTAAAACTTAGCTGAATACCACCCAGTGGTCTCCACTGTGTTTGTAAACAAAATGTTTTCAAAGGATTTTCCTTTTCATAGTGCTAAACTAATCTCTTCAATTACCTGCCTGCGTGCCCTCAGGCATATATATATACTGTTTGTGTACTATACATTTGAGGAGAGGCCTGATTTTTTAAGAAAGCTATCTCATGGAACAGCAGATCTGATGCTGAGATGTTCTCATACCTCAGGGGGCTAAGATGTCTGGTGCAACTCCTAGTACAGTAGAGACATAAACTTAGTGGGCAGAGACTCGGAAGACTGTGTGACTTGTTAATGTAAACTGCAATCCTATACATGGGTGGATCTAGACACAGGTTAAAAATGCTATAAATATGTCAGAAATCGTTACACACACAAAAAAGCCTATGTAAAAATCCATACAAACTCCCTTTTGCTCTCTGGCGCCATCTGGTCTTCTATGCTTATAACGCATTCAAAACGTATTAATGTGACGAATGTATCTGAGTCCATGTCTACTCAGAGGTAAGTCCCACTGAGTGTAATAGGGCTTGCTCCTGAGTAAACGCTGCAGTATCATTCTGGCTGTACATTCAGGTGGGCAGTGGCAGTGCTGTTTTAGGGTTGTTGTTGTTGTTGTTGTCTTCTCCACCCTTGTTCCATCTGCCAGGCTATGAACTATGCCATATTTAGCAACCAGGAGACTGTTGAGGAAGCTTTCTCCCTTTCCCCAGTCTCCCTCTCTCTGTTCTGTCTGCTTATCTCATTGTGTACATATAATCATCTAGTCCCCCTACTTCCCACAATGACACTGGCAAGCAAGATGTATAAGGTTGCAAACCTGTCTCTGCTGTTTGCCTCTCTCTCCTCCTCCTCCTGAATATTCAGGGTAATAGACTACCTAATACTTACCCGGAGTAAATTAAAAAATTGTCCAGTAGCACCTTAGAGACCAACTAAGTTTGTTCTGGGTATAAGCTTTCGTATGCATGCCAATGGTTACCACCAGTTCACTAAGAACTTCAAAGGAAATATATAGGTGTTACAGCAGCAGTTGTGGGGTGGGGTTGGGGGGAAGGCTTCAGAAAGTAGCCAGCCTATGAAAAGCAGGTAGGAGTCAGGAGGATTATATTTTTGCCCCAAACCACCAATCTTGATCTACTGCATTTTTATTTTTATTTTGCCCTGAGAAGTGCTTCTTGAGAAACTGGTTTCGTTCCAAAAATAAAAGGTCGTTACAGATTGAATCTACATTATTACCCCACAGTGTGCCCAGCTGATAACAGGTGAAAACAGGTGTAAGAAGTCCCAGCAATAGGGGTGTTTGTGTGTATTCACACTTGACCAATGGCATTATGGCTGAGTGTATACCAAGATGGCAACCACCAGCTTCTTATGCATTCATCTGGGGGAAAGTGCAGGGAGGAAACGATGAGGGTAACCTAACCAAGGGAAGGGTTTTCAAACACGTATCAAGTAGCCGCACCCACCATTGCAGATGGCAGGTTCTAGAATAAATCTAGATCAAAAGCAGCCTGTACAATAATAACACCTGCTCAACAATGTTGTAATCACCACTTCCTTCTGAATGTCCTAATGAAAGGGAGAATTTTCAAATGTGCATCAAATAAACCTTCTGGGTGGCAGGATGTAGAGAATCAATCTGGACTGAAAGCAGTATGTTGAGGAGAAGCATGAACAATTCTGGACTGAGCAAAATGCATTTTTGTGCTGCAAATGGGCAGTCTTAGGAGCACAGCTCCCATTCCCCTTTTAATATCTGGGAGAGCAGCAGCATGAGAATGAAGCCTGAGAGCATCACCCCCCCCCAAAAAAAAAATATAAGTAGGAAGAAGAAGGTAGAGGAGGCATAATTCAAGGAGGATGTATGGGTGTCATAGACTGCTACATTTGTCAAGCATGCACAGGAGCCTAAACCTGGTCTGGGGACTTGAGTCTTTCCAGTTTAATGGATTGGATTGATTTACAAACTGGGTGCAATTACAGGAGGTGGGTCTCTATATAATTCTTTCCAGATATTCCTTGTAACAGAAAGATGCAAAATGTAAATAGAGACTTTTACTTTAACAAGTAATTCTATATTTTGTAGATTCACCCCCCTCCCTCTTCATTATAGTTTTGTGCCTCACAAAAGATAAAAGGCAGGAGGAATGGTCCTAATGAGATATATCTGTACCTCTGGGGCTCAGCACCATCTCAAACTGACACAAAATTAATTCCAGGTTTCAATTGCTATGTTTTTTAAAAAATAAAAATACTCACATTCAACTCTTTTCTCCAGCATTGCCAAGTGATTATCTACGTCGGTTTTCAGTTCATCAATTTTAAATACCCTGGAGGGAGAAAAAAATTAAACAGGAATGCATGCACATCTTTGATAGCTGTACAATTAAGTGACTTTATAACAAACCTGAATTCTATTGATGGGGAAAATATTAATATAAAACTCAGGCTTTGAATCCATTTAAAAATACATTATTATTTTTTTAAACCCAATAAGTGCAGATACCCCATTAATAAGTTGTTGCTTTGGTCTAGTGATCAGCTATAGGCAAAATTATTCCAATATACAAAAAGCAGAATTCCCACTGTGCTAACAAGCTATCACCATAAAGGGGAATCTTGATCTATGTGTAGTTGCTTACTTTAATGGGACGTAAAGCTTCCCTTCATGAAATAAATGGGGTAGCTGCTGACCTCCATTTTAGAAGCTCTGTTGTTCCTAGGTTTCACACACGGGGTGTGTGGGCTGGTGTGTCTATCTTTACATTTCTAAAGAGTCTGTATGTGTAAATTAATGTTTCCTTTCTTAATATAATAACCTGATCTTTATTCCAGCAGCATTGATTATATTTTCTCTGTGGCTTCATTTATGTTACTTTACAGTATTTTATTTTGCAATCATGTAAGTGGTTTATTAAGGAGCTAAGGAGTTGAACACTCTTATTTAGTTAGAACAATGCTAGGGATTTTGCATCCCTCTTACAAAATGCAGCATAGATGAATTCTATTTCGTTTCAGTTACAAGGTTGGGGGGTGGAGTCCAGTGAATTCATTGCATGTTTAGTCACTGGAAAATCCCATTGGGTTCTGGATTGCAGCCTTCAATTAATTCATCTTTCTCTGCTTGACTAGCCTGTATAAACTTTTAAATGACTCAGGCATACCGTATTCACTATGAAGAACAATGAGTGAAAAGCTGGTGCATTTATCTCAAAGCAAACTGTTTGGGGACTGCAGTGTTGAAATGAATGCAAGGAGAAATATAATTACACTAAAACTATTGCATAAAAATATTACCTGGAGAATTGCTCGATCACCTGCGCCAGCAAATTCTGGAACAGTTCCTCTTTTTCTATTAAAAATATAAAGCAATGGGAGACTAATGAATGTAAGATGGAGGATAGCAGACCTATTTCAGCTTCCACACAGACAGAATTTTGTTTAAAATGGCATATTTAGCAAAGAAAATAAGCTTGGCTATCCTTGTCCAATCAATACTTGCAAAAAATTGCCATTGTCAGTCTAGTATCCCAGGTAAGTAGGTATAGGATTGCAGCCTAAATTGTGCTCTGAATTGTGAAGATGGATAGCCTTTATAAATGACATTCTCAACAATGTAACCAAAGGTATTATTTTTAGACTCATAATAGTCACCTTAGGGGGGAAAACCAATACTCCATATACAAATATTGAAGGTATTCTTGGAGAGTGGGAACTGAATTTGCCTTTCTTTTTACCCCTAAAAGAAACAACTACATTAAAACACAATCAGCAAACCTTTATTATGCCAAATTTCCAATTAATCTGAATTCAGCATATATTCCCCCAAACCTCGCTATACGGCAACACTCAAGCTTATCCAAACCTCTGATTAACCAAATATAAATGGCTTATAGGTAAAAGAGGAGGTGCTCTATCAGCATGCAATGAGGGCATTTCAGAAAGTAACAGCAATTTCCAATATGCAGTGGGGGGCATCAATTTTGCTTTTCCATTCAAAAACACCCTCGTAATGTGCTTTTAAGCACTGCAGTTTGATAGTCAGTGAAATACACTTTCCATTCTCAAGCGAATACATGGCCTTATTCATTAATAGTTACACATGCTTAGATTTTTAAAAAGGGTGAAAGGAGGAAGGAAAGAGAAGAAAAATGCATAAAGTTCCTCAAATTATTCTCTCTCTCGCTCTCTCTGGTAATGCATACATAAGCACCTGTAGGAATAAAGGTATTTAGTACTAGGCAGAGTGGGAACAAAATCTGCTACACCTACCAGTTGTTTGTTGAGATAAGAAAACTAGTTAAGCAGAAAAAAGAAATGCACAGAGGATTCTGTGAATACTATATTGGATTGGAACATGGGTTCAAATTATGGTACTATGTATATGATGGTTGAATCTGGTAAAGTCATTTTTCTCCTGTCCTCTTTGAGATGTTCTATAAAATGAAAACAACAACAGCCTACTTCAAATTATTGCTGTGAGGCTGAATTAGATGAAGGTAAGTATGGCCATATTATGTCTGCGCTTCATTCATTTCATGGACGTATAATGCCACCAAATTTTCCAAAGAACCTCAAAGCAGCTAACAAATCAAAATTTACAACGATATTAAAACCTGACAAATTCCTGGGCGGCCTCCAAACTGTTACTGTATTGCAGGAGGGGATCAGTTGCACGTTGGCAAATTTAGATTTGTGCAATTAGAGAAGATTAAAGTGGTCTGGAACTCTTATGCACAAAAACTACTTTTTAAAAAATGACTTTTGAAGTAAAGAAAGTGATGCGAAAATACACTAGAAAGTGAGGAATAACAATTAATTTATGGGAAGTTGTATAACCTTCGTGCACACAAATCAGCATGGATGCTCAGTAAACAGTAGATACAGTGTGTCCCTTGTACAAGCTTTGTTCAAACAAACTGGAATGCAAGTTCAATAAACAGGACCTGGTTACGAACTTTAAACCACTTCATGAATTCCTTATAGGTAAAAGAGAAGGTACTATATCACCATGCTATGAGGGCATTTTAGAAAGTAACTGCAGGGTACCCGAACAATCATCTGGTTTGTATTCGACCAAGTCCTATGCAGAGTAGACCCACTGAAATGAATGAACCTTAGTCCTGTTTCTTAATTTCAACAGGCCTCCTCTGAGAAGGATTAGTGTTGAATATTACCCGCTACCTGTACTCAGAGGTCTTCAGCAGAGCTCTCCTCTGAGTACCTTCACTGTCTGAATTAGTGGTGTGCCAAAACATGTCATCTGATTTCTCAAAAATGCTTCCCCTACAGAGGAGGATTAAATATATTATTGAATGTTAAAATAAGTAAATGAAAAGAAGGTTAGAAGGATTTGCTGGAAATACGATTTAAACTAGAATACAAAGCGGGGAGGTGAGAGGAAGTCATGGAAACAAGTAAAAGGGAAAAAGGTTGTAAAGGTTTAATTTGATTTTTGTTATACTTTATTATAATGTATTTTTATCTTTTGTTGAGTTTTTTTTATTGTCTGTTTTTTGTAACATGTTTTATTCTTTTTTGTATGTTTTTTTTTCTTTTCTGTTGTAATTTTAAAATTGGAATAAATATTATTTAAAAAAAAAAAATGCTTCCCCTACAAAAGAGGCTTCCATTTCTCCGTTTCCATTCTCAGGAAACTTTAGAATTCCTTTATAATTTTGGTCAGTGCAAACTTACTTTATCATTGTGAAGTGGTTGAGAATAGGACTTTCTATTAAACATTTTCCCAGTGTTCTGCGGCTTCCCCAACTTCTTGTGCAGGAAAAAAAGCCCGTGGCAGAAGGTACTGGACGATGTTTCCCCCACCACATACATTGGAGCATGGGAGGCTGGCGCAGCTGGCCACTGAGTACCTGAGATTCCTGCACTCATAGATTTTGCCTTTACGGTATGCTCTTCCTTTTATCATTAAAATACATCTTTCAACCCTTAAAGGTAAAAAGACTTCACTTGAAAAACAATGAGCAGTCAGATGCACAGCAAGTCGCCCCCCCACCTTCCCGTGCTTATAGGAAAGCCAGGCTGAGGCTGTCATGGGGGTTTCAGGAATACCCAGGTACTCAGACCCCTGGAGAGATGCTTTATAGAATGAAAGAAGGGGTCCTCACAAACAGCCCTTGGCAACATTGGAAGTACGGCAGGCACAAAACCGTACCTCCCACCCAGGATGATTTCACCAGAATCTTCTTTCTGATACTTTCTTAATGCAGTTTTGAATTTTTTTTGGAGAATGTTAAATAACAAAAAGTGGGAGAGATTTCTAATGCAGAGCCAGTTTGAAGTACAACAGATGGCTAACAGGAAATAAACCTCCTTGATTGTGGCACCCTGCCCATGGAGTGCTCTCTGCAAAGAAACTTGTCTGACACTTACTTTGATGCCATTTTCCTGCCAAGGTAAAGGAAACTTATAATGCCAACACATCAAACGTATGGCAACCAAGCAACAGCACTTTAGAGAATGATCTGGAGATTATTACAGATGATAGCTGAACATGAGCCAGCAGTGGTACTGCACTGATTTATCAAGACAATGATATTACCTTGCTTCAGACAAACTAACAGCAAGTGCCTGTTTAAATGAAATTTAAGGGTTCCAAGGGGTACAAGTCACCCTCAACATTTGCTTTATCCTTAGAGGATTAATATGTAAATTACATTGCTGTTTCTCATCAGGACTGATCAGACTTGGGCTAAGTTGCTGTTTAACAAAGTTTAGGGCAACAGCATTTGAAATACAGTGCTTTTTGTGGTGCTGAAACAGAGGGTCAGGTTACCTATACCGCAGACTGGGCTCATGAATGTACCCAAACACATGGAAAGTTTTTCTGAAAACGGGTCGTATGAAAATTTTGCAGCTTAAAAATTGTTGTTGTTGTTGTTGTTGTTATTATTATTATTTACTGCAGCCTTCGAGTGCTCCAAGATGATACTGCATGCTGCCCCAAATGGTCCCAAATAGTGCCCTCTGGTCCCTTATAGTGCCAACACATGAATAATAATAATAAAATCTTGCTGCAAATCTCAGCCACTATTTTCTGCCTCCATCTATCTCCCCATCACAGTGCCCCAAAGCAGGTCACTTCATCCTGCTGTGGCAGCCCTGGCCTACTGACCCTAAGTTGTCCCTGCACAGTTTTTTGGGGGAAGTAATGGGGAAAAACTTTGCATTTGCAAAAGAGGTACACAAAAGCCTAACTGTGTAGCAATCATATTTAAAAATAAAAAGCCCTAAGAAGGCCTCAGGAGCAAAAGTGTTTGTGCAAGTTTCTTCAATGAGAGCTCTGTATTGTTGTACGTCAAAACCAATCTCTGACCACTACGAAAGCCCAGGAGTTCCAGGCACTTACCCAGGGTTTGTGTTTGCCTTTGGAATGAGGCACAGTAGAGACTGCATGGAGTCTTTATGATCTTGGGGTTATTTATGAATATATACAACCTGAGCCTACAATTGAGGGATTCACAGCATTAACACTCCCAAAGGGTCTTGTTTCTCCTGTTGCCACAGCCTTGGATTCAAAGGGACAGCGAGCATTTCTCTCAAACGTTGCTCCGACTCTCCTGCTTGTTGTTTTGTTTCTCTGTCCCATTACGCCCTACTCTCAGCTTCCAACTCACATTGCTCCCAGCTCTCTTCTCTAATCTCTGGCTGTCTTAATTAGCTTTTAACACTTGTTAGATCCAGGGAATACAGTGGTCTGGCACACATTTTAATACTCTAAACTTTGATTAAATTATTAAACTTACTGAATCCAGGGAAAGGTCTAGCAACCATAAACTCCTATCAGTATATTCATTGTTCAGTACAACCCAAACTCCCTTTTGCTGTTCCTTGCTCATTGCACCCAGCTGGAGAAACACTCTCAGCCACTTTGTCTACCGCAGGGGATTAGGAAACAAAGGTGTGCTGCTACTCAGGTTCTCTCAGTTGTGTTTAGCAGTCCTGAAAGCCAGAGTGCTGGCGTTTTGTTTCCAATACCTGTGGTCTGAAAGTTATCTGTTAGATCTATTACCATACCGTAGAAAAAGCTTGTACTGTTTTGGTTTGAAGTGCTTTTATTCAAGTTTCAAACGTTTATTCTCGCTCAATTTTCCTCACCGCATTTGCAAAGCCTGCTAAGTTCAGTTCCCCATTATATACCTATATTATCTTTGACTGCAAGACTGCAGGTAGGATTTCTTCTTTTTAACTCAATCATCAGACAGCACCTAGCTTTTGAGGTCCTTTATTAATAATGATTATTATTAATCATAAAGGTTATGATTTTAAAATATTACAGTTGCTTGCTTTCTCCTTTCTGGTCTTGCAGTTGTTATGAGAATTATAAGGTCTAAGATATAAAATAAATGTTCATAAATGTACCAGGAAAACACATACATAAATATATAAACCACATGTCTGAAACAGTACAGGAAAACAGTCCTAGGCCATTTTGACTCTTTCAATGACCTCAGATATTATGCTGCAGTTTGGAAGGAAATGGGAAAAGCCTCCCCATTGTCTCTGTGCTCACAAATCCCGCCTTAAGGGCACATTTGTGTATGAATAGGGTAAGCCTGTGACCTGGACTCAGGAATTAAGTATTTATCATCACAAAAGAATGGCCAGTTTGTCCAGGTAAACCAGGCATGTCCAAAGTCCGCTTTGGGGACCTAATCTGGCCCACTGGTCAGTTTAATTCAGCCCCTGTGGCAGTTTATTTCCTGGGGTAAAATCCTAAAAAAACCTCAACAACTTCAATCCTAAAAAAAGGTTAACAGCTTTGGTCGGCCCTCTGGTTGGCCCTCACGGCCCTTCACTTCATCAAATCTGGCCCTCTTTGAAAAAAGTTTGGACACCACTGAGGTAAACCCATTAACTGCTACAGTGTGGCAATTTCAAAAGTCTTTATAAGGGCTTGCACACCATGGTTCTGGGTTCCTCCTCCCTCCTACGTGGGGGGAGCGAGCACCCTGTTGCAACAGTTTAATAAAGATCAGGCTTACTAGCTGCCTTGCTTCTCAATATTCTCTGGTTGGCCTCTGTTATTTTCTCCTACCGATAGAGAACCTACATAAGGACTCTATACGGGCTCTTGGGTACCCCATAAGGGAAAAGGAGCAGGTTTTTCTTATAAGACAGTGCAATCTTGCTCTGTAATGTGCCCTATAGGACGGAGCAAGGGACAGCCTTGATTTGGCCTTTGCTCCAAGTGGGAAGGGTGGTGGTCTGGAAACAGGAGGGCTAGATGCTGCAGGGGAAAGGGACCACTTGGGATGGTCTGTTCTTGGAGGTCGATAAATTCTAATGGATTTCTGATGTTTACAGTGGCTTCACCAAGTGATCCTCTCGGTGCTTCTATTTCACTGTGGAACAGTGAGATTCCTAGGGCCTTTGACATAATTGGGACCATGGAGACTGCAATTCTCCTTGGTATTTTGAGGAGCTCCGGTTGAAGGAGTGGGCTGGATGAAGGTTGAAACACAAATGCAGGAACCTTGCTATGAAGCTGATCCAACACATAATAGGATACATAATTGTGCCCACTGTGCAGCAGTGAGGTCAGCAATGAAGTCATACTTTGCTGCATCCATCACATCCCTGAGGAGTCAGCCAGCAGAGTCGTTCCTTGTGGTCTAGTTACCCTTGTGGATTAGCTACCCTGCACTTGGGGCAGATTCCTGAAGCACATCATGGCTGGCCATGAGGGGTTTGCCAGACACTTTGAGGAAATGTATATGGAGGATACATTCTGATACAACATTTTCATGTGCATGTATCTATTAGAATCAACCCCCCCCCCCCCAAATTAGGTGCTATTTCAGAGAGGCAGGCTTTCCTAAGCTAGGAACAGGTTTGCATTTGTACAATAGCTTAGGTAATTTCTGACCGCATGGAAGGCATTGCAAGTTGGTCTTGGAAGAGATGTACCACCAGAAAGCGCTTCAAAATCATGCACAGACCACAGATATTTTTTAAGGAAGAAATGCTTATGCTGAATCAGAGCAAGATTGTATCTCTAACAGTAGCCAACTCTGGGAAGTTTCATGCCTCCAGGATATGGTAATCAGAAGTATATAATATATCTTCCTAATATAAACCAAAGACAATAGATCAGCAGTTTCCAAATTGCGTTGCGTGGAGCACTTGGTGCTCTGTAAAGCATCTCCAAGTGCTCTATGAAGAAATTGGAAAGAAAATTAAATAAATATGTGCCTTTGGCATAAGGACAACGATAGTTCTCTATGACAAATTTCTCTTCCAAAAAGTGCTCTACGACTCAAAAAGTTTGGGAACTGCTGCTATAGCTTATTGCAGCTGCTTATTTTATAAAATGTGATGTATAATACAAAATTACTTATTTTAATTTGCTTTTAAATATTAAATGTCAGATTGCAGTGTTCTATGTAAGTCAAAATTAACAGCTCAAGTAAAATTCAACCATATTTTGAATGCTACTAAGCCCAGATCATAATGCAAGGATAAAATTAAAGTAGCAATTTCCTGCATTTGTTCTCTCTAGTCTTAATGGGGGGGATACTAAGAAGATATTCATGAGATTAATACACAGTTGAATGATCATATATCTGGTGAATTATTGCATTCTAATATTTAAAAAATATTCTAGTTGGCTACAGCTCTCATTAAGGCATGCCTTCTCTCGTTGTCCTGATGTACATAATAAGGTATATCACTCTGTCCCCACCCCTACTTTTTGCAAATATTTTATTTTAGCTACTACGAACCTCAAAATTGGAATAATCAAGCAAAGCTTCAAAAGCACAAAATCAAAGTAGATCCAAATACAACTAAAATACAAGACCCTCATTGTTCCACTTTGTTTCATTTTTGTTAAGCAATTCTAAAATGCAGCAAGCAGAACAGTAAACAGAAAGACTGGTTCTAGATAAGTAAATAGCTTTCCCTTTTTTTAAAAAAAGCAGCTTAAACGTCTGCTGCAAATCAAATGGCTGAACTCAAATAAATAATGTGTTTAACAAAACCACGAAACTTTTCTTTCTGCTTACCGTTCACAAACAGCAGAATGTTATACACAGGCCAAAGAAGAACAAACTCTGAACCCGGTATATCCTGGTTTCATTGCCTCTCAGAACTTTTGCGGCGGCTGAAGCTTACAAGAAAGTGACAAGGTCCTATAAAAAGAATCCACTTTAAAAAAAAGAAAAGAAAGGGAAAAAACCCACCCCTAGAAGTACTACTTTCCCTCCCTCTCGCTGTCAAAACTCACTTAAAGCACTAGGACATTCTAATCCAGGGAACAGTCAACTGCAGCCTGATGTTTATAGATGTAATAAAAGAGCGAAGACGTATGCTTTTATAACCCCACAACACAGTAAAGATATATGACTAGCAGTTCCTCTTGTCTTAAAGAGACAAAGGTCCCTTTCCCTTGCATCAACAGTAACTGTTTACTTAATTTCTAGACCTCATATCACTATCTGTGAAATGGGAACAATCTTCCAATGATTGCAGCTACTTATATAAAAATATCCTTTTTTATATTTGCAGAATGCTCTACAATTTTTATTGACATCACTCTCAAGCTTCTCTGGAAATTATACAGGTTGCCAACTTTTATTTTCCTGGCAGGGTCCCTCTTGTGTATTTCCCAAAGAAGGGAGGGGGGGTCATGATCTCGCTCATTAAGGTTGCCAACTTACAGCTATGTAAGAAGTGGAAATTCAGCAGGTGAAGCCTGAGGTAAGCTTTGCCACCTGAATTTCTACTTCTTTTCCTATGCCTGTTAAAAGGCACAGGAACCCTGCCAGAAAAAGAGTTGGCAACCTTAATGAGCTAGATCACTATGCATTCCCCCGTCCCCACATATAAATATAGCTGGGAATTGCACTTAGATTTGTCCAAAGAACCATGACCAAATATAATTCTTTGTGTCTTTGTCCACATTAGGTCTCTTCAAGGTGGCTTTCAGATACGACACAATAAATCACAAATGACATTGAAATAACAAAACTAAAACTTATCACAAAAAGAGAAAGATCAGGAATAATAAGTTGCTTAACACACCCTCTAAAACACTCTTCAGCCTGCATAAAAATTGCTATCAAGTCCAAGCCAATAGAATAAAACTGTAAAACCTAAAAAACAATCATGTATAAGCAAGAAGCATGATTAATAAAACTGCTCAAAGACAGTCCCAAGGAAACGGATCTTCAAGGGATGGAGCCAAGCACACATCACAATGGATGGGGACACCACTGAAAATAGGAGCCACCACTTAAAAGGCCCTGTCTCTAGCACAGGCATAGGCAAACTCGGCCCTCCAGATGTTTTTGGCCTACAACTCCCATGATCCCTAGCTAGCAGGACCAGTGGTCAGGGATGATGGAAATTGTAGTCCCAAAACATCTGGAGGGCCGAGTTTGCCTATGCCTGCTCTAGCAGTCCCCAATTTGACTTGTCTCAGTGAATAGTTAAAGTGCAGGCCTCTGATGCTTGCCTTAGGGCACAGACAGGTTCCTTCGCAGCAGCAAAGGTGCTCCATAAAATAAAACAAAAGGGCAGTTATTATGTGAAGTAACACATATGGTTGACTAAATCCCTCACCCTGACCATTAAGAACATAATACAGACTGCTGTTTTTTGCTTTTTTTTAGTGAAATCCAATCACATACTGACAAATTCAGGTTGTGCAACTACAACTGACTGGGAGGAGTTATATGACAAAATTTTATTTATATCCCACCTTCCCTGCAAGGAGCTCAAGGTGCTCAGACATAGTACATGTAGAAGATTGGATTATTTTGTGATGAGGAAAGGGATGGAGAAATGCACTGGAAAGTGCCGGGTAAGACATGCTTTGAGACAACGTCATCTAACCTCTCTGGCAAAGGGTTCCAAATGGATGCTCCTTAAACAGCCAACGTGGTCTAACCTTCCTGCAAACGAATCAGGATGAATGTGCAATCAGCATGTCATCTGGAAGTGCCATCGGTCCAAGTTCTAAAATTACCATAGTATGTATCATTGCTGAGGCAAACAGCACTGTCCATAGACAGGAAACAATGTGTGGGAGATTTGCTCCTGCTTCCTACTTGGCAGGCAATTCAAATGGAGAGCACTTCTCAGAGGAGTATGAAAGAAGGCTTAACTACATATTGCACAATGAAATGATAAGCAATCATATTCTGGTTTTCTTCTTTTTTAAAACAAATTATCAGAGTGCTCTCTCTCTCTCTCTCTCTCTCTCTCTCTCTCTCTCTGTGTGTGTGTGTGTGTGTGTAATAATTATCTGAGCACAGCATGCAGGTGAGGAGAGGTTTCAATCTTCCCTTTCTACCTTTCAGTCTTGATAAAAATCCCTCCCTTGACAATTAGCATTCTGAACAAACCCTGAGTGGTGCAACCACGAACAAGGCCCTGTCTTGCATTCCAGCCACTCATCCCTCAGATGATGTTGTTGATGATGATGATAATAATAATAATTTCTTATTTATACCCTGCCCATTGGGCGACTCCCAACAGAATATTAAAAGCACAATAAACATCAAACATTAAAAACCTCCCTAAACAGGGCTGTCTTCAGGTGTCTTCTAAAAGTCAGATAGCTATTTATTTCCTTGACATCTGATGGGAGGGCATTCCACAGGGAAGGCGCCACCACTAAGAAGACCCTCTGCCTGGTTCCCTCACTTCTTGCAGTGAGGGAACTGCCAGAAGGCCTTTGGAGATGTTGGCGGAACATGCAGAGAGCACCCCCTGTTGAGCTTAATGAATGGTCATGCTTAGATGAGAGATGGTGCCAAAGGCTTTAAAGATCATAACCAGGACTTTGAATTGAACCTGGAAATAGGCAGGAGGTCCATTAAGCTGCTGCAAAAAGGGTAGTCCAAGACTTCTGCCTGCCATGTTCTGAAACTGCTGAGGTTTCTGGACACTTCTCCAAGATGACAGCACTACATACAGTGCATTGCAGTAATGCAGTTTGGATGAAACTAAGGCGCACTTGCTCAAAACTGTGGCAGAAATTGTTATGGGAAAATTCCTCTTCTTTGCAACAGTCTGTGAGAGTTCATACTGCAACAATCCACTGGCAGCCGGCAGTAATTTTCCAGCATATAGTCCCGAGTAGTTGGTATCATCACCATCTGTAGCCCAGTAAGGCGGAAGATGGATGTTTTTATAACCCCAGAGTTCAGTAAATATTTATGACCAGCAAAGATAGTGTTCAAAGCTCTGCTCTGGAGGACAAGGAGTGATGCTGTTAGGACTTCTTGTGCATGTATGTCATGCAGTACAGAAATATTTCATTACAGAAAGGAGCCCCAGGTCAGTACTGTGATCTATCAGACCACTGCTGTAACCTACAGTAAAGTGCGGGTAAGAATTAGAGATAATCATCATCATCATCTGTCCTCAAAAGAAGGGTAAGAAGGTCTTCTGTGCCAACTTTTAAATACCTGCTGGAAAGTTTTCTGTTGTGCCAGACCTGTGCAGGCAGTTTAGAGTTGAGTTCATCCTCCCAAAATGATTTTTCACTTTTAAATTGGTTTTTCAACTTTTTACACTTTGTAAACCACTTGGATGCAACTTATGACTTAGCAGATAAATGTTTTTTTTATAAACAAACAAACAAAGTAAAATTTTAGATGACTTACAGTTAAAATGTTCCTATTTCAGCTCACTTCGATGGTGCACCTAAAATTAATTTCACCACTTTTTTGGACCACAGTTGTACAGTTTGCTTTCTCCAAAAGATCTTAGATATACGCATGGAATATTTTCAAAAGCTTCTTCTTTTCTTTTTCTTTTTGCAAATGCAACCCCACCCCCACCACTATGCAATATTCTTGAGTGAAATTTGGGTGATTTGCAGGACTGCCTGCTAATAGGTTACAGCTGCAAAGGAAAACCCAGAATTTCCAGTGTGGGTGTCTTTTGCACAGTCACTCCCTATTGTGCATGTCGTACTCTCAGCAAGGTCTCTCTAGTCTGACGTCAATGGGAGCTCTTCCCAGAATGAGTGCATAACATTCAGCAGGGGCCCATGCTGTGGATGCAACACCTGCAGTGTGGGAACAAAGCATATTCTCTGACCTCCCTCTCTCAAAGGCCAACTTACGTTAGCCTTCAGATTCGGCCAGCAAACAGATGTATGCTAATTCTGCAAACAGAAACACTGCTCATAATAACGATGTGCTCCAGAAAGTTCAACAGACAGTGCAGAATGGTGTGGGTCAGATTCTACCCCGTTTCAATAGTGCAAGGACTCTTGCTAGCACAAAAGAGTTCTCCACCTCTCCCCCCACCCTCCACATCTCCACCAAATTTGCTCAGGGTCTTTGTCAGGGTAACCGTCAGAGCAGTGCATGGGGGGGGGAGGGGGGGGAGATTGTTCTGCAGGGCAAGCAGAGGTGCTTGAACTGACTGAACAATCTCCTTAATGCTACAATGAATATGAATTAGGGATGAAAGTTCAGTGGTAGAGCACATGCTTTGTATGCAGAAGGTCTTGGGTTTAACTCCCAGATTCTCCAGTTAAAAGGATCAGCTAGCATGTGATGGGACAGACCCTGGAAAATAGGCAAGAATGGACAAACAACCTGGTCTGTCATAAGGCAGCTTCCTATGTTCCTGTATAGTATAGTTCTATGCAGGTTTTCATTTTACATGCATTGTAATGAAGCGGCACATACCTCAAATGCTCTTGAAGGTCTTTCACAGCTACCTTTGCAAAGAACCACCTGGAATAGTTTTGTAGGGAACAGACTGTAGCTGCAGCTGGTCTGATTAAGGGACTGTGCAGAACTGCACTGTTCAAGAATACAAGAGAAAGAAGTATGACTCATGGGCAAACCTGTCTCCCTGCTTCTTATGTTATCCACCCTGGGTGGATGGTGTGGAATCAATGGCTTGCGCTCAGGGTAAGCAGTTGTAAAGGAGGACAATTTTTTTCCACCTTTAAAGAGTCCTGTGGGAGATGGGATTTTTGACAGAAGTGAAAAAACTAATCCCTGTTGAAATGGCTTCGTCTACACAACACAAATTTTCATTTACTAACTGTCTTGCAGAATATGGAGAAAAGCTCATTTGTTTCCTGAGAAACTCTCCCAGCGTATGATGATGGCACATGCATGCTGCATGCATGCACATTTAATTACTTAAAATAATTAATTTCTAGACCGCTTACAAATTTTGAAGCAGTTTACAATAGTCTAGAACAGGATTCTAGACTAGATGGGCCATTGGCCTCACCCAGCAAGCTCTTCTTTTCATGCAAGTCTAAAACAGGGGCGGCCAACTCCCAAGAGACTTACAGAATTAAAAACTGGCAGTGATGTACCCCCGATTTTGTGTGGTGCAGGTCAAAGTTGTTGAGCTCACTCAGCCTCACTGAGTAAACTCTGTCTTCTGTTCTACAGATCGTGCAGCAATGGAGGATGGGGCAAGGGGGCGGGGCTGGGTTCGATTTTACCAATGCTAAGGAAAGGGACCCAGCGATCGACTGTGATCTACCAAAACCTCCCAGGGATCTATCAGTAGATCACAATCGACCTGTTGGACATCCCTGGTCTAAAACATACATTAAAACAAAATATAGCCACAAATATCCAGAAAATCAAATTACTGAGAATTAATGATCTATAAACTAAGCAAGCATCCAAAACACACCACAGTTGATGCCTCCCAATTAACCAGGTGGGGAGAGCATTCCAAAAGTAGGTGCCACCACAGAGAAGGCCCATTTCCACTTTACCACTAGATGACACTCTGCAGGTCACAGCATGACCAAAACACCCTTTCCTGAAGAGAGTCACTTGTAAATATAAACTTCTACACTTTACACAAAACACACATGAAGGTTTTTGATCCAGATTTCGATTTTGCAGGAAACGACTGGGAAATTGGCTCATATGGAGATGTTAATCACCAAATGGCCGCTTAGTTTGGCAACACAGTTTGGCCACACAGCTGTCTATGAGAGTTTCACCAAAGGTTAAAGAGTTAACACTAACGAATATATATATATGCGCAACTGCCTTTGTATTTTGCATAGATTCACAGTGATCATCAAGATTAAGGGGCAAAAGCAAGGATGTTTGTGCATATATCTGCAAAGCAGCCTGGTCAAATAATAACTACTCAGGCAAATTATGCTTGACCTGTGACACAGCATGACCAGCTGGACAAATTCATATTACAGATGCAGTGATTGTGAATGAACTTTGGCATGATCACCTGACAGATACAACTGGGCAGTAGACCAAGCACACAAAACAACACTCCATACCACTAATGCCCTACCCTTGACTTCTGGTTTTCATTTTTAACACTCCCTGGGAATAATTCACGTGGCTGGGTTGAGATTCGAAAAGCCTTACTCAAAAGAGCAATCAGGAGCCAGGCCAATGGAAGTGTTGTATACAGTCCTCCCACCCCCACTTCCAGCACTGTTGTGATAAATCTTAAGCCTTGTGAGTCAATACAAGAGAGAGATGTGTTCTGTATGGAGATGAAATTGCCAGCAAAACATTCTTGCTTAATCCAAATGTGTCATGTCTTGACATAATTAGACAATTTAATCTTGGTGTCAGATCGCAAAACTGGCACAAGAGCAATAGGGCAGATCTTTAATTTTTAAACAAACTCTGCGGGGTTCCCTTGAAGCGCCGTAAACACCATAAATTGGCTTATCTATCAAGAGCCATGTTCCCAGTGTCTTACACAAGCCTCCTACCAGAACAGCTGTATAAATCTCTACCGATCCAACATTCCTATTCCTACTGAGGTCCCTGGAGATAAACTGTTGTCGTCTTTGTTTTCTGTCAATTATTTGATAACTTTGCATGCTCACCGGAAGGGCATAGACATGACAACTGATAGCTGTAGACAAGGATGCTTCCAGGTAAGATGAAGAGACTATGACATGCGCTGGCAATGTGATAAGAAGCTAATGCTCCACAGAGAAGCAGTGATGAATACTTCAGTCTCTGCCATCTCTTACCTCATAACCCATTAGGGAACAAAAAGGGTACAGCCATTTATTCTTGTTTCAGTTCAAGGTTTTTTTTTGTTAGGTGCTGTTTCCTAAGCAGCAGCAGCAGCAGCAGCAGCAGCAGCAGCAGCAGCATGTCCTCTTGAGGAGAAATGGGAAGGGCCACTGGTGGAGAAATCGACACTGATTTCCAGTGAGATCACACCAATTTCCAGTGAGATCTCACTGAAATTTCATGAGATCATCGTACACCACAATATCTCATGAGATTTTGGCAAGAACTTGCTGGAAATCAGCACCAATGCTGCACTGCTTCTCTGCTAGTGGATGCGACAGGGCGGGTAGGGCACTCACAGGAGTACCGTCTCAAGGGTTTTCACCGCCTGAGGTGGCAGCTTCACTCCACCTCATGGGTGAGCCGGGCCTGTTCCTACAGATCTTTCCACTCCAGCAAGGCTGGTGTTAAGGCAACTGTTGGGCACCTGCTGAAGGTCACAGTCCCACAGGGGGCACACCCCCAAAGCCCGCTGCCCCTGCTTGCTCTTGTTGTTGCTGCCTGTTCATCAACTGCTCACTTTCTGAAGAGGCATACAGTGACAAGGGTGAGAAGGTGGAGTAGCGCTCCTCACTTGAAAAAGGTTTTTAAGCAGACATCAAAAAGAAAATGTTTCAGTGGTCATGCTGCTGTGGCTGCTACTCTTCCCACTCAACCCCTTGCTTCACCATGACTAGATGTGGTCTCCCATCCAGAAATGGGAAAGAATGAGTGAAAATATAAAGGAATCAATAACTGGCAGCACTAAGAAGAAATAAACGAAAGAGGCTCAATAAATGGTGAGGCATTACTATGGAGAATAGCATTGCTGATGTTTGGAACTATTATTGTTGTTTTAAAAAACCATTCCACAAGTATTTCTGAAATTGGAATTGCCTCCATTTTAACTGAACATTTTCAGTCTTCTCCCCTTACATGTGTAGTTCTGTGGAAAGGCCTGGTGCAATTTAACTGCTTCTGAAATGATAACTCTGCTTATGAAACACTACCTCTTTGGCCTTCTCCTTTGCCATCTGTTTTCTTTCTTAGCTTGCTCCATGCCTGCCAGCTTTTGTGATTTTGTTAGGAGCCTTCAGCATGTAGGTTTCTTTCCCTTTCTCAGCTGAAATCCCCAGAGTCTCATATTTTCTCTTGAAGTGCGCCTTTTCAGCCCTTAAGTTTGACAACACAAGTGACAGCAGTCTATACCTCTGAACACCCAAAAGCAAATATAATGACCCTTATTCACAGAAAGTTAGTTCTGGTGGTCCCACTGAAGTTGGTGTAACTTAACTGTTTTTTTCCTCTGGATTGGGGACAAGGTACTGTAAAACACAATTTTTCTTACCAAACCCCCCTCAAATGTTTTAAAGATCATCATCACTATCATCAGATAATTGCTTTACCCACCCTTCAGTATGAAGGGCTGATCCACGCTTTACATTTTGAACTCATGTATGACCAACATCCAAGTTCAAGTGGCAAAAATAGCAACAACACCCTACAATGTGGTACTATGAATTGTGAATGGCACATGAGTATTTAAACGTCCGTTTATTAATGCACTTAACACTAATGGCTTTGGCCATGAGCAAAGGATTGGGCTAAAATTCTGTGCTTCTTGCATGTAAAACACAGCCATTTAAATATGTGTGTGCCATTCACAAATGATGCAACTGGATGTGGTTTCTTTTGCCATTTGAACTTGGGCATTTTTGAGTTCAAAACAGAAATGCTCCAGCAAGCTTCATCACTTCCAGATCACCTGTCTACTGACTATTTTCCCAGATTTGTTTGCACAAAGTTTTCAGGAAGGATATGCAAAGTTGGCTACTTTTTGAGCACTTGTTCTGATTTTTTTCACATTACATTGAGCAATTGTTATCTCACAGTTTCCATTATTTTCCACTCACTTTCCTGATTGGGAAAAGCCTGAATTTTGGAGGAAGTTGGTCCGTTGTGTAAGACAACCAAATCCACTTCAACTGTGCAATCTAAATTCCTGGATTGTGATTGAATACTATCTACAGAATAGCAACAGCCTGGACATGCCCTTAGTTGCAAACATTAACTCCAACAAAACTTAGGTGCCATTTACGAGTTGCAATAGTGCTGTGGGCACTGCTTTATCACAAGTTCATTCCATGGGTACCTGCTGTAAAATTTAAACACTGGCAACCAGATTTTGTGTTTATGTGTGTGCCAGTTCTGAGGGCCTTTCCCACCACTGTACTATAGAGCTTTAGAAGTTATAGCAGATTTATGGGCTGATACTATGAAAACATAGCTCCCACAGCGAAAATATGATGAGCAGAGCTAAAACCGGTCGGCGCCATCGGTTAATGGCGGATTTCCCTCCGAGCTCCGGAGGGGGTCTGCTCTACAAGTTCGGGTCCTGTCGCTACGGCGAAGCGGGGACCCTCAAAAATTACAGGCGCGGAAGCCTGTGAACAAGGAGGCTCGGTGGGCACCATCGCGCCCCCCCGAAATCGCAAGGGAGCCTTTTTAAAGGCTCCGGAACGGCAGCGGGGGGAGAAGCGGTGCTGAGAGCCGCTACCCAGCTTGTAAAGCGAAGCCGCATCGCCATAGCCGGAGAGCGCCGATTCCTTCCTGAAAATTGGATTACAAAGTAAAACCAGTGAGTAAGACTGACTTAATTGGGATTTACAATTATCTTTTTGAAATTTGGCTGAAAACGGGATTGGTTAAAGTAAGGAAGTCAGCCTTTCCCGGACTGCATAAGGATAAAGCAAAGAAGGATTAAAAGCTGCAACCATTGAGAGATCGCAAAGAGTGAAGAGAACCAGACATAAACTGTGAATTTTCCCCCTTTTGGTAGGCAGGAGCAAAAGGGGGAGGAATTTGGAATTAGAACCTGCCAGAAAAAGATTTTAAAACTTTTTATCGCTGTGTCAAATACTCCTGAAACGGACTGCCGGGGCAAAGGAACCTGGAGAGAGAGAACTGTCAGTGAGCTGTCACTTAGATTATTACATTGTTTCAAACTACTCAGCTCAGGAGAGACATTAAATTACTGGTTTGTTGAACTCTGAAAATATAAGAACTGTTACAATTGACTATTGGGAAACCTCAGGGGAATTTTGGACTGTAAGACATTTTGTGTAGCTTTGGAAACTTTGTTCCCCTAGAGGACACTTTGATAACTGTTGCAAATTGGGCTGTAACTATTAAGGCAGTGGAAATTTCCCTTGAAAAACAACTAACAGCTGCGAGAGTGACCTTGGCTAGGCATGAGTGGTGCATCAGAAGAGACAACAACCAGGTCTGGGAGACAATACAAAACAAAATCTTCACAGCGAAGAATTTCAGTCCCAGGCATCCCAGTGGCACCAGCTGCAACTGGTCAGACAAGAACAACAATGTCATCAGATCCTGTAACACAAGCTTTGGTTAAAATAAATGAGTCTTTGGAATCTTTGACAAAGCAGGGGGCGGAAAATAGTAGAAAATTGACAGAACTCTCAATCAAACTTGATCAGAATACACAAAGTGTGAATGAATTAGGGAAAAGAGTGACATCTAATACAGAATCTATTAATAAAATATTAGAGGACTCTGCTAATATACGTAAAATCGCAGAAGAAGCCAAAGTCTCTGCTGATGAGGCTAAAGTCTCGGCGGATGCTACACAGGAAAAAATTGTACCAGTTTGCAAAAAGCTAGAAGATCATACATTGGCCCTGTCTATGCTTGAATTGGAGAGGAGAAGTAGAAACTTAAGACTACGAGCGGTGCCTGAAAGTGAAGGAGACAACTTGGCGAACTTCCTTTCTAAAGAATTTTCTGATTTTTGGCAACAGGAGTTAGAGAAGGAAGAAATTAAAATAGTCACTGCTTTTAGACTGGGAAGAGCACAAGGCAGGAAGAAGCCAAGGGATTGCCTAATAACATTAAGATCAAGAGAGGAAAGAGAAAAAATATTGAGCCTGCATTTTCAAAGAACACTCGAGATTGAAAAGTCTTTTGTGGAGATTTTTAAAGATATCCCAAAGGAAATTCTAGATGCAAGAACATACTATAAAGAATTGGTCGGATTGCTGAAGAAGAACGAAGTACCTTTCAGGTGGGAATTTCCGCAAGGCCTATCTTTCAAATTCAAAGGTAGGAAAATAAGGATAAGATCAGTAGAAGATTGAGATCAATTTTTAAATCACTACAGGGAAGACCTTCTGAAAGGAACAGTCGGAGAGGAAATAACATCAGAAACGAAAGACGCAACAGACATTTTAAACCTGACGTTTGGACTGAAATCACCGACAGAAGAAGAACAACTACTCGGAGCGACAGGAGGTAAATAGCTTCAGGATGGCCCTGCAACTTCTAAGCTGGAATTGTAATGGACTCAATCTTCCGCGAAGGAGGAAAAACATATTCCATTTATTGAAAAAAGAGCAGCTGGACATAATTTGTTTACAGGAAACTCATATAACAAGATTGCATAGGAAATTACTCGTCAATAAGAGATTAGGCCAAGAATTTATTTCATCGGATAAAGTTAAGAAAAGAGGAGTGGTAATCTATGCAAAAGAAAAATTTTCCCCAAAGTTTATATTTAAAGATGAACAAGGAAGATATTTGGCAATTGAAGTGCAAATTCAAGGTGAAAAATTTTTGATACTAGGGATCTATGCACCTAATGAAGGGAAGTCAGAATTTTTTAAGAAGCTGCATGAGACATTGTTGGACTATTTGGATTACAAATTAATTATGATGGGAGATATGAACGGAGTGGTATCTACAAATATGGATAAAGCACAAAGACAGGTAATTACCAGAGATGGGAGACTACCAAAGACTTTCTTTGAAATGACTGAAAATATGGACTTGATTGATATATGGAGAACAAGGAACCCTCTCGAGAGAGAGGGAACCTTCTTCTCTGAAGCAATGATGACCTGGACCAGA
The DNA here is from genome assembly GCF_964106645.2 of Podarcis pityusensis. Taxonomy (NCBI): domain Eukaryota; kingdom Metazoa; phylum Chordata; class Lepidosauria; order Squamata; family Lacertidae; genus Podarcis; species Podarcis pityusensis. Next base: position 56,779,619 of record NC_138027.1, on the reverse strand, counting down.
ATCGATCAAATTTGGATTACTAGTGGGTTGGCTCCAAAGATTAAGAAAGTGGAAATCTGTCCAAAGACTTGCTCCGACCATAACGCCGTGAAGATGGAGATGAAATTTACAGTAACTGGTCAATTCAGATGGAGGATGAATGACAACCTATTTCGAGACGAGGAGATCCATAGAAAGGCTCAAAAAACTTTAAAGGACTATTTTGAAATAAATCTAAAAACTGATGTAGAAAAAAGAGTGATATGGGACGCAAGCAAAGCAGTGATGCGAGGATTTTTAATTCAACAAAATTCAGTAAAAAAGAGAAAGCAAAATGAGAAGAAGGATAAGATCTTGGAAAAGATAAAAGAAGGAGAGAAGAAATTGAGATCAAAACCAAAGTCCCAGGAGATTCTGAGAGAGATTAAGTTATACCAGACACAATATATGGAATTGATGAATCAAGAGATTGAATGGAAGATAAAACAAATGAGACAAAAGACTTTTGAATCAGCAGATAAATGTGGTAAGCTTCTGGCTTGGCAACTGAAGAAAAGACAGAAACTAAATACAGTTACAAGTCTAGAAGTGGATGGAAAGAATATTTCTAAACCTAACGAGATAAGAAACTGTTTTTTGAGTTATTTTAAAAAGTTATATTCACAAGGACCGCAGAAGGAAGAAGATATAGACGAATTCCTTAAAAAGTATGGACTACAAAAAATCTCCTACCAAAGTAAGGTGGATCTAAACCAGAGAATAACAGATCAAGAGATAGAGAGTGCCATTCAAAATATGCAACTGGGCAAATCTCCAGGACCAGATGGACTGACTTCCAGATACTATAAAGCTTTGAAGGAGTGGTTGGTACAACCATTAAAGGAAGTCTGTAATGAGATCTTGGAGGGGAAAAGGGCACCAGAATCGTGGAAAGAAGCGTATATTACACTCATACCAAAGACAGAGACTGAAAAGACTCAACTTAAGAACTACCGCCCAATATCATTACTTAATGTGGATTATAAAATTTTTGCAGACATTCTGGCAAAAAGATTGAAAAGAGTGTTGATGGAGAAGATTCATAAGGACCAAGCAGGCTTTCTCCCAAAAAGGCATTTATCAGATAATGTGAGGAACATAATAGACATTTTGGAATTATTAGAGGTGAATATAAACACTAAAGCAGTTCTGATCTTTGTGGACGCGGAGAAAGCCTTTGACAATATTTCTTGGAGTTTTATGAAAAAGAATCTTCATGGGATGGGGGTAGGCCAAGGATTTGAGAATGGTATGGGTGCCATATACGCTGAACAAAAGGCTAAGTTGATTGTAAATAATGTGATAACTGAAGAATTTAAAATAGAAAAAGGGACACGACAGGGGTGCCCAATTTCCCCTTTACTTTTTATTTCTGTTCTGGAGGTGTTGCTTAATATGATTAGAGATGACCAGCAGGTTAAAGGTGTACAGGTCGGAGCCAAACATTACAAGTTAAGGGCCTTTGCAGATGATTTAGTACTTACTTTACAAGAGCCAGACACTAGTACAAAAAGGGTGTTGGAGCTAATTCAAGAATTTGGTCAGGTGGCCGGATTTAAATTGAATAAACAAAAGACTAAAGTTTTGGAAAAAAATTTGACAGTCATGGAAAGGGAGAAGTTCCAGAATGAAACAGGCTTGACAGTGGTAAAGAAGGTGAAATACCTAGGGGTCTATTTGACATCTAAGAATTCGAACTTGTATAAAGACAATTATGAAAAATGTTGGTCGGAAATTAAAAAAGATCTAGAAATATGGTCAAATTTGAGATTGTCAATGTTAGGCTGAATTGCAGCTATTAAGATGAATGTATTGCCTAGAATGTTATTTTTGTTCCAAACGTTACAAATTCTGGACAAGATAGATTGTTTCAAGAGGTGGCAGAAGGATATCTCGAAATTTGTCTGGCAGGGCAAAAAGCCCAGAATAAAATTTAAAATACTGACGGATGCAAAAGAAAGAGGGGGGTTTGCCCTGCCGGACTTAAAACTGTATTATGAAGCAGCAGCACTTTGCTGGCTGAAAGAATGGATGCTCCTCGAGAATACAGATATCTTGGACTTAGAAGGTTTTAATAATACATTTGGTTGGCATGCATATCTATGGTATGATAAAATTAAGGTGCATAGGGCCTTTAAAAACCATATTGTCAGGAAAGCATTATATAACGTTTGGATAAGATATAAAGATCTGTTGGAAAGTAAAACCCCTAGATGGTTGTCACCTTTAGAGGCTACAGCGCTGAAAAAGCTTAATATGGAAGCTGAATGGCTAAAGTATTGGGAAATTTTGGAACAAGATGGAGATAAATTGAAGTTACAGAGCTATGAGAAATTGAAACCCAAGGTTCGAGATTGGCTCCATTATTATCAAATAATGGAGGTACATAAACAAGACAGGAAAATTGGATTCCAGGTGGAGAAATCAAAATTAGAAATTGAACTGTTAGAATCCAATACTAAGAATTTGTCAAAAATGTATAATCTGCTGCTGAAATGGAATACACAAGATGAAATAGTTAAATCAGCTATGATTAAGTGGGCACAGGACATTGGTCATAACATTATGTTTGCTGACTGGGAATGGTTGTGGAACACTGGTATAAAATTTACGGCATGTAATGCCTTAAAGGAAAATATTATGAAAATGATCTATAGGTGGTACATGACCCCAGTCAAGCTAGCAAAAATTTATCATTTGCCTGATAATAAGTGTTGGAAGTGTAAAGAAACGGAAGGTACTTTTTATCATCTTTGGTGGACGTGCCCGAAGATTAAGGCTTTCTGGGAAATGATATATAATGAAATGAAAAAGGTACTTAAATGTACTTTCCCTAAGAAACCAGAGGCCTTCCTCTTGGGCATTGTCGGCCAATTGGTGTCAAAGAAAGATAGAAATTTCTTTATGTATGCTACGACAGCAGCAAGAATACTCATCGCAAAGTATTGGAAGACAGAAGAATTACCCACCTTGGAAGAGTGGCAGATGAAGGTAATAGACTATATGACACTGGCTGAGATGACTGGCAGAATCCGTGAGCAGGGGAAAGAGACGGCGGAAGAAGATTGGAAGAAATTTAAAATTTATCTTAAGAACTATTATAAAATTGAGGAATGTTAAAATGTCGAGGTTTGGAGAAAGAAAAGGAGATTACAGCGACATAAGATTAAGTTGAAGAAAAGAATAAGAAAAAATATATTTGATAAAATTAATTAGAACTTGCTGAAATAAATTTTGGAAATCGGGATGTAGGAAGGGGAGGTTTGGGGGAGTCCGAGAAGAGAGGGACATGAAAAAAAGGTTATGAAATTTTACATGTTTGTATGTCTTTTTTTTATTTGTTTGTATTGTTTAAAATTATTCTGTAAAACCAATAAAAATTCTTATAAAAAAAAAAAAAAACAAGGAGATTTAAGTGAAGTCTTCTGTTGATTTAAAGGCACCTAACTTATTCTGGATTAAATCCCATGTAGGTGAAATATTATTCAACAGTCCATTTAAATATGGATTTACAAACTTGAGAATCATGCCAAAGTTGATTTTGGACAAAATAAAGTTTACCTGTTTGTTGCCCAGTGGTCACAGGTATTACTTTGTATGGAGTTCTGCAAGAGACAAAAGGGAAGTCAAAGCATGCATTTTCAAATGATGCAAGCATCATGAAACATGGGAAGAAGGGCTGCTTGTAGAACTGGTTATGCTCAAAATTTAATTAGGGAAAAGAACATACATTTCACAAAGACCTTCCAGCTTGAGTGTCACAGGCTCTTGGCTGTGTTCAAGCAGCGTCGACAACACATGCAGCCACACAAACATTAATTGATCACTGCAGCACATTCCCTGCTTGAGCACAAGGAATAGACTGGGAAGAAAACGGTGAATAAAACTTGCAGCACAAGCAACTGCAGTGGGGCAGGGGGCGAGGGAAGTAACACGCCCAGAGCAGATTGTAAGAAGCCTGGGAAAATTATGAAGAGCTTTGGGAAAAGAAGAGCCTTGGGCTATGCATTAATGAGTACACACCTCCAAAAATGTCTGTGTGCAGAATAATGTTTTGGTTTGCTTCTCCTAGTAGAAGGAGGATTAGGAAATGTGAGTCTCCACAGGAAACTGAGTGGGACGGAAAAAAAGCATTTTCACATTAACTGTTTTTTTGCAGCAGTTTGTTCCACAGATATATGCTCTAATAATCCAATCTAATCTAACCACACATGCTGTAATCATGCATATAATTTTAAGGGGAAAAATAAATAAAGGAACCTTAGAGCTGTATTAGTTTTAGGTCACTTACAGATAAATTGTTAACAACAAATGAGCATTTGTCCTGATTTGGTTGCACAGACTTTGTGGGGAGGTGAGATGGTATTGGCACTTGGTTGAGCATTCATTTTGATTTGTTAGCAGGGAGGTTACACAGCGTGGTATCAAGCAATTTTTATCCCACATTTTCCAGTGTATTTCCAGTGTAATCACTTTCCTTATTGCATGTGACTGTTGCTATTTTAGGACAAGATTCGATCTGGGGGAAAACTCTTAGTAAATGTTTGCAGTCTTCCATTGCATATTATCTATGCCTTACATACAAAAATAAAATAATAAAATAAAATACAACTGATAAGTAATACCATTATTCTTCTGAACTTGCTTCGGTTATAGGAAAACATACATACCTTTCTGAGTTTGCTGGCATGGTAGGATCAATGGATACCATGCAGTCATCTACTGTGAAAAGTGAAATAGTTGTATTCCTGGAAAACAATGTTTAAGGCTATGTTTATTTAACCAGTCTCTTGTGCCACCTCGTCCACTTAATTGCAAGTTACTATCTTTGTTTTGACAAATCAAGCAAATGTTGCAACCTGGGAGAAAGAAAGAAAATGGCTAAGATTATTTAAGAGAAGAACAAAAACTAGTTTGGGAATGCCCAACTGAAGCTATGCCCTACAGGCCTCATCTACATAAACAAGAACCCTGACCATTCAAGAGTTCTTGATTGTGTGGAAGAGGCATATGCATGTACAGGCAGTCCCTCATTTAAGCACATTCAATATGTGCACCAAACCTTGAAGTGACCCGGAAATGTCATAAAGACATCACTGAAATGTCACTAAAAGGGGGCTGGGGTGGAACGGGGTGTTTGTGGGCTTTTTTAATGGGTTTCAATCATACGCGATTTCACCAAAGTGTGTGGTGCCTCGGAATGCAACCCCTGCATAAACTGGGGGCTACCTGTACACCTAGATGCATATAGCCTGCCTTCTGCACTAGCACTGAATGCATGGCTGCTGGGAGTGTGGCTACTCCACAAGCGGCACATGGCTTGTGAATGTGCTCCTATTACCACTTCCTGCAGTTGTTGACTGTATCACGGTTCATCTGTATGCTTCTAGTGACATGGATGGAAATGAGAAGGTAGAATTAATATGTAGTGAGCAAATATATATATCCAATGAGATAGTCTGGTTCATTACATGGAGCATTCCTGCTGTAAAATTCTGAAACGGGCATGTGCTGTCTCTTTGATACTTGTCATAAACAGTGATACCTTTTGCATTGTTTTGTTAATCTGAGCTCTCTCTCTCTTATGATACAGGAAGTGGTGAAAGAGGAAACGCAGGTGACTCGTATCTTTTTTCACATTTCCCTGTAATGTGCAATGAGTAAGCTTGAAGCTTGAAGCTTGTTTTCCTTTCCTTGCTTCCTATAACAGTCAGAAGAGGTCTTCTCAGAGGGATAGGCAACTAAGGGTTAAAGTGGCCTCAGGTCACCCCAGCTGGCCTCAAAGAGAGCTCCAATCCTGACCCTCACTTATTATGAAACTTAGCTGCTTTCTCCTATCCGCATTCCTATTAGTAATAAACAAGGACAAAGGTTTCTTCAGCTTCTTTCAGTTTCACTGCATCTGCACTGGCTGTTCATGTGTAAGCCTGCTTCTAAAAGGCAAAACTTCATTTCTTATAAAAAATCTATACCACCAAGGTCAGACATTACTGCATTTGTTTTAGTATGGCTAATTTCCCAGTCCATGCTAGCACCTTTTCTAGCACATTCCAGAATGCTTCATCACGATGCATTTATTTACAAAATGCCAAAGGTATGTCCTGATCCATGTCTGACATGTGAATACAAGAGAAGGAAGCAGAAAAATGAAAGGCGGCCCCTTGAGATTATTTGCTTCTCTATTTTCACATGGCATGAGTTTTCTTACATCAGACTCTCAGTGTTTTGCCACTTGGATCTCTACGGGGTTTAATGTTCTGGATAGAGAGATACTGTGATCTGGAACAGATTCCACTTGCCCTATATAGTGGCTTTCGTGTAGGGAGGGTGTTCTAGGATGTCAGATCTCTTTCACATTTAAAACAACAGATTGAGCATCTGTGCATCTGGGAATTGATGGCATTATGACTAATTCTCTGGCACTTGCAGGGTCTCCAGAGAGGAGTATATCTGAGCATATGCTGAGCATCTTTCTCTTGCTACATCCAGCCCATGCATATCTAGGCCAGGGGGACCTGTTTTCTGGGTCAAATATTGCTCACAATCGCCAGGCAGGTTAATCCTGGCATCTCTGAGTTGATGAACTGAAATAAAGCGTTGAATCCATGTTTGTGAGAAAAATGAATTTCTTCCTGAAAGGCTTAGACTAACTAAAACCTCTAAGGCAACATAGCGCAGGTTGGTGATGTGCTTTGACCTACATTGATGGAAGCAGAGAGCAGGCACACACAGCAGCAACAGTGAGGAACATTGAAATGATTGCACTGCAGACTTGCAAAGCTTTATAGGCTCTACTTATTAATTCAAGGGCAATTTATGAATGTCTAACATGGGTGACTGCATGTTGAGACTGTGAACAGCACATGTCTTGAGACAGGGCCGGCTGTACCATGAGGCAGAGCGAGACAGCTAATTCTGAGAGGTGGAAAGCGGCTAGAAAGGTGTGCCATGTTGCCTGCCCTGCAACCCTAGTATGGCCAGTGCACCAATGAAGCAATCTGAGGCGACCTGCCTCAGGCGGCATGCTCCACAGGGGGTGGGAGATCCCAACCTGGCCTCGCAGGCAGCTTGATTCAGCTGAAAGCCAATGCCAGGGGAAGCAACAGCAACGCCTCATGGAACAGTCCCTTTTCACCATGTCTCAGACACTCACCAAAAAGCAGACATTTCTATGGAGTAGCTGCACTGCCTTTCCTCCCTCCTAAACGGTGGTACATCTTACCTCAGGCACCAAAAGTTCTCTGGCCAACCCTACCTTAAGGACATCAGAAGAGCACTGATAATCTAGTCACCTGCTTGATTCTGTAACAACATTATTAGTCATTTAGAAAACCGTATGTTACTTATTAACATTTTACAGAATGTTTATCAATGAGTCTTTAAGATAAAGTATGACGCATTTCTAACTGGAAGATCCAACCCTCAAAAGGTTCCATCAGTGCAAGTTATGTTGAAGTGAACAGTAGCAGATGGCATGGGAGAGGCTGAATTGTTCACCCTTCAGCTGGGTCGCTGCTCCACACCAGGGTGGAAATGGGGAGGAATGGGGTGGTTCTGTCAACCTCGTCACCTCCTTGTCATCCCCAGCTCTTGGTATCCAGCAGTAATTCAGCTGGGGAGTAAGCAGTGCAGCCCTACTGTGCCATCTGCTATTGCTTGTGCCACTCTAAATACAGGGATGTGAGCCACATAAGCCAGCATTGCTGTCCAAAGAGCACGATGGTAGCACAGGCCAGATCAGCAACCACATCCAAAGGAAGTTGATGGCAGACTTCTGTTGATGTCAGTAGTGATGGATGGCACTGTATTCCACTTCTGTGCACATTGTTGAGAAGATGGAGAGATGTTTGAGAGCCAACAGAAGTAAGAGAACTATGTGATGGTGCTATGTCCTTGATATCCAAAATAAGGTCCAGGCTTAGTTCTCATTTCAGAAGATGAAAATGATGTTCCTGCTCTCAGAGAGGGATTTTTTTTTTTTGCCTCGCCCCTTCTTTTGTGCTTGAGAGAGAGATTTAAATTTATTTACTTATTTCACAACTTTTATATAACACTTGATTGTAATAAAATCTCAATGTTGGTTTCTCTCAAGGGGAGTAGGCAGACACATGAGCAGGAACAAGACGGTGCAGACAGGGCCAGCATAGCCATTAGGTGGGTTGCGGCCACTGCCTCAGATGGTGGAAGCCCACAAGGTGTCACCCATTTGCCCCACCTTCTCTGCCACCGGTGGTGAAGCGGCACTGAAAACATGTGAGATCTTGTGGAATGTGAGAGATCGTGCATGTTTTTAGTGAGATCTCATGAGAAATTAGCACCATCTCACCCAAAATCAGCGCTTATGCCACTGCCACTTCTCCACCAGTGGTGGAGCAGGCAGGGATGAATGAACTGGAGGAACCTGTAACAGCCGGGAGACGAGAGTTACGAGGCAGGAGAAGCTGCAGGATTGGATAGTGAAGAAGAAGAAGAAGAAGAAGAAGAAGAAGAAGAAGAAGAAGAAGAAGAAGAAGAAGAAAGAGAGAGAGAGAGAGAGAGAGAGAGAGAGATCAGGCTGGCATACAGTCAAGGACTTCCACATCTCCTCTTCCTGCCCCCACCTCTTCTGCTCCACTTTTTGTTGTTTTTAGATGCTTGAGTATTATTGGTGATAACTTGTAGGCTTTTTTTGTTGGTTATTGAGGAGCAGAAAAGCAGCATATAAATGTGGCATTGTTCTAATTTTAAAGTTATTCCAAACCATGATACCAGAAGCTCAGATAGAATGCATATTACTGAACATGAAAGTTACAAACAGAGATCTAAGATCCAGAGTCAAGAGTTGCTTCCAGGATGTCAGTGTTTTGCGGGAGGGATTGAATCACATTCTGGAAATGCAGATTTGTGCATAAACACGAATTAAAGCACTCTGGTACAACAGAGCCACTTAACTCCCCACCCAACTTTTTGTGGTTACAAAAGTGAGAGGCAAATGTACTAAAAAGTGTGGGATAGACAACTGATTAGTGGGAAGACATATAACCTCCATAAAAGCAAATCAGAACAAATGCTCCATAAAGGTCAAACATTGCATAATCTCCATGTAAACTTTGTGCAGGCAAACAGGGTGAATGCTCAGTTAACAGGTCATCTGGAGGAGCTCAAGGAAGCTATAAAAGCCAGGAAGGGCTCCTTTGAAAAGCATCCATAATAGCACCCAAGTGGTGGAGCTGTCACTCCCGTCAGGTGCATTTGACTCCTTACCTCCTTTCCTTTCAATCATGCAGTAAAGGTCCTTCTGTTTTGCTTCTGGTTATTTGGAGTTATTTGTATATTCATTTAACATTTTGTAAGAGGATGGTATACGGGACGCGGGTGGCGCTGTGGTCTAAACCACTGAGCCTAGGGCTTGCCTATCGGAAGGTCGGCGGTTTGAATCCCCGCGACGGGGTGAGCTCCTGTTGCTCGGTCCCTGCTCCTGCCAACCTAGCAGTTTGAAAGCACGTCAAAGTGCAAGTAGATAAATAGGTACCGCTCCAGCGGGAAGGTAAACGGCGTTTCCGTGTGCTGCTCTGGTTTCACCAGAAGCGGCTTAGTCATGCTGGCCACATGACCCGGAAAAACTGTCTGTGGACAAACGTCGGCTCCCTCAGCCAGTAAAGCGAGATGAGTGCCGCAACCCCAGAGTCATTCGCGACTGGACTTAACTTTACCTTTAAGAGAATGGTATAAAAATGTTTTTATATAAATATAAATAAATGAATGTATTGGAGCTGTATATTATATACCTGATTGTTTTATTCTGTTTTATCTTTCATGTATGTGCTTGTAGACAATAGCAAGACACTTAAATTTAATGACAAATTTGATCTCTTTATCATATTTTCAGCATTTAGATGAGCTTCTCTTCCTGCTTTCTGACATCATGCTATTATCCCAATGGACATTTGCTCAGAGCTCTATCAGGAGTTTGGTCTCCTTGGAGTTTTATGCAGGTATGTTGTGCTACTCAATTAGTTTTTATCTTGTGCTATTTGTAGTTGTTACTTAGATGTTTTTTGCTTGCGGGAACTATTTTTTTAGACCAAAAGGAGAATACAGTGTTTTCAAATGAAACAAACAAAGCAAATATATTTACATTATATTTTCCATGATGTAATTTCATTGTGAGATTCCTATTTTCTTCATTATTATGAAAAGGCCATAGCTAGCATGATAGCCAACCAATTCACACTCATAGTAGTCCTCAGAATACTCATACTCAGTTGGGGTCACTCTAAGCCCTTTGGAAAAGTAACACAAGTAGCATTCATAAAAAATAGAATTGCATTGGAAAAATATTTACCTTGGCAAACCAGTTGCAATACAGAAGAGTTCCATGATATCTCTTGAGTTACAGTATTTACTGAAGGCCACCTTCCAAAGGAAATAGAAACAATTAAGAGAAAATGAAGAAAGAGAATTTCCAAAGGCAGTCTTATTCTATACCCTGTAGATAAAGCATTAATTTACCTAACATTTTTCACTTATTTGATTTTTCATAAGACTGAATATAATATGGTTCCTATTCTTTACTCTTGCAAGCCTTTTAAGTTCTTTTATATGGTTATGTCTGAGAAGAGAAGAAGTAAATATAGGGCAGTTTGATAATCAAAGCCAAACTTTAGAAATAACATTAATAGGAGAGTAAAGTTGATGAAATTGTCATTAAGTTGGTGCATCTGAACGCCACCAACTTGAATTGCATAATTTGCATGTGCACACACCCATTCACAAGTTGGACACAGTAAACTGCTAGAGGACACAGAAGCAATCTGTAATTTTTGCAAGTTGGTTTTATCTATGCAATAAATAAACAAAATCATTTTATTTTATATAAGCTCACAAATAAGCACCAGTGACAGACATGGCAGTGTTTTTGTGATATAGATTAGCACCACCAGAGATATCAGGCCACTAACTCAGTCCTTTGGTTCCCAGAAGATTTGAAGCCTATGTGTAAAGTGAAGCCATGCTGAAGAGCGAAATTGCATGAAAGAATGTGAAGGATCAGTCAATCCTGAGGCAGAAGTGTTTAGCCTGAGAGAAGGAGACGGACGGATCAGTCCAATGACCCTTCTATTCCAACATATTGTTCTCATGGTAGCCAACCAGATGCCTAGGAGAAGCCGACAAGCAAGACCTGAGTGGAACAGAGATCTCCCCTCGTGTGATTCTCGGGAACTGGGAGTCAGAGGCTTAGTGGAGAAGATCGCCAATATAAAACTAGTTAAGCTTCTGAGGTAAAAAAAGTTGAGGGTTTTATGTGCTGCCAAGAAACAGCAGTGCTGCTATAGCTGCTATGAAAAGGGAAGTACCTATAGTCTTGAAGGGGGTTAAGCAGTGCTATTTTTCTAGAAAAAAAGTGCCAGAACTCACCATGAACACGTCCCTGTTTGTCTTATAATGGCAATGGCATCTACCTGACAGGCACCAGAACTCATCTGAGATGTGCCGGAACTGAATTCTGGTAAGTTCCCCCTGAAAAAAGGCCCTGGGTTTAACATTATAATACTTCTGTACTGGATTGAGCCTCAAAAGTGTGTGGAGCGGGTGGGTGGTGAGGAAGGTGAGTCACTGACAAGTTCAGGAGAGAACATTATAATTAAAAATCGGTTTTTCTGAAGCTATCTACAGACATTTGCTCTGGAGCTTTTGTGACAGTCCAGTCCCCATTTTAGGCAGAATTTGCTATCCAGAGGTACTAAGCAGAGAAGGCTTAAAAATACAAAAACATTTCCCTTCCTGTCTCCTCATGCCTCTCAAAATGTCTTACCATTCTCTGTAATTTCTTCTCCCATTCTTCTTTCACCCTCAACTTGTAACTTATTCCCCCTTCCCCCAAAACAAACCATTCCTCCTCCCAGGTCCTTTTACATTCTTTTCTTTCTCCTTCCTGCAATAGCTTTCGCCTCTTATCCCCTTTTCTATTCCAAGTTTAATTATCATCAATATCATATTATAATTTAATATTAAACTTTTATCTCATGTTCCAATTTCCTTCAACACCTCCTCTCACCCTTCCCCCTCAGAGGAGAAACACTGGATAAACTTGTTAAGAAGCTAAATGAGAACAATAGCAGTGACATCTTGTGCCTGCCTAAACACATTCCTTTCATTCCCATTAAAACATTTCTGATGTAAAAATAAATAAATAAATAAAAGCTCACACGGGCTTCATTTTTAAAAATCAATTTATTCAGGACAGCCCATCTCTCAGGGGCGCATCTTTCTCAACAGAAGGTGGTTTTTAAAAAGCAAAACCCCATTTTGAACAAAAGGGCTGTTCTGGTTGTTACAGAGGCAGGTTTTTGATATTCCTATCTAGTTACAGTCATAGAAATAAAGAAATGTTTTATTTTTCTTTAAATAATTCAAATACAAATCTTCCTGCAATCATAGCAGAAAGAAACATTCCAGCAGACAGTGGTCTGAGGGACTGACAGAGCAAATGAATAGACAGACCGAATGTTACCAATCTGCTAATGGCTGATGGATGCAATAAATTGGGATCTGATGTTATTGCTGTTGAACTTAGAATGAACTTCTGAAATGTGCTGGGCCACTGAGCCTTGAAATCAATTACCATTGAACAGAATTAATGCAATATAATTGGGATATGGTAATATAATTGGGAACAAATGAAAGTCAGATAATTATCCTGGTTAATTAAGACCAAAACTGGAGGACATAATAAACTTAGCATCTGTTTTTCTTTCCCCAAGCATTCAGAGGCGAGAGCTAAGCCAAATCAAGGCATGTAATAAATATATGTGATGCTACAGTGCAGTTTAATGAAAGTTCATTTGCCTTCTCTTACCCTGGGGTTTTGCAAATGGCCCAGGTAAGCAGCATGATTCATAAAGCAATTTGATAAGCATCTCAGGATATGAACTGCAGATTTTTTCTTTTCTTTTAAATAATAGCAATCTGCTGTAAAGGGGCTGTTATATTCCCAAAAAGGAAGCACCCACCTGGAAAAGGTTGCTGTGCTACTTTCAGTACATAGGTAAAGGTAAAGGTAAAGGGACCCCTGACCATTAGGTCCAGTCGTGACTGACTCTGGGGTTGCGGAGCTTATCTCGCTTTATTGGCCGAGGGAGCTGGCGTACAGCTTCCAGGTCATGTGGCCAGCATGACTAAGCCACTTCTGGCAAACCAGAGCAGCGCACGGAAACACCGTTTACCTTTCCGCCGGAGCGGTACCTCTTTATCTACTTGCACTTTGACGTGCTTTTGAACTGCTAGGTTGGCAGGAGCAGGGACTGAGCAACGGGAGCTCACCCCGTCGCGGGGATTCGAACTGCCGACCTTCCGATCAGCAAGTTCTAGACTCTGTGGTTTAACCCACAGCGCCACCCGTAGCTGACCCCAAAGAAAAATAAAGCCTTGTAACTGCTTTTCAAAATGAGCATCTACACTGCAGACTGGTCTAGGCAATGTGAACCATAATCAGAGGTGGACCTGGGTAATTTTTCATAATATGGCGCCCTAAGCACATGAAGTTATCAAGTGACCATTGGGAGGGGCACACAACTGGCCCCACCTCCTGTGTCATGCAGCTGGGCTCTCCCCAATCCCCTATTGTCTACAAATAAGTGTGGGCATCTAATGAGCTGCCCCTACAAGCATAAGTGCTCCATACAACCAGGACCCATTAGAACAGTCATCCTTGTCAGATGTCTACAACTCAGTGCGTTGGGGCAGGACTAATCCAGATGGGCAACACTGGGAGCTGGGCAGGTGACAAGGTCCTTCTCCCTGTTCAGTGTAGACCCACTTTATATGTATAGGCCCCAATGTAGTTAAAAAGTTGTTCCTTGATCCTTTCAGAAGGGAATCTCAGAAATCCATCCCACTCCACAGCTTCCTCGTGTTTCCTACTTAGAAACAGGATACACAGAACAGCTTTGTCATGCAAACAGAAGAGAGACTGACATGTCCTTTTGCATTCTGTGTTCACATGCAAGTAAGAAACTCTTACATCTCTGCATCTTACAGCTGCAGACGTGTGGGGGCACTTGTATCTGCAGTCTGTGTGTGTTCTTGAAGAAATGCTGTCTACATTCCCCTTTTGCATTCCCCTTTCCCATGGCATTTTTGCAATCTGCCAATTACTCACATAAGGATTTTTTAAATTATCATTTATAGACTCATTGCCTCTTTAAGCTTGCAAATAGGCTGGAAATGGGAAGGGAACGTGCTGCACATCTCCAGGCAACTTAAGAGCATTTTACTGGTTTAGAGAGACAATACATTTCAGTTTTTACTGGTTAAGATTATTCATGTGCTCAGCCTTGGAAACATTGCCTCTATTTTCACTGAGCTACATATGCCCTAAATTGTGTCGTTACATTCCTTATGTGGTCCCTGATTGTTTGGGATCACTCTAGTCATAAAACTCTAATTAAATGTCACCAAACACAAAACCTGTTTTGCAGATGGAACAACTGATATTTCCATTTCAAACTCTCCAAAACAGTTAATGAAAACTTGTGCTGATTTTGACTGAGATAATACATAATTCTGATCAGAAGTCTAATTCTGAACTTCTACTGAGCCTAAGTCAGGATTTGGACCTATAGCTTCTGTCTCTGCCCATTTTTAATTTTTAGAAATAGGAACCACTTCTATATTGATAATATATTTTCTGTTTTTCTATCTTTTCTAGAAGGGGGTTTATCTAATTCAAGATATCGCAACTGGAAACTATTGAGCAGTATGCCTCTAATGGTGCTTGACAAGATGAAATGAGCATCATTATCATCACATCCAGCTTCCAAACATTTTTGAGGCATCTGCAGCTACTTGTAGTTGTGATGTTGAGCTCCATCAAGTGTTGGCCTGAACTACTTCAGCAATTCTACCACTAGCCAACATGCTACAGCGTAGATATGTTGGCCCAAAACTGTGTTGAAAAATAATTATTTTGAACTAACATTTTGTCCTTTGCGCATCTCCCCCAGCTACCTCCAGCTGCATTCAATATTTACCATAGCCTTTTGAAATAGCCATGCTGCTATCACTTGTTATTCCTTAAAAACATCAAATACCTAAAGCGTCACATTGTTTAATTCAGTTTTAATCACAACAAAAATATGCCTTTGAAGCAGGGCTGGCTCAATGCACCGGAGGCAAACCACAAAATGACACACACACGCCGCCGCCCACCATGGAAGAATCTGCATCAGAAACAGAGGGAAGATCTACATCAGAAACAGAGGCAGAGTGAAGATCAACACTGCGGATCAAATCAACCTTACTTGATGGCTGAACTGGGAATCAAAGACCGTAGCAAGGGGAAAGGGGACTTCTTTTAATCACGATAGGTGGGTGCAGAACCCCGGAGGCCAGCCCTCACCATCTCCTCCCTAGGGATGGGAGGAGACTAATGGCACCTCCTATTTGCTGAGAGGATGCTGTGGAGGAGGGACAGGGGGAGGCTGCTGAAGAGGCAGCATATCTGGCCTCCTAGGAACGCATGGTGGCAGCAGGCAATACTTTCCTTGGAGGCTGGATCTGCAGCCCCTGGGGATTCTGCCACCTGAGGCAGTCACCTCACCTTGTCTCATTGGCAGGCCAGCCCTGCCTTGAAAGAATGCTGCTAGCCTTTTAGAGCCTAGTTAAACTCAGTTTATAGTCAAGTGGTATTTATGAAATAAATAAATTTATGAAAGTATTTATATACTGTTGTATCATAAAAAAAGGGACGCGGGTGGTGCTGTGGGTTAAACCACTGTGCCGCTTGGGCTTGCCTATTGGAAGGTCGTGGTTCGAATCCCTGCGACGGGGTGAGCTCTCGTTCGGTCCCTGTTCCTGCCAACCTAGCAGTTCGAAAGCACGTCAAAGTGCAAGTAGATAAATAGGTACCGCTCCAGAGGAAAGGTAAACAGCGTTTCTGTGCGCTGCTCTGGTTCACCAGAAATGGCTTAGTCATGCTGGCCACATGACCCAGAAAAACTGTTTGCGGAAGCAGACAAAGGCTGGCTCCCTCGGCCTTTAAAGCGAGAAGAGCGCCGCAACCCCAGAGTCATTCATGACTGGACTTAACTGTCAGGGGTACCTTTACCTTTATATCATAAAAAATACCAAAGTGGCTTATAAGAAGAATAGGCATATACAATAAAAAAACACACATCAAAATTTAAAAACAGAGGCCACCAACTAACTAACTGTTTCAGAAATATGTTTTCTTAATTGACGGCATAAGCATAAGAATAGTTTTCAGCAGGCTCTTAAAGGTTAAAACAAAAGGCGCCTGCAGAATGGTACCATAGACCCTTTTGCTCTCCCTCTTTGGATAATCACTTAATGAATGCATGTCTGCATTTCTAATTCCACTCCTGGTATTTACATTCTGTTTTGACAAGTGGCTATTGAGGACTATTTAGCCCACTATTCCCCTGCCTTCCCACCAGTCTTGCCTACTTACTGGTATTTGTAATGTACCTATTTTGCCCTTCTAATGGCAGAAGGAAGGCAACTCCTCTGCTTATTTGCTTCTAGAGGTTACTATGTTGACCTGCTTTTTTTCTTTTTTAACATCTTATCATGCAGGCTTTCTTCTCTGCCATCTAACCCATACTCCCCTATTTTGGAGCAGAGGGGGAATATTTTTCTCACGCTTTGCACCCCACATTGATAGGAGGTAGATACAATTTGTCTGGTCAACTCTCAAAGATGGATCACTGAAGAGTCAGTCAATACACCCAGTTACATTCTCATCTTCCACTGTTGGTTCCCAAAAATCTACTTCTTAAATACCTATCCAGAGTTCCCAACACACCCATTTATTGTTTTTTAAATGAAGACTAGCAGTGGGGCCAATAAGCAGGGCCTTCTGATGGAAAAGGGGAACACTCCTACTCCTATTAGAATGTCACATTCCCTTTGTAAATACCGTATGTAATTTAACAACACCATTTTAATTGGTCCGTAAGTAATGCCAACAGTGCCCTTCAGCTCTCTATATTGGACAAACAGGCCAAACCCTACGCCAAAGGATAAATGGACATAAATCTGATATCAGGAATCACAAGACAAAGAAACCAGTAGGAGAACACTTCAATCTCTCAGGACATTCTATACAAGATCTCAAAGTAGCTGTCTTATTACAAAAGAATTTCAGAAATAGACTGGAAAGAGAAGTTGCTGAATTGCAACTTATTACCAAACTTAAAACCATGGAGAGACCTGGTCTGAATAGAGACATTGGATTCTTATCTCATTATACATGATAAAGCTATTTTTTAGCCATCTCACCCCTTGCTTTTTCCAGTAAGACTAATTGCAGTTGTTAACAGTCTACCACACATATCAACCAATTACCCATTCCCACCACCCTTCTGAGTAATACCCCTCCCCACCCTCTCACTATATTATAAGGGTCTGGTGACTTCTGTTTCAGTGTATCTGAAGAAGTGTGCATGCACACGAAAGCTCATACCAATAACTAACTTAGTTGGTCTCTAAGGTGCTACTGGAAGGAATATTTTATTTTATTTTATTTTATTTTATTTTATTTTATTTTATTTTGTTTCCTCTAATTGGATCCATGCATTCATAGGGGTTTTATATATGGTATTACTCATCTGTAGCCCTCTCACATGCTCCGATGCCCATGTCTTTTGTAATGTATGAAGTGCTGTGATTTGCAGTTTGCAGTGAAATCCTTTCAAATATATGGGACAATGGCACAAGGAGGACTTTGCCTCCCTGTGGGGTCAAGTCGAAGGATAGCTTAGAATTCATTTAATGAGCTCCCACCAGCAACCACATTCTTTGGGAGATGAAAGTTCAAGTTATTTTAATTATATCTTTATGCAGGGAGAAAAATAATCTCCAGCATTACCTCTAACTGAACCCTGACTAAATGAGATAGAATCTGCCTCTCCTGACTTCCCAGATTCTGCCTTCCCCTCCCCCCCAGCATCATACAGATAGAATTTCACCACTGATAAATGAAACGGATAACATCTAGACAGCAAGTTCTTGTATTAGAATTTCAGGCAGCTGTCTATCTTCCAAGTCCTTCAATAATATAAGTGCTCTTCAGAGAGTAATCTTGGAATAAAGCCAGATGCTTGTGTGTGTTTTCACTCCAAATTATTATTATTTTCTTTTGTGGGGTGGGGAGACAATTTAGAAAGTGTTGCATGAAGGGTTTTCAAAGTATATGACATTTTGTACCTGGTAGGAGGCATAGAATCAAGATTTTGCAATAAGCCGGCAATAAGTTGTTTTAATGCTCCAGGGTCATTCTTTTTAATTGAATTCAGATACCGCTCTCTGCTCATGATAAGGAGCTGATAGTCACAGAGAAATCACTATAGATACAAAGACCAAACATTAGAGAGGGATTGACATTTTGCTTTTTGGAAGCCTTGTACATATTAGTCAAAACTAATATGACTGTGACTATGCATCAACATATATTATACATGCTTAGAATGAAGGATGATCCAAGGGCAAGGGCAAGTTGGTTCAAAGCAGTACTTCTGCCCTCACATAGACCTGGCTATGGCTTGCAAGCCATAGCCATAAAATTAAGCTAACCATTCCAGATTTTTAATTTTTTTTAAAAAAAATTGCACTTAGGGGACACTATCATGGTCCCACTACAGTGGTAAAGGTAAAGGTAAAGGTACCCCTGCCCATTCGGGCCAGTCTTGCCAGACTCTAGGGTTGTGCACTCATCTCACTCTATAGGCCGGGAGCCAGCACTGTCCACAGACACTTCCGGGTCACGTGGCCAGCGTGACAAGCTGCATCTGGCGAGCCAGCACAGCACACAGAACGCTGTTTACCTTCCCGCTGGTAAGCGGTCCCTATTTATCTACTTGCACCCGGGGGTGCTTTCGAACTGCTAGGTTGGCAGGTGCTGGGACCGAGCAACGGGAGCGCACCCCGCCACGGGGATTCGAACCGCCGACCATGCGATCGGCAAGTCGTAGGCGCTGAGGTTTTACCCACAGCGCCAGCCGCGTCCCACTACTACAGTGGTACCTTGGGTTAAATACTTAATTCATTCCAGACTATTTCTGGGTTAGCGGAGTCTGTAACCTGAAGTGTATGTAACCTGAAGCATATATAACCCGAGGTACCACTGTATCGTGTTTGTGGGATGTTTAAAATGTATTGATGAGGGCAACTAGGGCCAAATCACATGACCAGCATGCTAATAATTGGCTGGTTAAGTTCGTTTCTAGATCCAAAGATGCTTGAGGCAAATGGGCCATCTGAATTGTTTCTCATGAGCAGAACCTACAATTTTGCATCTTCTCATGCTGCTTTGAAAGGTTTAAATGAGCATGCAAAATTGCTGCATCTCTCTGTGTATGATCAGAATCTGCCAGAAACAGGTACTAATTCAGAGAAAGGCGTCAAAGCATCTCCAGTCCCTAGTGGACACAGATACCATGTCGCCTCTGCAGCCTAGCGAAACAGGAAGAAGCACTGTTGGAAAGGGAACAAGGAGCCAGCAGCCCTGACCATACAAGCAGGCACCTGCCATCTGATCTACCTCACCAAATGCCCAGGACCTCACAGTTCTTTTCTGAGATGCCAGAGGGATCTCAACAAACCACAGAGCACCAAATAAGTTTTTGCTCCTTTTGACCAGGGCGTAGACTGTTTAAGGACTCCTTCCTTACCAAGGAGGGCTGGAGCTTAATTCAGATACCATGGTCTGTATCAACATACAGGAAATCAGTTCAACTCTGGCACTTGTTGGAGCAAGTTGTCTACTTTGGTCCACGGTTCAGCAAATTCTTTATCCTGATAACCTAGATACTCCTCTTAGCTGTCCTTCACCAGATTTCCTGCTACCACCCAGTTGTTGGTTTCTGCTACCTGCTGCTGTCTGCTTATCTTTGCAGTTCCAGCCTACCCTCAGCGGACTTCATTTGGATTCGGTAGGCCTCAAGCAGACAAGCCAAGACACAAACAGCTGAGACAACCCATTATAATGACCGTTGGTGAAACTGAAGCAGGAAAGAGAAAGTTGATACTGGTGGGATATAGTAATGCTGTCAAACACCCTTAGGATCCTTCCAGATTGTTTCTTCCCTTCATCTGAGAAATGTGTTATTTGTGGAGAATCCAGACAATATCCCCTAACAGTGAGAAATTGCATTTCCCCTTCAGTCAAAACCATCTTGCAGAGTTGTTTGGGGGAAATGAAATCTCCCTGCTTACTGCAGATATTGTAATTAATAGGGTTTGTGTTTATTAATCAAAATACTTCTGCCCTCTCTTTGGGCCAAAGGGCCCCCAAAGTGACTCACAAGACACCAGAAGAATAAAGGAAAACATCATTTAAAAACACCCACAAACTGCAAAGCAGCAATCACACAACACTATAGCACCGCAGGAGTAGTGGTTGTGATTAAACCAAACCAAAAGTAAAAACAAAAATGCTGTCGATGATATGC
This sequence comes from Podarcis pityusensis, assembly GCF_964106645.2. Lineage (NCBI taxonomy): Eukaryota > Metazoa > Chordata > Lepidosauria > Squamata > Lacertidae > Podarcis > Podarcis pityusensis. The sequence goes on along the minus strand of NC_138027.1, from coordinate 56,759,151 downwards.
TAGCATGTCAACAAAGAACATCTCCACCAACTGAAACTATGATGGTGATGGGTTGAGGAGAGGGGGACTTCTTCTGATGACCACAGTGAGTAGGCAGAATCATATGGGAGAGGTGCTTTCTTAGGTACCACAGCCACTTATAGCTTTCAAGGTAATTTCCAGCACTTATTGTCCTTGGAAATGGACTGGAAGCCCGTGAAAATCAGAGTCTCATGTTCTGTAGGATGGGCCCTGCTAAAACTCTAGGTGTATTTTGCTTCAGCTGAAGTCTCCAACACCTTTTAAGAATGTAGATCACCATGGTTGTGCGAGTGTCCTGTGCTTGGAACCTGTGACATCATAACACCTTATTTGGTATAAACTGCTTGAGAAGTATGAATATGCACTGCATCACTGCCAGGGTTGCTAAAAGTCATTCATCACCTATTCTCTGCAATTTTAAAAGGCAAGGCATTATTATTAGTATACCTGAAGGAGCGTCTCCACCCTCATTGTTCTGCTCGGATGCTGAGGTCCAGCGCCGAGGGCCTTCTGGCCGTTCCCTCACTGCAAGAAGCAAAGTTACAGGGAAGCAGGCAGAGGGCCTTCTCGGTAGTGGCACCCGCCCTGTGGAACGCCCTCCCACCAGATGTCAAAGAGATAAACAACTACTGTACCTGACATTTAGAAGATATCTGAAGGCAGCCCTGTTCAGGGAAGTTTTTAATGTGTGACATTTTAATGTATTTTTAATCTTTGTTGGAAGCAGCCCAGAGTGGGCTGGGGAAACCCAGCCAGATGGACAGGGTACAAATAATAAATTATTATTATTAAATTATTATTATTATTATTATTATTATTATTATTATTCACTTTTTGTTATTTTTCCATGATCCCTTGCCACTAGCACCCTTGCTATTCCCCCTACTCTAGACCCAGCAGCAAGGCTTTCTCCTGAGAGCAAAGCTGCCCCCAACCCTTTCTATTACATGGCAAGGGTTCTATAAAACTATAGAAAAGGGCTAGTCTGGTGAACAAAGCTATCTCTGGAAAGCACACCCGCCCCCAGTGGCATAGCTGTAGACCATGGTTAGGCAAACTAAGGCCCAGGGGCTGGATCTGGCCCAATCGCCTTCTAAATCTGGCCCGCGGACAGTCCGGGAATCAGAGTGTTTTTACATGAGTAGAACATGCCCTTTGATTTAAAATGCATCTCTGGGTTATTTGTGGGGCATAGGAATTCGTTCACCCCCCCCCCTAATATAGTCCAGCCCACCACATGGTCTGAGGGACAGTGGACCGGCTCCCTGCTGAAAAAGTTTGCTGACTCCTGCTGTAGACTATATTAAGGCAGAATAGGAGAGAAGATGCTTATCCTAAAATTAGTCCTCATGGCTTATTAGATATTCAGAGGAAAGAGGCGAACAATCCATCTGCAATTCCCTCTTTCCGTAATGACTTGGAGTATACAGCTAAAAAAATAAGGCACTTTAGCTTTTTCAAATCATTGCTTCGTGTAAAGAATTTGGGGTACCTTTGGCATCTCAGGTAAGGCAAACCATGGACTGTAATTTTGCCCCAGTTAGCTTGCAGATTCAGCTCTCTTGTTAACTTTGATACACTGCTAATGCCACCACAACTAAATCAATATTTGAAGTTATGATGTAAGTTTATTGTTGTGCGTGTGCGTGCACACACACATGCGCGTGCATGAATATGCATACAAGTCACCTTGAGAGTATTAAAGGACATGAAAAGCAGACCTTATTTTCGGAAAGGAAGTCAGTATAATTTTAATACACTTTCCTCTGCTCTAAACTACTTAAATCACTCGAATGCTTGGATCTGTGTATTTACATTGTGAACTGCTGGCACTAGAACTGGCGCTGGATTTCCAAACTCCTCTGTAACTTTGCATTCACATCTCTAGTAGAGCACACAGAAACTGTACGAACAAGTGAGAATACACACAGGCACCTCAAATCTCTGCTATCCTGAAACCGGAAGGCTGCTCTCAGAGTTCTCCTGCCATTTACCATTGTCATTTGCAAAATGAAAGATTGTGAAGAAATGGACTCATTCATATTTCAAGGCTGCTTCACAAATGAGAGGTGACAGATTTTCAGCTGAATGAGGATGCAATCAAAGCTCACAGCATAGAAAAGGAAAGCAGCAGCAGCAGCAGCAGCTGAGCAGTGTTTCCAGTTTAATGCAAATGTGATCCCAGCGACAAAGAAACAATGAGTGAAAAGTACCTTCTGAATTCTTCCACCGATATCCAAATACACATACTTGGGCCGGTATGTAGATGAGCTGGATCCCATCTTTTTGAAGACTTGCTACCGTCAAGACTTTTCCTGTAGTTCTGCTAGGTTAACTCTACGGCAGGAATCAGGTCCAACCAAGCCAAGCAGAGCCACTACTGCCGGATGCATTCGTGTCTTTGCTTTACTCCATTCCAGTGTCTCCACCTACAGCAGTCCCTCCTCTTATCATGCATGCATTTCCTTGTGCCTCTCTGCCACCTCCTTTCCGTTTTGTTCATTCCTGTGACTCCAGCAGCAGCCATGGACGGGAGAGAGCCAAGCCCCAGATCCCGTCTCCAAGTGCCCTCTTGATTCCCATAGCAACTCTCTTTGGCTGCAGAAGCCTCTGGGCAATCAGTGTGTGTGATGCTGTACTGCAAAGTAGGCTTTGATTAGCTGCTTTTGACACAGAAGACAAAGCACCACTTAGGATGGGGGAAAATTACGGTAGCTTCATTTATCCCACAGTTAGCGTCAGTAATTTCCATACTGAAATTTCAACATCCATCCTTTTAGCAAACCTGTCTGAACATTTTTTTGAATATACGACTAGCTCCCAGCTGCATTAGTTGTTGAAATCATAAGGACACAATGTAGCAGGAGCTGGCATTACACTTCCTCCAATTAAAACAGATTCTTGTATGCATACTTCTGTTAAAATAGTTCTGTGTCCTAAAAGAATTCTGCCTACTGGGAGGAAAGGGGGGGGGGGATTAATGATACAGTGATATTTAAGTGTATTATCTTTAATTTCAAGGTTGGAACAAACAGGATAGAATACTCTGTCTCCCCTTCCATTGCAAATTAATTCCAAATGCCATCTGCTGAATGTCACTAATGATCTAGATTACAGTGACTGTGGGCTGCAAGATGCTCAGCTGTAGGGCAAACTGTAGGCTGGTTTTCTTGGCTTCTACATGAACAAAACAACACACCCCATTCAGGCAGGCTTGAAACAAGGACTTGGGGAATCAGTACATTTATTGACTTGAAGATCTCAAAGTCTAGCTGATGATCCCTATATGCCATACGTCTGGAATAGGGCTGCCATACGCCTGGAATTTCCCAGACATTTAGCCCTCATAAACAGAATCCAGGATCAAATCACTGGAATGTTTAGGAAAATCTGGACATATGGCAGCCCCGTCGGTAGTGTAGATTTTGATGAATTTCATTAAAAATTGCTGAAAAACTCGATTTTTCTTTTTGAGATTTCACAAAAAATGCTCAACAGCTCAACAGCTTTGGCAAAAAACCCCCCAACCACTACCACTCAACAACTTATTTGTCCAGATATTCACTTTTTGAAATATAGCAACCCTACTATATAGTTGACAATCCCTATATAGCAGCCGTACCAACTAGGCAGCCTCCAGATCTTTGCGGCTGTGTATGCATACAGCGGCTGGCTGTGGCTGATAGGAGTTGTGCAAAACAAGTGGAAAACAAGGTTGTAGGAAGACTCCTATTAAACATCTGTTTGATGTTTAAAATATTGATTTCTTAATTTTGGGTTCAAAACATAGGGTCTTATACATGGGGGTGTCTTATACGCATAAAAATACAGTAATTGTAAGTGACAGCAGGCTGAAGAAATTAATCCTGAGCCTTCAGAGTAGCTGCTGCACTGAGGGCCTGATCCTGTTAGCTATAAGGGTTGTTTGTCAGAACCATTGATTACTAACAACAACAAACAACCCTGTAACATTCTTCACCCTTGGCTTTGTGAACATGAAGTAAAACTTGAGTAGGGAGTGACAACATCTGGAGAAAGATACCTTATGCAATGATTTAATGAGGACTATTTTCTCATCTCCCTGTCCCCTTAAATCATTATGTAAGGCATAGCTGATACTTCAGGGAGGCAAAAATTTAATGGCATTCACAGGGCCGGATTTAGGTTTGATGAGGCCCTAAGCTACTGAAGGTAATGGGGCCCTTTATATGTTCAGCTGTCCTTTCTCAACAACAAATTGTCACTGTTTTTTTGTGTTGAATATATACTATATGGCGATTTATTGACCTAATAGGTATCTAAAGCCATTTGCACATAACATATATTATCAAAGTAATTGATACAGAAATGAGCAAACCAGTGATATTTTATGGAGCAGGCTGGCAGGTGGGGTCCATTACTTACATCATAGGAGCCTACAACACAAAACACTGTTGCTGTATGTAGGTTTTATTTTATTTGTTTTTTTATCTTATATTTTGGAAATGTATATCCAGTTGTTGTTTTTCTTTAAAAAAAAATTGGGCCCCAAGAGAGTGGGGTCCTAAGCTATAGCTTGTTTCGCTTATACGTAAATCTGGCACTGGGCAATCATGATTCATAACCATTGGCAAAGTTGTTGTTTTCTTTATACTTATCTATTCTCTCCCCCTTGCCCTGTCCCAGGTTCAGAGTAGCACCACATTTAATGACTGCAGAGGACACTCTATCGGGTAGGTGTGAAGTGAAGAAGGAGCAGTTTTAAGATCAATGGCCAGCTGAGAGGGCATTTTGGAGATCAGGGCTGAGTTGGAGGGAGGAGGTGCGTGACTTCTGGAGTCAGAATTTATTTTTTAGCAAATAGCTTGGCTTACTTCTGAGCCAGTTCAATTCAGACCAGGGCAGCTCACCTATCTCTACCCCTCACACACACATACCCCAGCCACAAACAACTTCAACCTACCAGATTCTTTTCCCCGCAAACAAAAGTTTGTCTGTGGCCCTCATCTTGTTATTTCTTACTTGAGCACTTTTCTCCCTGTATTCTTTTCACTGAGCAGCCACATGTCAGCTGGGACATTCATTAAAGTGCTGTTTCCACACCTCTTTTCTAGATTCGGATTTGCTGCATGTTTGCTCCTTAAAGCACAATGTCTCGGGAGTGTTTCAAGTCAAGTCAACTGGAGTCTTTGGCAGAAAACATGAAGTGGAAGGCTTGTTGTTATTTTTAAGTCTGTACTGGAGCTGCAGCTTCCAGGAATGAGCCAAACACGCAAAGTATCTGAAATACAAGCATGCATGCCTCTTTCAGAAAGATGAAGGGCTCAGCATCCTTTGAGCACATGATTCCAGGAAGCTCAGATGCGTCATTGCATACAGCCACCTTCTGGCTAAAGTACACACTAAATTATAAAAAATAAATCAAACCCATTTTCTCCCTGCTGAAATGGTGCCTTTGTCTGTCATCTAGCTTCCTCTGTCGCTTACAGTTCTCCATTCCCAATTTCCTTTTTTCCATTATACTTCATGCTCCTGTCTTTCTTTTCTCAATCTCTCCTCAAGGTGCTGTCTTACTGCCACTTTGGCTTTTCCTTATTTAAACCCTAAAGAATTGTTTGGCTTCATTTCCTTTGCTCTTGTAGTTTAAATTAAACTCTCTCAGACTATAGTCAAACAGCTTTTGTCTGAGACAAAAACAAGGTTACAACACACCTTTACTTGCTCTTTCCATTAAAAAAAGCCAAGCCAAGTGTTTAGTTACAGAAATTTATGCATGTCATCTTAGGGCACAGCAGCACTCAGGGTTCAGATGATGTTGATGTTGGTTTTCAGTCTTCATGAAATGTAAATACATTCTAATTTGAAAGGACAAAGCTGCTTTTTATCAGCTCAAATTTATTTCTGTAGATAATTTCTTAAAACATAATTCCTAGCTGGTCAATAACATCATCTGGTGGCAGTCATGACTTCCAAAATCTGACTTCTGCCCTTCAACTTTGCTGGTTGTGCTATTATTATTTTATTTGGGAATAATAAGGTAATAGTCTCTCATCTTGTATAGTATACCTTTACAGTATTTGCTCATCATTCCCCCAATTGATTCTGGTGGGACTCTGGTTGCCTTTTATGGAGAATCCAGATAGTATTGTTGCCAAATCTTTTTAAGTTTGGTTCACACAACACTGTAAGTCAAACTATGGCTTAGCAACATCACACAAATGTGTGATGTTTTACTGCCGCACTAAGGTGGAATCCACACACATATTAAAAATGCTGTGAAAATGCTTTTTTAGAAAACGTTTTGAAAAATACACTGAATTTTGCATAGCTCACCATCGCCATCTAGTGTCACATTTGTATATTGCACTTTACAACACTTTTAAAATGTTTTATGTGCAGCTGTACAAGATTTGGCTTAGGGTGCTTCCAAACTAAGAGTTGTGGTTAAGCTGCATATTTATTTTTTAAAAAATGTAAATCTCTGCTGGGATTCTCTCACCAAAGAGTACTTACCCCAAACCTGCATCTTGAAATCCAGGAATTCTCCTTTTATACACCTATTTCCCTTTACAACTAGCATGAAGTAAGTAAACCATTTTATGACTTACCAAACATGGAATCTATGTTCTATGGAAGTGGAATAGATTGGAAATAGCCTTTACAAGGTGACATTTTGGGACTCACTGGAAGGGCACATTCTGAAGTTTTATAGTCCATATTTCCACACTCTTCTTTGCTGCAAGTTTTGCACTGTTAAATCTCTGCTGGGGTTCTCTCACCAGGGGGTACTTGCCCCAAACTTGGGTCTTGGTTTCCAGGATTCCAACAGAGAGGTAGTGCTGGATGTTATAGGCAGTGTATAGGCAATGGGAAGAGACACAGTATATTAAGAGAATGGGGTGTGTGGAGGAACTGCCTGCATCACCCTAAATCCTGTGCTGCTGATGGCAGAGATTTCCTTATTACTAATCTTTGCAAGCTTGTCTGGGAGCCCTTTATTATTTGGCTGAAGAGCCGAAGAGTACTTTAATTAAATGGCTACATGGTGCTCTTTTTGCAACACAAATCAGACATGTTTGAAGAGAAAGACATCCTGACCAGCTCTGGGAACATGGTCAGGATTTTGGCACACTAGCCTTGTGTTTCTGGGAAATCCCAGCTATAAAGATTGTCTGGACTCATTTTATAAAAGCAGTGGAAGACTTAACAGACAATTGGAACTTTCTACAGGCTGCTGGCAAGCAAAATTCTAATTTGAAGGGGGCTGCTGGATTGCTCCGAGATGACAGCCAAGAAATGGAGAAACTCAAGTTCCTCCATTAACCAAAGGTTGATTGACCCTGTCTGGCAGGAAATTTGGAACTGATGGCGACACTTTGTGCCTCGAAAAGGGGAGAACAGTTTTCTTTTCAGAGAAAATTGTGCATTTTCTTCTGTGCTCCAGGAAAAACGAGGCAATTTCGTATCAAAATGTAAGGTAACATTTCAGAATCGCGGCTATTTTGTTCTAAGCAGTTGCCAAGCGCAATGACAATAAGGTTCTGTCATTTGTTTTAGAAAAAATAAAATTACTGGAAACTTAAAGGAAGAATAAAACCATTTCACAATAAAACAGACAGCAGCTGTCCAGTGTTGATGCTTCATTGACACAAAGTATTAACCTGTGGAAAGTACTACAGTATTTTGGAAAACTATGGTGCTGTTAGCAGCTGAGCTCATTGCTCACAACTGGGAAAGTGTCAGTAACTTAAACAATTTGAAGCTTTGGATGGTTGATTCACTTCTATGGGACTTGTCCCCACCTATGACTACCAGAAGGAGAATAAAGTATGCCCTCTTTGCATAATTCATATTGTTCATTGATTTCAGTTCTTCTTGGTGCAGAATCAGGATTACTTATGAGCAGACGAATGTGTTGTATATGTTACAACTTATTCAGGTCCCTCCTGACATTTCTAGGTCAAACATCCATCCCTTTCATTGTCCCCCAGTAATGTAGAGCAGGGGCAGGGAAACGCACAGCCAAACGATGCCAGTGCGCAAGCCATGTTGCACTTACAGAGAGGAAAGGCAATGTGGTGCTTCCACTTTCGCCAAAGTACACACAGCCTTTCTGCAGATGAGATACTCACTCATTTCTTCAGTGACTAGTCAAATAGAAGTGAACCAAAAGTTGTAGGGGACAAATATGGCATAGCGGGATGAGCACCCGTTGTTCTTTTCCTGTACCCCTACACCCCTCAAGCTCATGTCCTTCCACCCATCCCAGTATACCTGAAGGAGCGTCTCCACCCCCACTGAGAGCTGGCACTGAGGGCCTTCTGGCAGTTCCCTCCCTGCGAAAAGTGAGGTTACAGGAAACCAGGCATAGTGCCTTCTTGGTGGTGGCACCTGCCCTGTGGAATGCCCTCCCATCAGATGTTAAGGAAATAAACAACTATCTGACTTTTAGAAGACAGCTGAAGGCAGCCCTGTTTAGGGAAGTTTTTAATGTCTGATGTTTTATCACTTTTTTATTATTATCATTAATTCTGTTGGGAGCCGCCCAATATTATTATTATTAATCATTATTATTACTACACAGCTCTAGTGGAGACCCTCTCCTGCCTTGCCTAATTTCAGAGTTTGCAAAACATGGACACTACAGGATACAAGGATATATATGTGCCTCTATTTCATACATCTTAAAAAATGTAAATGATTACATCATCTGGGGTGAGGAACCTTTTATGGCCTAAGGGCTGCATTCCTTTGTGGGGAACCTTCTGGGGGCCACATGCCAGTGAAGGGCAGGGGGAGAGGTGAAAGTATATAGAAGACTATTCCAGTCACACGCCAAGCCATCCCTTCATCCAGGCGAGTGAGCAGCACTCTTTCTGTTCAAGGACACATAGCAGCCAGATAGAACTACCTGAGGACGAAGCTTGGCCTGGGGAGAGTCGCAAGGACCAGGCAGAGAGACCTGAAGGGCCCCATTTGGCCCTGAGCCTGAACTTCCCCAGTCTAGCTGTAAAAGGTGTTCCCTGCTAACTTTTTAAAAGCTATTTTCAAAAGTGGCTAAAGAACAGATGAGGATTCTAATACCACATTCAGAAAGAGGCTGCCAGCTTATTTGCCACTGTCCCAGATCCTTAAAAGGAGAATTGCCTGAATACAATTTATGATCATAGGCTTTCTGTGAAAAAAAACCACCAAACCCATTTACCTTGCAAGTACACAGCTGGACTCTATCAACCAAAGCATAACCTATTAAGAATAGCATTTGCAGTATGCAGGCAGACAGCATTGGAGTGGTAATGGAAATAAGCACCATGCAGTTCTGGGGTGAGATGTCACTTTAGTCTATTAAAACCATCATCCTCAAGGTCTTGAGTTGATCCTGGAGTTATTACCAATTGCCTGGAAAATGTAGTTTTTGCAGCTTCCAAGACTAAGAACAGGAGGAATTGTTCAAGGTGCAGCAAACTGCCTGTGAAATATATCAGCAAATGGATCTGGGGAGTGAGGGGAGAAATATCAGTTTGGAAAGGAATTTCTGAATTCTTTTCTGAGATCTGAAGCATCATTCATCCATTTTAAGGGGAAATCACCACAAATATGAGCTGCATTTACCCCATCTCCCAAATGTTGTTAAGTGTTTAAAAAGAATATACACGCAGACACCACACTTCTCTCTGTTATTGGGATGATCTCATGTTAGACCACATGGAACTGCCAGTCATCTTCAGTTTGCCTTGACATCTGTATGTGAAAAGTATGGGACGGGGAGGACAACCAGCTCTTCACCCCTAATTTGATCATACCTTTGGGCTCTCGTCAATGAGGATGTTTAATGACAAGGGATATAACTGTTGCAGAAGAACAATTGTTCACTGGTGTCTGAAGAATAAGCTTTAGACATGGTTGCATTGTACAGGTAATATTCACTGCTGTGCAAGATTTATAATTCACTCATGAGCTCACTGAAAAGGTTATAGAGGATGTTAGCTGTAAACATGACAAGCATTATTTCAAACCACTTTATTCTATGGAGGCATTTATCATGAGAAAGCTATCCAATGTGTATGCTATTAAGCTGTGCAGAAATTTGGCATGTTGAATGGCTGGCTTGACATTTTATGGTTTTTATGCTACAAGTGATTGAAATAAGTGGGACTTCGATGACTCTGCAGTCGAGGCCAAATAAAGGGTCTTCACACATTAGGACTAATACAAAAACAGGCTTAGTTTTAAGCATTTACAATTATCCCAGTATGACTAATTATGAGTGAGAGAGGCAGCACCATTCAAAATCGAACCATCACAAAGAGAGATGAATATTCAAACAAGAGTTAGCTTGTATGGAGAAATTCAAAGAGCAGGAATCAGATTGTTCCCTAGAGATATTAAAGAAGAATACCAGGGGCAAATTAGATAGATTTAAAAAAAGAAAAGAAAAGCAGTGATTGGTACCACAGTGGTCGGTTGTCACTTACCATCCACTGTTTTCCTTTGTGCTGGACAATAAGTTAGAAAGTAAAGCTCGAGAGCTAGGCAATGTCAGCCTCCTTCAAGGCAGCTGTATAAGGGTAAAAATCACATCGTTGGGCAAGAGTGGCTGGACTGATGGCTTGAAATATGTTGATGCTGGATCCCTTATATTTTAAGTCCCTGATGTTACGGAGTGCTTTAAATATGGCATCTTTATAAAGCTTGAAGCAGATGATATCACATGGGGCTTCACCAATTCTGCTTTGGCCTCCAGGGACTCTATGTGTCCTCTCCACATCTGCTATTGACAGGGGGGTATTTATATTCAAGGTAAGTATCCAATCCACCATGAATTGGGCCATATCTCGCCCGCTTCCTGATTTTCTGGTAGGCCTCAGATTTGAATTTTTTTTTTACATCTGTTTCTGTCTGATTGTTCCTCAAACTTCAGGGCAAGATCTCCCATGGCTTTGTGCAATAATTGTATTTCAGATTGATTAGTGCTGGCAAGATTCGGTGCTTCATTTGCAGTTTGAGAATGCCTTTTAGTTGATTAGAAAGGCCATCAAATTTCTGTGCAAGTGATGCCAAAGCGGTGGTCCAGTCACACTTTAGGGCTTGGAGAATTCTTTCTATGTAGGCATCTGAGTTGGCCTCCATAGCTGCTGCCACTTTCAGAGCCGTCTTTCCCATTGGGCTTACTGGTGCGTTGCACCATGGTGTCGGCCTCTCAGGGGCACCCCAGCGAGTGGGGGAGCTCTGCTGCTTTGCTGGCGGCCTCCCCTTTCCCTCCTGCACGCCTGCCAGCTGTGCCCTGTCAACCATATGGCTGGCGGACATGCAGCTTCCTTCCCAAGCCTCCGCAGGAGGAGAGCGATCCCCGCAGAGGCTTGGGAAAAGGTCGACAACTCTGGGAAACGGGGTGGGGGTAGGGGTGCCGGATATGCTTAAGACAGCGCTGGCTGTTTTTTGTCTTTTTGCAAGAGACTGTTGCCTTTAGGCATATCAGTGTCTGAGGCCTCAGATATTGAGCCTTCAATTTGCTCTTTTAAATCAAAATGTGCAAACTTACTTCTAGGTTCTTTAAATCCTTGAAGCATTACCATTCCTGGTGTGTAAAATTTTTGCTAGTTCCAAAGCCTGTGATTGTCCCTCAATGAGATTATCACCGCATTGTGTTCAGAGACATAAGATTATGCCGGCATTTACGCAGCTTTGCAGCTAGCCATGCCCCCCCCCCCCCCCCCATAGCACAAGAACAGTGTGCTGATTGGGGGGGGGGGAGGAGAGGAAGGAGGGTTTCTTTTTTAATTCCTTCACTTTTCTGCCATTTTCCTACTCAAAATCTTTCTCACCCCCCCACCCCCGCTGTGACACTGGGTAGAATATATAGGGTGCACCTATATTTTCCTTTGCAGGGAGAAAGCCATTCAGGAAGGGAAATTTAGAATAAACAGCGGGACAGGAAAGAATTGAGCAGCCTCATCACATATCATTTCTCCACTCAGACTGGCAGCCTTTCATGGCTGCTACTCAGCAAAAGAAAAATAACAATTGGGAGACTGCTCTTGTAACTTCTATATAACATCTGATTTGGTCACAAATTTAGACAAAAAATTCTATAGAGTACATGCTTACTTATTTAATAAATTCAATGGGACTTATCAGAAGTGAGTAGACTGTGTAATTTGTCAGGTATGGCAAGGTAACGAAGATGCACACAGCATGAAAACAAATATTTAAAGGTAACCTTTTAACTCCAGTAAATGTTCTTACTGCGAGCCCTGCATTTGGAAGGGATTGTTGTGGAAGCAAAGCTCCTGAGCAGAACCAATACCAGCAGGGGCTGCATTTAAAAGCTGCTTTGAGGCTGTTCCTTTGCAGCTATGTATCTACTGCCCAACCACGGACATCTTATGACATCTTATGATGTCAGATGTGAGGGAGGGCCTCCATCAGGCCAAATTTGGCTTACAGGTCTGAGATTTCCCATGGCTATGCTTACTCAAGTTGTACGCATAACTACGAAAACCATGGCTATTTTAAAGTAGAGCAGGGAAATGAGGATATAGAATGTAGGACTTTAGAAACATCCACCAATTCTGTCTGACTTAACTGATAATGGGATTTATATCTTCATGTAAGCCTCTGCCTTGTGGTTCAAGTATGGTGTACACTGTATTAAGTAAGAAAACAATTCTTGGAAAATAGGTAAGTTTATGAACTTTAATAAAAACTAAACATAGTCCTGATGGTCCAAAAGGGGGGGAAACTGGATTTTGAACTTTAATAAATAATCAGTAGCAGTATACATATTGAAAAATACTAAAAACCATTGAACAGCATGTAATATGAGTCCCTTTTTAAATAAAATAGTTCTATTATACATCTTTGCAGACCAGAGACAGACTTCGAATTCTCTGGAATTTAAAAGGATGAACAGGGGGAAAATACTACAACAAACAGTTAACACTTGTGCTTTTATGGGATAAAATATACGTGTTTTTCTTTCTTCCTTTCTTAATTTATCTATATTTTTTTAAAATATGCAACTTGTATACAAATTGAGACTTTTACGCTGTAGAAAATATTGCGACTATTCCAATTGTCATAATGAAAATACTCAGTAGAATGTTTTGGTCCCAATTGTTGAGTGACTAAGGCCTCAAGCAACATTATTTTCTGCATATACAAAATGAAGGGGGAAATCCTGGCTTGTACAGTTAAGAGTGAGCACTCTGGAATGGTTGATCCAAAGCAATCTTAACTCTCCAAACCAATCATTGGCCAACAAATTTGACCAGCAATTTTAGAGGAGACCAGAGATGCTACACTGCTTGTGCTTCTTATTATAATACCCTCAACAATTTTTTTTAAAGCCTTATATGACAAGGCCTGCCATAACTGGATTGGCTAGTGACCCTTCTTTTTAATCAGCATTACCCAAAAGTCTAGATGGTACTGCTTATTAAATAAATAATAATAGGAAAGGGTACTGTTCTCCTGTTACTGACTCCATGAGATTAGGTTCAGAAGCAGGGGACTGGCCAATTGCAGAGTAACCACCATATATACGCGGCACTTCAGGTTCCAACCCATTAGATACAGAATAACATCGTTTTGAAACTGTACAGTGTGAAAAGTTAGTTGATTATGCTGGATAATAGGACAACCTGCTTTCTTATAACAGAATAAATATCAGATATCCAGCAACAGCCATTCTTAGCAAGATCAGACATAACATGAAGGACACTTTGTTCAATCTTTTGCTAATTCTTCTTAGCACACTGCAAACAAGCATCTAAAGTTAGCTCCATTTCCTTTAGTTCTGTTTGCATTCTATTTTTTAAAAAAATGAAACCAATCATGTAACATAAAACTTACTTAAGACAAAATTAGTATCAAGGCGCATTTTCTTTGGCTCAGTTAGTCCATAAAATAGTTAACAGCTCCTTTCTTTGAGGACACTCTCCTTCCTGAGATATTGGTACATGTGCAAAATAAAGAGGGAGGAGCGGAGATGAATTTTGAAACCTTCTTCCCATAATCGTGCAAATCTGTTCAGAAAATGCAGCTCAAATGCAACAAAAAAAAAAAAAAAAAAAACAAACAGCAACAAAAAATCCACAAAGACCAGGATCCAGAGAAATATGTGCAACTGGGATTCCCCACCCCTACTTCATTTTCAAGCACAGCAGCCTCCTTCTTGGTAGTGGGTCATAAATAGGCTCTCTGGAACACAGTCAAAGTCTTCAAAAAAACAATCATTTTAATTTACTTGTTTCTGGAAATTCAGTGTTCTTTAAACCTACAAGAGAACGAAGGATATCAGCAGTCAAGAAACAAGAGTTGATACCTCTTGATATATAGTAATTACTACCTTCGAAGAAGGAAGCCCCCCCACCCCCTTAATTGCCTTTTAGCTTTCCAAGTGACATCTCACAATAGCTCAGGGCAAGGAACAGTTGTTTTAATTATATATATAATTATCTATCATGGTCTTTATTCATATTTAATATATAGATTCATAAATTAAATCAATAAAATAAAATAGCTAAGACATTTCTATGCTCACTCCTGACCGCTAAAAGCTTAACTAACCAAAAAGTGGTGTACAATAGCTTTTGGAAAAGGGGATGTTATCTCACTGGATTAGGGCTAGTGTAAGGGAAAGCCCTTCCCATTGTTCTTCAATACTGAGTGGCTACATATACTGCAAGTCATCTAGTGTCCAAACTCCTTACTAGCATAATTGGCTATATTTAGCACCCTGAAATGGAATGAAACAGAAACTTCGTGCAGTAGAGTATTGGTTTTATAAACTCCTTACTGTCCAGGCCTATCAAGAATCAGTGCAGTATAGTGTGCCTCAGACCAGCTGCAGAATCAGACATGGACACAGTCCAGTTCCACTTTAATTTCACACGTTTGTAATTTTCCTAGTGGTAGGAAAGTATAAGGTGTATGCATAAAAAGAGAGTGACATGCGCTGAAGGAGATTTTTGCTGCAGCAACTCCTGCTGGCAAAAGGCATTTTAAAAACTGGAAGAAGACTGTGAGTATCTATACCTTTTCTAGACCACAGCCTAGGAAGCAAAGAATTTGCAATTTAAAAAAGGGTGACAAATAACATGAAAACAAGTATCAGAGATATTTGGACATCTTATCTGCTCTTGCAACAACTAAAAGATTTTTTTTAATAAATAAATAAAAAAAATTCAAACAATTATTTGAGAAGCTGATAAACAGTACAAAAATCCAAACATAGAAAAAGAAAGAAAATTGCCACGTTGTTGTTGAATGGAAAGATATGTTAGCTAAATATAATGTAAACATAATGTATTGGCACACAGGAAGTTAAGCCAAAACTTACAGGGTGCGATCCAGACTACATCGAAGTTCATTTCGTATAAGGCGGAGCAAGAACTGTGTAGATAAAATAAAATAAAAACAGTGTCAAGAGCAAAAATGGCGCTTGACATGAATTCTTCATGTAAATAAAGATGGCGTCTTAAAGTGAGGGACTGGGACAGCATTCAGGCAAAAGTGAGGGCAGACTGGAGGAATGAATTCTCCTAGGACGCTGACAAAAGACCATGGCAGCTTATGTCATAATAATTTTTAGTCTTTAAGGTACCACAATACTCTTTTGTTGTTCTTGCTACAACAAACTAATGGGGTTACATCTCTGTAGGCCAAAGCAAAGAAATGAAATGAAATGAAAGGAGGTACTTGGGTTACCTGGATAAAAGTGGTGTTTATGGACTAGTGGCAGATTCCCATCTTCTAGTGTAAAGGGGCCAGGATGCACAATGGACCTAATTTTTTCATATGGGGAACTTGGCAAACAAAAGGTCTTTGGAAGTCCCTAATTTAAACAACTGCCCCTTTTTAAGCACTGGACATACAAATTAATCCACTGGTCACCAAAAGCCCACTATAGCCCCTGTATAATGCATGACATTAATCTGCTAGCCAAATATGCAGCATAATGAACCATGCACAGTACAGTGGTACCTTGGGTTACAAACACCTCGGATTACAAACACTTCTGGTTACAGACTCCGCTAACCTGAAAGTAGTACCTCGGGTTAAGAACTTTGCCCCGGGATGAGAACAGAAATTGCGCGCCGGCAGCACAGCAGCAGCGGAAGGCCCCATTAGCTAAAGTCGTACCTCAGGTTAAGAATGGTTTCAGGTTAAGAACGGACCTCCGGAACGAATTAAGTACGTAACCAGAGGTACCACTGTATTATGTCTGAGACCAAGTGTAAATATAAGTTCAGAGATGCAAAAACCGTAGCCGCAAATTGATGAAGAGCCCAGTAGAGGGAGCGCAAGCCTATTGGGAAATGGATTGATGTGCTGTGTTGTCCTTACGCTATTCTGAAAGGGTATCGCCATCATTCGCTTAAGTAACTAGGTTGATCTCTCTGATATAATGGAACTGTGAGGGAGAGACCCAGTGCTTTTTTTGGGGGGGGGGGAAGGCAGGGCGCAGTGGTATGCATACCCCTAAACATTTTGTGAAGCAAAGTTTGCCCTCATTGAGGGGCAGTATTTCAATATGAGTAGGAAAATGAGAGTACCCCTAAACATTTTTTTATTATTATTATTTTAGGAAAAAAGCACTGCTGAGACCCCAGAGTAGAGTGGGTAAATGACTACTAGAGATAACAGATGTCAGAGAAATAGACAACTATCTGACTTTTAGAAAATATCTGAAGGCAGCCCTGTTTAGGGAAGCTTTTAATTGTATTTTAATATTTTGCTGGGAGCCGCCCAGAGTGGCTGGGGAAACCCAGCCAGATGGGCAGGGTTTTTTTTATTTTTTTATTTATTTATTTATTTATTTATTTATTTATTTTTACTATTATACACAAGAGCTTTGTGTGCATGTAATTTAAGAACACTTCTGCACAGCAAAACACCCGCTGAGCTGACTGCAGCTGTCCCTGTTGCCATCTTTGTTACGCCAGAGAGGGTTTTGCTCAGAGATTAGCACTCTGGGAAATTGTACATAGGGCTGAAGCTGGAAAGGTCAAGCACTTGGTTCAGCAGCATGCTGGACGCCCATGAAAAACTGTTTTAAAAAGAGGAACAGAAAGAAAAATGAATCCCTTCCTGATGCCACCTGCTTAGCAGAGCCTACAAAGGTGACCCTGGAATTTGCAGTGCCATTCCCCTCTCCTTCCAAAAGGAATTGAGAAGGGAAAGGATTTATTTTTCTTTCGACAAACTTTTAAACTAAGTGTAATGATGGCAGGTACACCGAGGTCCTGCAGTGTTGAATTTGGCTTAGCCACTGCTTGACTAAACAGTGTGTCTGCTGCTACACAACGTTTCAAATAGTAGCAAAGGGCCCCTCCCCTTCCAACACCATCTGAGAAGTTGTGGGGTGGGTGTGTTGAGAAAAAGTGGGGCAATCAGGGGGATGAGGTGAAAGTAGGCAGCAGATGTGGAGGGACCAGGGTAACTGGCTATTCAGGCCTCTTCAGGGCAAATTGCCCTAGGCTCCTTGAAACCTAGCAATGCAATGGTCCTTGGTGGTTCATTCTCAGCACTAAATTCATTTGACGTGCATAAGTACACAAATCGCCTGCATCTTCTGCAATAATTCTCAAATTGTAAACAATGTTCTCGAGAAAAAGAGAAGGATTATTATGCAGAGCAAAGTCAAAATGAGAAAGCGGGGTTTTTTTAAAACAAACAACAACAACATTTTGCCACCCTCCAAAAAGGACTGTCCTCTCAGTAATATTTCAGAAGATAGAGCTACAAACAGAGATGAAAAGGTTTATCAACTCAGGGTGTGTATGTGTGTGTTGCGGGGGGGGGGGGGGGGAGGAAATTATTGAAACCCTTATGTATAAATGAGGCTTGATTTTACAAATTGGATTCAATGGTTCTTGAAGGAACCATTTTAGTCTCTCCAATTCCCTAATTCCTTACCGTTTCCTTAAATGAAATGTGAAGACACAAAAAACCTACCAAAGCATACTTGCAGCTCCTACCCCTGCCTTTTAAAGGTTCTATCTTTGATAGTTTCTACTAAAACCTATATTACTATGGTAACCTAATGCTTTCGTGGGGAGGTGGTGGTTAAATATGAACAATTCTTAGGTGCCACCAATTGCAGATTTCAGCTACATATAGGATTTTATAAAACTTACTGAATTAATCCTCAAAGACAGAGTTTAGCTAGCAAGAGGGTTTTCCAGTTAGGAATAGTTGCAGAAAACTTAAATGATTATCTCAAAGGAAATTATGATATATATATTTCTGGCCCTAGCAAGGTTGGATGTTAGCATAACTACTGATTTCACACTTACAGCAGCAAAAATAAAATTTTATATATATATCTCCCTTAATGGTGCCTATGTAGGAGGCTTAGAGAAGTTCTAACAGTAATTGCTTCCATCAGCTTGAAATGTGAATAAAAAACCTATGTTGGCTGGACAACTCATTTATATTCAAGTGCCTCTTTCCCACTTTCACTTTTGCATTAACAGTAGCCAGACATATATATATTTATAGCATGAGAGATGCTCAAAAACAATTCAGACCTCACAAGTGGAGACCAAAGCTCCCATTCTCTTCATGTATATTTTAAAATGAGGTCCATCTCCATCCCCATGGAGCTGAGAAAATTATAACAAGTTACTTTAACATCATCACATTTATTTTAGGAAACCCAATTATATTAAAATTAAGGACGAAATTTGATGGTGTAGACTACAGCATAGTACCTTTGTGATAAAAAGCACTATAAAAGAGTGATATGCTGTGTAAGTTGCACTCCTGAATGGAAATCTAAATCAAGCTATTTGGGAAAATGAGACATTAAAAGTATTAAATAGAACTCTACACAGCTAGATTCTGACTCAACATCAGGAAGAACTTTCTGATGTTGTGAGTTGTTCGACAGTGCAGCGGACTCCCTCAGAAGGTGGTGACTCTTCTCCCTTGTAGATTTTTTAAGCAAAGGTTGGATGGCCACCTGCCATGGATGGTTTAGTTGAGTTTAGTTAGTTTAGATGGTTTAGTTGAGATTCCTGCATTCCAACTCTACAATTATACGATTCTATGAAATCAGTGCAGTCAACACATTAAACTGAACTCTACATTTTAACAAAGGAGCCTACAGGACACAGAAATATGGTACTATTCCATACTTTGACTTACTAGCAAGGCACAAGCATCTGCTATCATCAGCATATAAAACACATTGTTCCAACCAGAAGGAGAGAGGAGACCAGCTAACAAAGGTCCCAGAGCAGCACCTAAAACACAGGACACACAGGTTAAAGCAATACAGTGCAAGAAGCAGCGCATCTGACAGGCTGCACAATATTTTATACATTCCTGAGATTTCAACTTTAATAACATATTCGGAAGTGGCTTCTAGATATGTCACCACTGCTTCATGAAACCACAAATATTCCTCCTGAAATGGGATAGGACAGAGGGCTCATCCACACCTACTTTTGCTCTGCATTTCTAGACAGAGGTCTGGACTTTCCAGGTCTGACTGCTTTTCTTTTTTGGCCCTCTGCTTTTCCTGCGAAAACCAGTAATTTACCGCTGAATCGAAGCAAATGGTCATCCGTGGAAAACCGGATTTGCCATTTGCTCTGATTAAATGGTAAAGATGGGTTTTTCTAGGGAAAGCGAAAAAGCGAGGGGGGGGCGGGACGCTCTGACATGCTCCAGGAAAGTGCTTGGGTTTCTATTGAAAAATAACTGAGGGGTGATGGGCATAGATTTCCAGGTCTGCAGCTACAATTACAGTCATTCTACAACTAGGCCCATCAACTGAACTTTTGTTCTTAAGGCAGATATTTTGGGAGTGAAAGCTTACCTACTGAACCTGTTCCATCAATGATAGCTGTAACAGTGGAGAGTGCTTTTGCATTTCCCTTGAGACTTTTATGGGTACCCTTTAAAAACAAAATTTTCAAACCTTAATAATGTTAGCACGGATAGCAGCAATATTAACAATCATTTCTCATTTATACAGTTCCGCTTTTTTGAGCTCCTAGGACGAAGAGGTGGAATATAAATGAAATAGTCTTTGTTTCACAAAGCTGAATGGGTGGATCTGGGGGTGCTCAACCTATATCAATCAAAACTAGACATTACAACAGTTTCTCTTAAATGCTTTTGCATTTGGGCCATTTCTGATGTTCCTCTATCTTGTAGTCCCACTACCACCACAGAGCAGCAAGCCAAAATTCTTACACACAGCTGTGTTGAGTAACTGTAGACTGGGTTATTTTTCCAATACTGGGAAACACTGGCCTGTGAGCACTCCAGTTGGAGAACAACCTTTACCAAAGGTGTCATGGACTTTGAAGACACTCGAACTCAGGACGCAAGCTAGAAACGTGCTCAGAGGAAGGTACGCTTGGCAAATCCACACCGTGATCAACTCCCACCCGGAAACCACCAATGTCCCCACTGTGGAAGGACGTGTGGATCCAGAATTGGCCTCCACAGTCACCTATGGTAAAGGTAAAGATAAAGGGACCCCTGACCATTAGGTCCAGTCGTGGCCGACTCTGGGGTTGCGGCACTCATCTCGCTTTATTGACTGAGGGAGCCAGCGTACAGCTTCCGGGTCATGTGGCCAGCATCACTAAGCCACTTCTGGCAAACCAGAGCAGCGCACGGAAACGCTGTTTACCTTCCCCGCCAGAGCGGTACCTATTTATCTACTTGCACTTTAACGTGCTTTTGAACTGCTAGGTTGGCAGGAGCAGGGACCAAGCAACAGGTGCTCACCCGGATTCGAACCACCGACCTTCTGATCGGCAAGTCCTAGGCTCTGTGGTTTAACCCACAGCACCACCCGTGTCCCAGTCACCTACGGACTCATTGTTAAAACCATGTTTACGGACGACAATCTTACTTGGCTACGAGTGATCAGCAAAGAAAGAAGACTTTTCCAATATTTACATTAAAGGATAAATAAAACGTCTTTTCTGAACTCCTCCTTAAAACCATATACTGGAACTTGCATTAGGTCAAGACAGGAGCCTTTCCTAGCTTCCTTCTTCTCAAATTGTTTCCTATTGGATTAGACAGATACTGGATACACCACCATAAACCCAGTTGTAGATTAGTGAGGATCTTCTTCTTCGAGGGGCCATTCAACCCACACACTTCAAGGCTAATGGAGAGAGGAAGCCACACTGGCCTATGGATTCTGTCCTTCTCTAGAACATTGTGCTTCTTCCTTTCTTGTGTCCCTGTTCTTATTAAAACGAAAATGACTAATATATTATGAGAACTAACCTGAACATTTAAGACAGATACATACTCACCAAGTCAGCTGAGACAGCTGTTGTGATCAACGCATAAGGGCCATTTACAAGAGCTCCACTGATGAGCAGCATAACTTGAAATGAGATTAAACACAACAACCAGATTTTCAGAATTTGTGTTCGCTCTAACAATACATGGAGGGTGAAAGATCTATTAATCAATGCACATTTATTTCAAACAGACGAGTTAGGAAATTATAAACAGTGGAAGTTCTGTTTTCCAAAATACCTTATAAGGTAAAAAAAAATGGTCACCCAGTAATAAATAGCCAGTGGATTGTTCTTGGTGTATATTTGAAATGAAAGCATGGGAAAAGTTACGTAACAGAGGGGACTGGCATTCTTATCCTCATTTGACTTATTGGTAAAACTGAACTGACAAGCAGACTTAAAACAGCCTTGGAAATAAAGGTTGAGAAGGCATGGATAACAGAAAGAACTGGGGACAAATAAGAGCAGAGTGTTGTGTTGTAGTCTGCATAAGACACACTGCTGCCATATCTGCCCTGCCTTGCCTTCTGCCACATTTATTTGCTGATTGCGAGGCAAATGATGGCAATCGGTCCTTGTACCTGTCTCTCCCACAGTGAGAACAAGCACAGAACTCAATAACTTGCTGCTGCTGCTGCTGCTTACTCTGGACCTTAGTAGAACCAGTAGGCCTCCAAAGGCAAAAGAGAGGCACACAGTGAAATCCTATGCAAGTCTACCTGAGGTTAAGCCCCAATGGGTTCAGTGGGACCAGCTCACATGTACGTAAGTTGGCAGAGGATTGCAAGCAAAGGATGCTATCTGCAAGCCCCTTGCTGCTGAGCTGTACTTCTGAGTCTGTCAGTCCTGAGCCTCAGTGGCTAATTCCTATTTGCTACTAGTGACTACGCAACTCACAAACAGCAACACTGCAATGATCTACTTACTATATTAGACCCCTCCAAAGCAGTAATTACTATTTAGGTATACTAAGTAAAACTATGGCTGAAAATTATCTGTACTACTTATTTCCAGTTCCAGATTGTCAGCCCAAAGTAAGGAAGTAGGAAATATATTTAAATGCAGTGGGGAAGAAAGAAATGGAAGTATATTTTGTCCATTCGCCCCCCAGACATTCACATGATTACTATCGGTTGACTAGAGCCCCTCTGTGTATGTGTTTTGAGACTACAGTAAGGAGTTCATACACCCAAGACAACATGCACTGAATTAAGGGAGTATAGCTAATTCCACTATCTCCCATTAGCTTTTGCAAAAGGTAAGCTATTAGCAGAGAAGCAATTTAGGCTCCAGATCACTGATGCTGTGATTGATATTTGAGATCGTGCTTCATGAGCTACACTGCTCTCACGAGCAGATGATTCTCGATTGGGGAAAAAACCAACAACAACAAAACAGAACTGGTCTATAAATACCATTAGGAGTGACCATCTTAGACCTATGTTCAGTACTTATATTTTATAATATATTATGAAATACATTCCCAGATATATTTTTAATCATCCCAAATAGGTTAAAAAAATAACGCTAGAAAACAGAGAACTCACCTATGGTGGCCTCAAAGCCCATTTTACTGATTGCTGAAAATAGGTATAGCTAAAGTAGACATAAAGCAACAGTTAGCTCAACTCATCATGAAACTTTAACTTTTCAATAACAAGATCAGTTGTCTTTGCTGGGTATCAATTAATAAATCTGCTTTATTTTGCATTTTGGGAGCTACTGGCATAGACGACAGGCCTGACGAAGCGACTATAGATCTCTGCTATGTAGGATGCAAGGCAAGTTCTAGGATTTTATAGTAATTTTCACATGTTAAGGCTAATCCTTCAACGGGGAAGAGAATCTTATGTTTCAGTGGGTAACAAAGTCACTTAAACAGTTTCAACAGCAGAACATTAAAAATCCATCCCTCCATCGCTAAACCAGCACCAGCTAGCAGACACATCTAATTTTATCTCTGTAGTTGAGACAGCAGGCCGTACCGTGGGTGCTGCAATCAAAAGCATCATGCCACAAGTTGTAGCTCTTTTCTTCAGTCGGTCTGATATTATGCCTGCCAAAATTCCACCTGTGGGAAAAGATTAGGGGAACTGAATCTCTAAGTGAGGACATGTTTGCAACTACGTTAGACACTACCCATAAAGGGCATCCTTTTGTTTTCTTAAAGAAGTGCCCTGCATATAATATGCATCAACAAAGCCAGTAGTACTATCACCAATAATTTCTACAATGTAATGATCAAAGTGGAAGAAATAAGAAGAGCCTGCTGGATCAGGTGAAGGGCTCACCTAGACCGGCATCCTGTTCTCACAGTGGTCAACCAGATACCCGTGGGAAACCCACAAGCACAAAATGTCCATCTTCTCTTTTTTTATTATTTTTAAGAACACACTCCTGTGGTCCCTCAGAAAGTTTCCCAGGGACCTTAGGAAGTTTCAGGTCTCTTTCTCAGGGGATGAAGAAATACCATCTTTTTCGTTCTATAAGATGCACTTTTCCCCTTCTAAAAAGTAAGGGGAAATGTGTGTACGTCTTATGGAGCAAATGCAGGCGGGAGGCTCTGCTCAGCGCTCCCTTTAAAGAGCCGCTTGGAGCGTGTGTGTGGCTCTTGGGGGCTTTTCCCTGAGGAGGGAGAAGGGCTGCCCTTCTCCCTCCTCGGGGAAAAGCCCCCAATAGCCGCGCACACACTCTGCACGCTCTTTAAAGGGAGCACGGCTCTTGGGGGAGCCTTAGCTGCGGATCCTGCTGGCTGTCCTGGCTTTTGGGATTCAGAATATTTTTCTTTTCTTGTTTTCCTCTTCCAAAAACTAGGTGCTTCTTATGGTCTGGTGCATCTTATAGAGCGAAAAATACGGTAAGTTTGAATTCGCAGGGGGAGATCCAACCTCGTAAGGCTCCTCTCAGCCACTGCGGAAACCTTGACAGGTCTTGCTTTATCAAGAGGTATCAGTTTGGTCACTGAAGGAAACAGGATGCTAGACAAATCTTTGCAGGGCTCATGTATTCCTATTTTTTTTAACTCTGTACTCTTTCATTGAGTAATCTTTTTGTTCTGAAGGTTCCAGCTACCACTTTTATGCGGAATGCTCCCAAATCTATTTTCCCCATAGTCTCTTCAGTTTCAATCTCTACATGCCCACCATCATTTCCCACTGGACCTCAGCACAGACATCCATGCGATAGTGGCATCCAGACTAAACTACCATAATGCACTCTACATGAGGCTGCCTTTTAAAGGTGCTTCAGAAATTGGTTGGAGCCCGGCACTCGAGTCTGAACTGAAAGTACTGGTGTTGACCTTTAAAGTCCCTATCAGGCAGGGTTCATCCTTGGACACTTTCAGATGGCATTAAAAACTCTTTTTTCATGGCTTGTTGCACTAAATTGTTGTTTGGCTGGAGATTTGATAATCTTGTCTAATTCTGGTAGTTGCATTATTTGCTACTACAGTGGTACCTCGCAAGACGAATGCCTCGCAAGACGAATAACTCGCCAGACGAAAGGGTTTTTTGTTTTTTGAGCTGCTTCGCAAGACGATTTTCCCTATGGGCTTGCTTCGCAAGACGGAAACGTCTTGCAAGTTTGTTTCCTTTTTCTTAACACCGTTAATACAGTTGCGACTTGACTTTGAGGAGCAACTCATAGAACGCGGTGTGGTAGCCTTTTTTGAGGTTTTTAAAGACTTTGGTGATTTTTGAAGCTTTTCCAAAACTTTCCCGACACCGTGCTTTGCAAGACGAAAAAAATCGCAAGACGACAAAACTCACGGAACGAATTAATTTCGTCTTGCGAGGCACCACTGTATGTCATTTTTGCTGGAGTATTCTTGGTTTTGATAAACAATGGGTTCAGGCGATCAATATATTCTAAGCAGTGTTAATTGTTTTTTTTTTCTGTATGTTGATATAGCCTGTAAATTGCCTTGGGAAGAATGTTATTTTTGAAGGGCGGTATATAAATTTGTTAAATTAAAACATTTCTTGCCAATGTCTGAAATGGAGCATAGCAAAGATAATTGTTGTTGTTTAGTCGTTTAGTCGTGTCCGACTCTTCGTGACCCCATGGACCAGAGTACGCCAGGCACTCCTGTCTTCTACTGCCTCCCGCAGTTTGGTCAGACTCATGTTTGTAGCTTCGAGTACACTGCCCAACTATCAAAGATAATACCCTTGCAAAGATAATACTCTTGTTTATTCTTGACTGTTAATTTCAATCGGAAGGCAAGGCTCTCTTGGTGGTCTCTGCTCGGAATGAGGAGCACAAGGGCCTGTGAATAGGCTTTTTGATTGCTCTCCCCGCTGAGATGTACCTTGACAGTGCACTTGTTTTGCACAATTCTTTCATAAGGCTTTAGAGGTAGAGATCTGTGATGGGTGAAGTCAGTTTTGAGTGTGATGCTACTGCTATATTAGTTATGTAGGTATTTAGATGTGAATTGGTTTAAATATTGTACGACATTTTGTTGTGCTCCACCTGCTACAAAAACCATCATCTGCTTAATATTCTCACTCTCTCAGCTGAGCAGCTCAGTTTGTCTGACCAGTTCATAGCTCTTGCCTCTGTGTTTAAGAATATCAAGTCAATTCAGAAACATATAGATTCTGTGTGTGCAGTTTTAAAGTATCAAACACTAAGTTGCAAACTTACCAAAGATTCCTCCAACATCAAATAGTGTGGATAGATCGCCTGCTCGTTTAGCATCAATATGTTCTGTCAGTGAAGGAAATAAAAAAATACAGCAGGAATTGCTTAGATTTTTTTCAGGAGCTACAAAACTGGCTGACTGCCCCCTATATGTGGGGGTCTTGTGTTCATGATGGAAGAAAGGCAAGATATAAGTTTAACAAGCTGGCAGGCGGCACTAAGAATTAAGGTTATATATTATAATGCGTACAAAATAGGTATCTGTTCCAAGTTATTCAGGGCAAACCCAGATGTGGTGTGGGAGATCCATGACTAGTGTTTTGTTTTGATAACTAGCAGCCCTATGGGGCATCTTTCAAGGCTGCAAAAATGGTGGGCTGGAAATGGGTGCTTTAATCTTTCCCAGGGTATCTCACCAACTTCCAAAGCTGCTATTAGCAATTACATGGTTGGAAGGGGGGATCTTGCTTGATTTTGCAAGGCATCTTTACTATACTCTGCAGAAGCAGCATTTTGCAAAGTATAGTAATGATGCCTTGCAAAATCAAGCAGGACGGCCCTCCTATTACATCAGCTGATAGGAGGATGCAATTATCATTAGCACTGGTTTTGTGTACACAAGAGGTCTCTTTGTGTGAGCGAGAGACCCAATTACTTGCTTTAACCTCCGAGTATCACTGTGAAGGGGGGGGGGCTCCACTGGGAGGAAGGGCAGGATATAAATTATAATAATAATATCCACCTTGATAATACTATCCTCCCTTTTGTCAGCCGTTACTTCCCACTGTAGCAGGAAGGTAAACGGCATTTTTGTGTGCTCTGGCATCCGTCATGGTGTCCCGTTGCGCCGGAAGTGGTTTAGTCATGCTGGCCACATGACCTGGAAAGTTGTCTTAGGACTAACGCCAGCTCTCCTCGCCTGAAAAGCGAGATGAGCACAGCAACCCCATAGGCGCCTTTGACTGGACTTAACCGTCCGGGGTCCTTTACCTTTTTACATTTACCTTACTTCAGAATATGTTTATCTTTATGTGGATCACATATACATGATTCTTTAAACACAGATACTTACCTACATTTGTGATGTACAATGGAAGCCAGAAAAGAAAAGTGTAGCTGACCAGTTTGGCAAATAACAGGCAGAGAGAGAATTCTACAACTCCCTACAGAGAACAGAAGATAAAATAATTTTAATTTTTTTAAAAGCATACTTTTTTTATTCCCCCCCCTCCAATTTTAAAGGTATGACATATTCAGGTGCGGCTTATATTCGGGCCAATATTCATCATTGAGTTTCTTAGTCATTTTATACAAAAAAGAAATTTCTCAAAATGAATTAAAATAATATACAAACAGGAAAAAAAATATTAAAAGGCAAATTTAGAAAGGCATACAAAATTACTAAAATGCTCATCCAGCAATACAAAAAGCAGGAGAAATCCCACTAGAAGGCGAGCACCACAGGTTAACTCAATCAGCGAAATATTGAGTAAATAAAAATGTCTTAGCCTGTGTTTCTGTGGGGAGAGCATTCCACAGATGAGAAGCCACAGCTGGAAAAGCCGATTCTTGTGTAGCTGCCCTCCACATTTCCATTAGATGAGACACACATGAGCCCTTGCTGAAGACTGCGAGGCCCAGGCTGGTTCATGGTTCAGATATTGCACACAACCAGTGAGGGGAAAAGGTACCTCCGATTGGTGCATTATGCTTTGTTTCCATGGCATGGCTACTGTCACTGGAGAAGCTGACATAGTAGAAGTTGTTACTATTACTATTACTTTCATCTTCTGAAAAATATAAGGGCCAAGCCTCAGTCCAGATTTGAAGATGGCAACGTATACTCACAGGTATTCGCAAAGCTCCAGAAAAACTTATAGCAGACTTCCTGTTTTCAGTTTCCTCACAGCCTCCATTGTTATGATTCAGTGACTTGTTGCATTTCTCATTGTCAGGGAGCAGGCAGTGCTTCTCTGGATCCTACAAAAGATCCCATCAAGTTCAACGAAAGCAATAAACCAAGCCACTCATATATTAATGTACTGTTAACATGAAATAATTTTGCATTTTAATAGGTTAATTGGAACCATAAACTAATATTGAAACACCAATGGCTGAAGCAATTTAAACTTACTTATGGAATCATGTTACCTGCCGCAAGACCTATTCCCATATGACATATTCAACTCGACAAAAATGCCATTATGTATGGATTTCACATGGCCTTATTAGCTAGTACTTTCTTAGGGGAGGTCTTTCCTCAGGATATTAACAGAATTAGCCCCATGCCAAGAGGTGTTTTCTTAGGAAACACACTAACTGGACTATAGGACATACCAGCTCCATATGGAGGTAGGTCATTAGATTATGGGTTTTTGGAGAAGACGTATCTAGGCAACATCTCATGTATTTGAAAGTGTAGGGTGATTAATAGGAAGACATGTAAGCACACCGCGAGCAAATCAGAATGAATGAAGGATGGATGCTCATTTTCATATAAGCACCCACAAACAAATCAGAAAGAAATAAATCCCAATAAAGACTGGATGCAATCTGAGCACCCCATAAGCTTTGTGCCTGCAAATCAGGATGAATGCTGAACAAACAGGCAGTTTGGAGGAGCCCTGAGTCTGTAGGAAGAAGTGGAAGACCTTGGCCAAGGATAGTTGCTACTGCTCACGTTGTTATGAACTTTCTTGTCCAGGTTTTTGTGCATAGAATCTGTGTACCCTGTTCTCTGTGTGCAGAGAGCTAAATCATTATCCACATTTGGGTGGTGCTGTTAGTTTTACAATCAATAAGATATTGCATAAGCCACTGGGCAATAAATTTTGCAAAAAGAAAGATACTGCTAAACATACCTATTGCACTGCTAACTTCAAGCAAATAAATACATATTTACATGCCCTCCAACATCTCGCAGGATAAGACAGGGCCACTCTTGCATACACAAAACACCCCTGTTCTCATACTAATGATCTATTATTACTCCTTGCTGAAAGCTGCTGTCTGCATGCACACCTACATTTCTCTGCAATGCTTTCTAAACCACAAGTGTCCTCTGTTAAAACTTGAGAATGCATTGCTTAAGCACACAATGAATTTGGTTCTGATTAAATAAAATAGCTGAAGCTGAAACACATTCACTGAAATTAACTGTCAGGATATGCAGTTGCATAGGGCTGGAAGGGAAGCTTATGCACATGTGCATATATACTAACATTCTTTTAAAAATACAACTTCCAAATCTTCCCAAAGGCAGAAGGGACAAAATAGAAACACTGATTTACCAAGGGCAGATAACAGAAGGTCACATCTGTCTCTCATAAACAGGAACAGTTGGAAAATATGTGATTAAGCAAATGTTGCTTCATGCAATCATTCCCCCCTCAAAGCATTAAGGTAATTTGCTTAAATATGAATTCATGCAAGCTTTGAAAAATCTAATTATGAAAGTATTTTTGATTTACCCAAGATAAGCTTGTTTTCTTAGCGCTTAATTCTGGTTTCTGAATGGTGTATCTATCTGGCCCATTCATGTAACTTTTTGAATTCTGAAAGATATTTTTATAAGAGATATTAAGAACAATCCTACTACAATCCTACTTGAAGGAAAGCCTTATTAAAATCAATGAGGCATCTAAATAAACATTCGGATTAGGCTTCAGTCTTTTTTCTCTTTTAACTGCAATGACAACTGGAAAGCTTGGTAATACATAAACTCAGATACTTTCCCTTTTCAGATACTTTTCAAAGTGTTGGTGCTGACCTTTAAAGCCCTAAACAGCCTCGGTCCAGTATATCTGAAGGAGCGTCTCCACCCCCATCGTTCTGCCCGGACACTGAGGTCCAGCTCCGAGGGCCTTCTGGCGGTTCCCTCACTGCGAGAGGCCAAGTTACAGGGAACCAGGCAGACGGCCTTCTCGGTAGTGGCGCCCGCCCTGTGGAACGCCCTCCCATCAGATGTCAAAGCGATAAACAACTACCTGACATTCAGAAGACATCTGAAGGCAGCCCTGTTCAGGGAAGTTTTTAATATGTGACATTTTAGAGTATTTTTCATCTTTGTTGGAAACCGCCCAGAGTGGCTGGGGAAACCCAGCCAGATGGGCGGGGTACAAATAATAAATTATTATTATTATTATTATTATTATTATTATTATTATTATTACGGCACATGAGGCAAACATATTTAGCCCATTCATCCAAGCCCGTGTGTTTTTTGTGTGTGTGTTTCATGAACACTTCCTTATTTTCCACCCCAGATTTTTTTGGGGGGAGGGGTTCACATAGGTTTATTACGGGAAAGTAGTGCTTTCAAGCCTTTGAGGTGTACAGAAGTCTTTCAAGCTGAAGGTTCAAGAAAAAGGTCCTTTCTCCTTTATGTACACCCACCATACCCCACACATGCTGGTTGAAAACTAGTATTGTGAAACTGGAAATGGAGAAAATGCAATTAATGAGGTCCCTAAAAGTCATTACTTACACTGGATGATGAACTTGTACAGTTTGCATCCCTAGGATCTGAAATAACACAACAGAAACACAGAAATTCATGGATATCTTCCAAGCGCTCATGGAAATGTTTATGGTTTGTTTTATAAAATGCTGCTAACACACAATATCTAAAAATGCATGATTATCATGAAAGCAGGCTTCTGACTGGATGCAAATTTTAGTAACTGCATTGTGTCAACTCCAAGTTACCCATAATCTTGGTTTGCAACCAAACCTGGAGGTGAGGATATAAGACTGCAGAATCACATACGCATTCTTCTGCTTCATTCATCCACTTACCCGGCATGCACACTCAACCTCTTTTTTTAATGCAACACAAGCTAGAGCATTTTTGTGTGTGTGTGGTGTATGAACAATATTGATCAATTACATTTATCGCAACCCAGAACCTGCTCAGTTTTGCATAAATTCATTTCAGAACAGGTACTTACGTTCAATAAGAAACAGGAAGCAGACAATCCCCATTAAAGCTATTATAACGCCAGGCACCACAAAGGACAAACCCCAGGAGGTAGACACCCAATAGCCAGCTATTAGGGACCCTAAAATATTCCCCACTGAAGTGTGCGAGTTCCATAATCCCATGATCAATCCTCTCCTATAATAAACAAAGGAAAATGGTCTCTTTTAGAACTTTTCATCAACATTCATTTTACCCAGGTGAGACATTAGTGCATTTAAGTTTTCAGTACTTGAAATACTTCGAGTTGGGGGGTGTCTGGGTAGATTTTGTGTTGGGTTCTGATGTGCTTTCCTATGTATGCAGGACTGGCCAAAGAATTTAGCCTGCCCAAGGTGAAGGACAAGATGGAAGCTCCTCATTCCCCATTCAGATGTTGTTGACCAGCATGGCAACTGAATTTTACTTTAGCACTGTTGTTGGGATAGCGTCCTCCACCACACCAGAGTGTAGCAGGCTAGGATAGAGGGTGCAGGGTAGGCTAGGTGGCACAACACAGCTGTGACCTCCAACATCTTGCCATCATTCATTCACCGCCCTGCCTGGCACCCGCTTGCTACCTGCTCAAACAAAAAACTGCAGTGCAGCAGAAGTAGCACCTGCATGAATCATGTGAGCAGAGCAGTGCCTGCTAGCATTTGTGGCCTATGCTGTCTGCCTCTCTGCCTGCTTGCTTAGAGAAGAGCATTTCCAAGCGGCACTCCCCATGACATATTGGAAGAAGGCAAGTAGATGAGACCAGCCCAGGTCAGCAACAAGCAAGCAGCCAGAGAAACATCTGGGAGCAGTTACTTCAGTTTGTCTAGTCTCAGGGCTTGCTCTGGGCTACTCATCCCTGCAGTCCTGAAATGCAGGTTTCTTCAACTTGAAGTGCTCCTATTCAAAACCAAAGTAGCAGACAGGAACAGGCACATGACCAGTATGTATGGCTGGCAAAACCTGTGAGTAGTCTTGAAGAATGGCATCCTTAATCTCCAAGACATTTCCTATACAGTGGTGCCTCGCAAGACGAAATTAATCCGTTCTGGGAGTCTCTTCGTCTTGCGGTTTTTTCGTCTTGCGAAGCACGGCTATTAGCGGCTTAGCGGCTATTAACGGCTTAGCGGCTTTAAGAAAAAGGAAACAAACTCACAAGAACTCGCAAGACGTTTCGTCTTGCGAAGCAAGCCCATAGGGAAATTCGTCTTGCGGAACGACTCAAAAAACGGAAAACTCTTTTGTCTAGCGAGTTTTTCGTCTTGCGAGGCATTCGTCTTGCGGGGCACCACTGTATTCTCAGCTAAGTGCTTCAGTATCAAGTAGGTTGTGCCTTTACGCTTATGTGTCAACAAAGACCACATATACACTTCTCATGCTATCACTTTTCCCTCAGGAACTTCAAATCACTTAATATGTTACTGTCTTTGATTACACTAACAAGGAATGTTAAATGGCACAACTTCACTGTAAAACATAGCTTTTAAAATCTGTGAGTTACTGAGTTATGAGGCAGACTATTTCACTTAGTTTGCAATGTGTCCAACCCCACCCAAGACAAACAGATTATAAAAGATTTACCTTCCTTTCCCAAACCAGTTGCCAATGCAGGTAACCACACTGGGCCAGCCAGTAGTTTGCACCAATCCATTAGCCATCTGAAATTTGAAAACTTTGCAATAGTAATCTGTTTCACCAGATAATGCAGTATGTCCAAGAAGCCAAATAATATTCAAAGTTGTGTTAAACTTCAGTCAAAGACCACAAAGCTTGCACAACCTAGTCAATCCTCATGGTTATATATTCTTTGTTTCCTAGACAGCAATGTCAACTCTCCCCCCCCACTTGCCAGTCCCAATGATCGCAAGTGAATAATGACCATCCATTTATTCCCAAATGCTCTAGAGCACCGTTCCCCAACCTGTTGTTCTCCAGGTGTTTTGGATAGCAACTTCCATCAGCTCTAGCCAGCACAGACAATGCTGAGTTGCTGGGAGTTGCAGTTCAACACACCTAGAGCGTGCCAGATTGGGAAAGGCTCCTCTAGAGCAGCTTCCACAGCTCGTGGGCTGCCAGCATGAAAGAGAAGTCATAGACTTCCTAACAGGTCAACACTTAGTAGTGCCTTCCCTTGCCAACACATTTTAAAGTTCCTGATTGTGCATTGGCAGCTGCTCTTCTAGTAGGCCCACACCTGATGTCACAGCTAACATCACGTGTGAGGCAGGTGGGCATGGATGAAGGAAGACAGCTGCATGGGTCAAATCTGAACCCCTAGTAGGTCAAGACTGGCCTGCAGGCCAGAGATTCCGCACCTCTGCAGTATCCTTTGGAACAGGAGGTGCTATGGACAGGTTGTCATGGGAAACTATGTGGATTTTGAGGCAGTTCCAGAAAGGCAGTTCTTTTTTTGTCATGTCTGAAAATTCCAAGTGAGAAAAGAAACACAGGTGTGCCTACCTGAGCCACAATGTAGAACCACAGGCTGTGTATATTATAGAAGTAACCAAATCCAAACATGGCAGTGAAGAGTCCACTGGCAAACATCCCTCCAGTGAGATAATACCGGATAGGCAAACGTTCACCTATTATGCCACTTTGAATTCAGGCAAAATAAAAAGGGATTGATTTTTGAAGCATGCTGAGCATATATAACCCAAAAAATCTGAAGCTATTACATGGGCATTTGCATGGTAAGCTATGGTTAAAACCCAGAAAATGCAAAGTTTACCAATAACATTGTAGTAGCATTATAATAAAAAGAACAATTTGAGAAACTTTACAAAGTTGCGTTATCGTGAGTTGTTTGTATTCAGTTTTCATATTTCAAGCAAAACCTTTTGGTTTGTATTCAGTAACAAGAATCGAAGTCGTGAGCTGATAGTGCTCATCTGAAATCACAATCGATTCTTCTCAGCCACATTAGGGACAGGATTTGAATTTATTCCTTTTTAAGCAGCTTTGGTGAGCTACTGTAATAGGGAATATTCTGTCCTCTAGAATCTACATTCCTAAATCCTAGGGCACACAGTCTCCTAAATTTTAGTCTTTTCAATAATTCCTTCCTCCGCTCCTCAAAAGCTTGTAAGCAACTGAGCACAGTAGAAGATCAGAGATTAAGCAATCATATATTTACAACTTGAAAGCACGAAAAAGGATTTTTAAAAGAGTAAAAGAATTTTACCTCAGATACATCCCAACTGCATAAGCACATAGGAATGAATAATCCAGGGCTCCCAATAACTGTTTGTAGTTGCTCTTATCTAGGAACACGTTTGTTAAAGTTCATGAGATGGAATTTTTAAGGCACAAATAGCCATTAAAAAGTCTGAACAATACATATTCAATCTCTTTGCAACTTCAAAGAGGGATTCTAGCAGGTTAAAACAATAGTTTGCTCCCTAAGCAAATTCTGCTTAATCAAATTATATACCTGCACAGTTTGTACCATTCATGAATAAATTGATCAGCTTGATATAACGGGCATTCATTATAGGCTCCAGAATTATACCAGGCCTTTAAAAAGTGGAACATCTTGCACAGCACAAGATTTATTTTCACAGGTGAAGTTTCAAACATGCCTGAGTCTCCCACTAGCACTGTATAACAAAGTCTGGGCATTCTCTTCCCCCTATTGCCAGCCACCCTGCCACACAAACCAGTTCCTATGTGCAGGAGTGAGCAGAACTGTGAGGAATTGCAGAACAAAACAATACAATTTCCCCTTTAGATTATATTCCAGTTTATGGTGTGGGGGGGATAGACTACTTACCGAATGGCTCCCAACCACAGCGTGACTCATTAGCAATTTTTTTAACAGGCTGAATCTGGATGGCATATTCTTTGTAGGTGTTATGCTCAATAACTTGTGGAGTATTACAGTGCTTATGTAGTTCTCCCTAAATTAAAGCAATACAATTAATCTAACAGAACACCTCATTGCATAGAACCAAATAAACTATTTTTACTTTACCAATATTTCAAATCAGGGCCAGCCCACCCACGAGGCAAGTTGAGGCTGATGCCTCAGACGGCAGATCTGGGCCCGAGGAACATACTGCTTACTGCCGCCGCCACCTCCTCTGTGCTTCCATGTGTTCTCCCTGCTGTGCCCATGGGGTGCAGAGGTGCAGGTGAGGGCACAGAAGAAGTGTGCTTGCACACGAAAGCTCATACCAAGAACTAACTTAGTTGGTCTTAAAGGTGCTACTGGAAGGATTTTTTTTATTTTGACTATGGCAGACCAACACGGCTACCTATCTGTAACTAGGCCCAGAACTGTGAGGGGCTGTATTGGAATGTTTTGCCTCCAGCAGCAAAACATCCTGGGCTGGCCCTTTTCAAAATAGGTTTTGCTGTTTAGAAACATTTACCAGTCAAAAGGCTTTCTTTCCACCTTAAAACGGTTTGAATAATAACCTCAATGAAATCCAGCTTTGCAAGCTTTTTTTTTTTAAAAAAGAAAATTTAGTTATGTGAAGAGACTGCAAATTTCCATGAGGCCTCATCCTTCTTATGGATAAGCAATAAGAGACAAAATTTGACAGAGTATGACTCAATCACTTGCATGCCTCGAGTCAGTTTTCCATACAGTAAAGAGTGGGACTAGTAACAGAAATCAAATACAGGCAGAAAGTTGTCAACATAAGCAGATTTTAAATAGAACAACAGAACCATGCTAAGCTCCAGTCAGGAGCAGTGAGACAGTGTGGCTTGGCTTCTGTATCCAAAGGTGGAGAGGGAAGCTATTTCATTCTTTTTCCTGTAACAGTTCCAGTCTAGCTGGAATGGTTTTGTTTTGGATCCAGCAGATCCATGGCAGCCCTGCTCCACTGCCTTGAAGAAATGTGATACAGGTATATTTCAAAGGTTGAAATTATGTATTATTTTAATAGTCTAGGCTATATATAATTACATATTTGTTGGGTTGAAATCACGACAGACGAGTAGCAAGTGTCATATGGGAGGCATCTCTGGAGCAAGCCCCGAGAAGACTTTTATTTATTTTTTATTTATTGATGCTTCATCATTATGGCTGTGAACAAGTAGCTGACATGTGTTGCTTCAATATTACTGATAATTCTAAAGCCATTCAAAGCCAAATCTCTCATTTGCAAAATCTTACACACCACATTAAACAGGACGTTGGATTTTCTGGCCTCTGGGATTCTTTCACCCAGTGGCTTACCGCTTGGTTGCCAAACCTGACTTGGCTTCGTAATCTCTTTCAATATGCCATTGTCATAATATGTATATTAATTTTGCTATGTTGCTTCATCCAATGCGTTCCTGGTCTCATAAGTTTTTTGTCTCGGCTTCTCTCTCCCCCTCAGCCACCCAATAAAATCATTGCTGCCTACTTTGCGAAGTGGCAGCACCAACAGTAAACATTAGGGGAGATGTGGGCAACCTTATTTCGGGCATGCGCTGGCAAACCACGTATCCCGAAGTATTTTTGTCCTATTCTCCCTGAAATCACATAACAGCATCGGTGGGCAGACTTATTTCGGGCATGCGCTGGCATACCACGTATCCTGAAGTATTTTTGTCCCATCAGGCCTGAAATCACACAGCAACATTTCACAAAAAACAAAAAAAGAAAGGGGGAGATGCTGGGAAGTTTCTGCCTCTGCGCATGGGTCTGGGAATGTTCTGATCAGTTCCCATTGAGTTCATGAAACAGTATACCCTGACCTGTTCTTAATGCATAGTTGACCACATCTACGGAACACGATTATTGTATTCTTTCATGTTATGATCAATCATTAGTAATTGTTTTAGTCTTGCTATATCAATCATTAGTTATAATTTAATTAGGAGGTTTCATGCCTGTCTAGTTCTGTGCTCCCTTTCCCAGCCTTTAATCTATTGGTGATTAATGCCTATATGTAACCTTTGCTTTGTATTTGTATCAACCAATCAGCAACGAGCGCACCTGTGGCAATGTTGTAATATTCAATAAAAGAGTCTTCTCGGGGCTTGCTCCAGAGATGCCTCCCATATGACACTTGCTACTCGTCTGTCGTGATTTCAACCCAACACATACTGTTGTCCAGGAACACTATAACTGCCATGTTGGAGGTTTGGTTGTGTGAGTGTTCCTCTAAAGCGTTATTTGAATGCTGAACAAGTCTGCAAAAATGATATATTAGTGCACTCCAGATGTAGCTGAACTACAACTCTCACAGTATTTTTTCACTGGTGACACTGGCTGGGGCTGATGGGAATTAGGGGTCGAACAGCATCTGGAGGGCATGGTATACTTATTCTTGATCCATTCATTTTGTTCCTACTTAACATGCATAGTTCTGGATGGATGAGGAACGACTGCAGAAACATGCTTGTGTGGTAGTGGTTAGAATATTAGACTAGAATCAGGGAAAATCAGGTTCAGATCCCCACTCTGACAGGAAGCTCATTGGCTGACCTTGAGCCAATAGCACTCTCTCAGTGCAAGCTACCAGGGGTAGGGAGTGGTAAGGATAAAATGATGAAGGGGCTTGGAAAAACTATGTATACCATCCTGAGCTCCTTGGCAGAAGTGAGAGTGTAAACAGCAAAATAATAAAACAGAGAGATTGTGAATTAGCTAGGACAGAGAAAGCAAAAGATGAGTAAAGATGAGACACAAATTGGATCCCAATAGAATTGGTTGCCATGGATTGAAATGTTGAGCCTTAGCAACATGATTATGGTCTGGGTAGGAATTTGATTACCTGCTTTGAACATGAGCAGACAGTCTGGCAAAATCTGAAGATTGAGTACATACTTATTTTCAATTTCACAACACTATAAATGACACTTTTGATTTGCCTTTGTACACATAGCCTTTGTATATTTTCACAGATCATGGGCATCTTGACAATGAGACATCTACTTATAGTACACACAGTGCAGAAGCCCTTGTAGAACTGGATGTTCCATGTGGGCTCTCAATCACTATAAACATTTTAATGTCTTTTTATTACTGTACAGTATGTCACATTTTATTGCTGTATTGTAACGCATATGGTAACAACACTTTTATGTAGCTTTAAAATGTACTTCCTTGTGTGATGTCAGATGTGTTAGAAAGATATTTCCTTGTTACTTACCTTAACTATACTGATTGGTTTCCTTGATAAGTGGAAACTAGCATACAGCATAAAAGTCAGGACAAATGTGAGAGCCCTGTACCTGTGAACAGAACAAACATTTATAATTCCATGATTTGCAGCTATACACTTGCAATCCTTTTAGGCTGTTCCATTGTTATATCCAGTTTCTCTTATTTATTTCCAGTATTTACACGGATGTGGAAGCTAAATCAAACAAGAGTGAAAGGTTAACTACAATAGGTTAAGCAATTTCCGTTTTCATTGCACAATGCTCTAACCATGCCAAAAAACAAAAAAAAGTACTGAGATGAACAGTTGTGGTGCCTTTTTATCTTTTCCAGAAAATGTTAATTATTATTAATGAGGTTGGGGTGATGAGGTGGGATGACTGGGGCTGGGATGGTAGGGTGATCTTTCAAAGCTGCTACATGGACACATCTCCCACCACCAGCAGTTAATTCCTGGCAAATGTCAGACACAACTGGGATCAAGCCCAGAGGTTGTGCCAAGAGGCAGCCACCAACGCTGCTTTGGCTGGTTGAGTCAGAGCAGCTTCCAGGAATCGGTGGCAATTGCTGCATAGCAGTTCTGGGAGGCATGATAGATGATAAGCACGGCTGCCAGCTCTTCAATCTGCTTCTGTAGCTTTCACCTTTCACAGAAGCTTGATGACCAGAACATAAGTGTTGTCACCTGCCAAACTCCATGCTGTGGAAAGCTTCACCTGGCTTTTTTTGGCACATCATGGTATTGTTAAAGGTGTAAGAGAAGGCCAATTTCTTTCTGGTCAGATGACAACCCTAACCCTAGGTATACCTGGGTTCAAGGAGCAAGAGGGGGGCTTGTCAAAGTGGAAACGTGTCCCATAGTTATACTGCAATATTAGTTAGAAATAAGTGTGTGTGTGTGTGTGTGTGTGAATCTGTATCTATATCCATATCTATATCTATATCTATATCTATATCTATATCTATATCTATATCTATATCTCTATCTACACACACCCGCATAAACACACCCACACACCAAATTGGAACTTCACAATTCAGTTTAAAAGAGGACCTTTCTCTTCCCAAACACAATACAAAGCACAGGTATCCTTTTCAATTTTTCAAGCATAATAGTACAGAGGTACCTCGGAAGTTGAACGGAATCCGTTCCGAAAGTCTGTTCGACTTCCAAAACATTTGGAAACCAAGGCGCGGCTTCCGACTGGCTGCAGGAAGCTCTTGCAGCCAATTGGAAGCCACGTCGGACATTCGGGTTCCAAAGAACATTTGCAAACTGGAACATTCACTTCTGGGTTTGTGGCATTCGGGAACCAAAACATTCGAGTTGCAAGGTGTGCATCAACCAAGGTACGACTATAGTGATGATTATAATGTAAAGTCTATACAGAAATACACCTTTAAGCAAAATGCATCACTGTTCATTCTTATTAGAACTTAATATTTGAATTGAGATTTACTTAAGAGGAAGTCAAAGCCTGACCAAGCCAAAGCAATAGACTATAACTTACCACTGGTCTCTTGTAAATAAAGTGAACAAGCGAATCCCAGGTGGAAGTTCAGCCATTTACTTGAGTA
The DNA here is from genome assembly GCF_964106645.2 of Podarcis pityusensis. Classification (NCBI taxonomy): domain Eukaryota; kingdom Metazoa; phylum Chordata; class Lepidosauria; order Squamata; family Lacertidae; genus Podarcis; species Podarcis pityusensis. The sequence goes on along the minus strand of NC_138027.1, from coordinate 56,719,580 downwards.
TCAATTTCAGATATTAATTATTCAGGTGCTTCAGGTATTGGTTCCAGTCGGTTTTCAACAGAACCAACTGTCACATTGATTAATGTCCTTTACATTTCTCCTTTGGTGTCACTGACCATCACTATGAGTGGCTGATTCTTCTTCCTGGTACATATTTTTATAAGAAAAGTGTTACTATGAATAACCACACCCTAGGCCAACCCCAACATCTCTCACCACCAAAGCAACACAAGCGAACAGCAAAGAACCTGCACAAACGCTGACACCAAACCCTACATATAGTAAGTAAAATAGAAACATCTCCACCTGACCCCATCTCCCCCCCACCTCTTTCCCCCTTTTCTTCCTAATGTCTCAGCAAATGAAACTGTTTTGTAAAAATGTTACATAGGGAAACAAATACGAGAGAGAGACACTGCAAACAGTTTTGTAAATCAAGAAAATCTTTAATAAAAAAAGAAACAGACCAGAAAAGAAAAGTGTTACTGATCATGCTACAACAATATTTCTCAGCTATGGTAGTTATGAGAAGAGAACAAAAAAAAAAAAGTAAATTTGAAAGCAATAATTTTAATGCAAAGCATTTTTTACTATTTTCATGCTAATATAAGAAATAAAGAAAACAGAGGGAAATAAAAACATGATTTGAAAGAGATGACTGTCAGAAACAAAGATCACCCCAGTATTAAAATCTATACAAGCAACTTGACAATATTTAACCAATCAGTAATCTTGCCCACTTGTTAATGCAACCAGGATAAACATGCCCAAGCTGTGTCGACCTGAGCATCACAATTCTGGAGCCAGTTTCTCAAGGCAACATGTGCATATGCTACAATCCTCAATCCAGCTTCATTGTTAGAATGTTCACCTAAAACACTATGAACTGTTCTCTATGAACTGCAAACCTGCTGCCAGACCACACTAGAAAATTTTAACTATATGCATCTCAACATATGAATTAAACGTTTACACTTACCCCATAGTGTGTAATACTTACAAACCTTCCAAAGGGTACCATAATGTATGTATAGTAAATTAAGAATAGAACCCATGGTACAACACAGGGACAGGAGGAGGCAGAAATGCAGTCATTTAGTCAGGTTGGCATTTATTAGCTATGGAGGTCAAGTGGCAAGAGAGCAGGTGTTCTGGATGTCTCTAACAGACTTGCCTTAAAAGTGGTGTCAAGGTTGGGGTGTATATAAGAGACTGCCCTCAAAATACTTTGCAAACTTGTCACAACAGGGTGTATGTTCCTGAAGCTGGACCTTTAGATCAAACTGCACCACCCTATAAAGCACTGAGAAGGGTTGCAAACCAAGCAACGGAGTTTCTGCAGGATTAGAGTTTAGAAACAATTTTTTATTTTTATTCTGTTGTTGCTGAGGTCTCCAAAACCATCTTCCGGGAGGAAAAAATACCAAGGTAAAACTAAGTTGTTCAGTAGCACCTGGTATTCCTTCAAATATTTGTTTACATGTAGTAGCGCTTGAAGATTAAGACCATGCTAGGCTGCACTTTACAGATCTAGTTGCCTTAGAGGCAAAATGCCATAAACTCTGCTATATGGAATTCTTTACAAGAGACAGAAGGGCAAACAAAGCACAAGTCAAGTGAAGAACAGTTTCTCTCTCACAATAGCCTGTAAGTAAATTCTAAGCAAGTTGATAGTCTACACTGCAGGGCATGTATGTAAACAGCCTCACTGCTTCTGCCTTCAGGTTAGCACCTGTTACCAAACTGAATCCAGGAGTTTGGATTTGCAAACACCAAGATCAACTAAGCACATCCGAAAAAGTGCCTTTTGTTTTCATCTCAGCTCTTCAGGAGGATCAAGCTGGTGAAGTGATTGTATCATATCTGAAGAATAGTACTGCAGATGCATGCAAATAAATGTGCAAGACATGGGGAAATAGTGCCATCGATGATTGGATCTGTTAAGCTCAGTTGTGTAGCCAAGATTCTTTAGAAAAATATCTTGAATATTCTACATGTATGGTCATCTGTCATAAGACACAACTATGCAAATTTGTTTAGGAACAAATCCATTGCCCTCAAGCTTCTTCTGGGCTATGACTCCTGGCAAGGGAGTGTCCTCTGGGTGATTTCCCCATGAATACAACTTCCACCTGCAGTACACCAATAGGTGGAAGTGAAATCTTTTGGCCCTGCTTGAAATACTTTTGCACCTAAAATGGCACCTCCCATGACAAAAGACTAACATTAAATGACAGTTTGGTGCTCTTTAATGGAACCCCAAAGGGCTCAGTGATATAGCAACTGTCCCTGGTTCAATCCCACATCTCCAAGTAGGTCTGGGAAAGTCCCCTGCCTGGAATCCTGAAAAGCCACTGCTAGTCCATGTCGATACATACTGACCTAGATGGACTAATGATCTGACTCACTACAAGACAATTTCCTGTGTTCACTTCACTAAAGTGGCTTGCTTATTTATTTAAAAGACTATACTGTACATAGAACACTTTGACCATATTGGGACACTTAACCTAATAATATAGAGGGGAAACCACAAATATATACAACAGTAATAAAAGCAGTCATAACACCAGATTTTAAAGGATTGAGGGGGGGGGGAAGGTTGGGGTTGGGGTTTTGTTGTTTGCCAAGAAGGCAAGTGAAGTTCCTGGGGAGGGGTTCTACAGAAGCTTACACCCACCCACCCTTCCTTTTAATCAAACTTAATGGGCAAAATGAGCTAAAGAACATCACCATGGGATTCTATGCCTGTGTCTACTCAAAAGCAAGTCCCACGAAACTACATGGGATTTATTCCAACATTGCAGGGGGTTGGAGTCCAGCCGTTGGACTAGATGACTATCGGGGTTCCTTCCAACCCTACAATTCTGCGATTCTCTTCCTAGGTTATAAGGGGGCACAGGCTTGCAGCCGGAGAGGCTAATGGCATTAAATTATCTGGAGTCTGTGCCCTAAAAGCGTGCGCGCGCGTGTGCGACAGTGACGACACAAAGCAAGCGAGCCCAAACGCGCTCGCGCGCCCCAGCCTCCTCCTGGTCGCCCCCGCATTGATGTCCATCAAAGGGGAACTCCGTTTCCAGGCGTCTCCATCAGCGGCAGGTGCAGCGCCGACAGAGCTGCCTCCCCCTCAGGGCTCAGGCAGGAAGGAGCTGCTTCCTAGCCGAACGCGCCCCCGCCCCCAAGCTCCCGCCTTCCCCCTGCCCGCATTGTTCCCTCTCGGAGGGTCCCACCTGAAGGGACGACGACGACGACGACCGTCTCCTCACCTCTACGGCTCTCTGGCGCTCCGAGGCGGAGGCACCGTTTCCTGGCAGCCTCGGCAGCCACTTCCTGGTCGAGGCGCCGCTCCCGGGCGCGGTCTCGCTTCATTCAAGCCGAGCCAGTTCTGGTGCGCTGCTGCTACAAATAGTGACAGGAGAACCTGCTCTGCTCGCCGCCAGGGCCGCCTCCCTCTCGCTCTGACGGCAGCAGCTGAGAAAGAAAGGCGCTCCCAGGCAGGGCCCGAGGCGGCAGGGCTCAAAACTGCCGCCAGAGAGAGAATCCGGCTTCCTGATCATAAAAGCGTATATGCCTCGTCGTCTTGGCCACACCACCAGGGAGCTGGTCTAGCGAGGGGAGCTCATAGCCATGCCATTTTCTTTTAAAGAGATTGCTGGCTGCGTCGACTTGGCAGCTGCCTAGCAGGCAGAAACCCAACAGGGGCAGCTTTCCGAACCACGCCAGTTAAATGTCTGCCACGAAGCTTATGTCTGCAAAACAGACGGCAACCTTAGTTATGCATATTATGCCCACGCACTTCAAAACTTCCCTATCAGCTTGCAAATGCAGGGCATCTCTGAGGTGCGGACGGCAGTGACAACTGAAAAGATCGTTTTCCTGAACACGTACAATCTTTTTCTCTCGCTGCTAACAAAGTCAACCCAAATACATATGAGATTGCATCAGTGACTTTTAAATCTTCTAAGCCGAGTATGTGAGATGCGCAATGACTGAAGCTCAGTGTTCCTGTAAGTTTCTTTTTAGCTCATAAGCTAAAAATACTAGCTTACTGCTGTTGTTGCTATTGATGCAGTGCTCCCAGAATACATACTGTTTTTACAGTGTAAGTATAAACAGGACAGAGAACAAGAACCCAACTGTACGTATGTTTACTCGGAAATAAGTCCTGTTTAGTTAAACGGGCATTACTTCCTAGTATGCATAAGAATGCAGCCTAAAGCTGTACTCATGCACAAATTACCTTGGAGTTGTACTAATAAGTATAGAGGGGCTTCTGTGTAGATATGTATCAGATTGAATCCTAGAACATAAATAGTATTTATGGTCCATGAATAAACAAGCAAGCAAACTGGCTTCAAGTTACAAGAAAGGAGATTCCAATTTCCAACTAAACACTGGGAAGAACTTTCCAACAGTCAGAGCTGTTCAGCAGTGAAATGGACTCCCTCAGGAGGTTTTTAAGCAGAGGCTGGATGGCCATCTGTCATAGATGATTTAGTTGAGATTCCTGCATTGCAGGGGGTTGGATTAGATGACCCCCAGGGACCCTCCAACTCTACAATTTGGATTCGATGAAACTGAAGACTAAAATCCTATGCACACTTATTGGGGTGTAAGTATCACCAAATGCAGTGGGCTTCACTAACAGCAGATATAAAAGGGTTTGGGCCTGAGGCTACGTGCACACATTTTATTCTAGAATAAACGGAGCTTGAGTACTTGTTTTTTCTACATAGTTCTCTCACACACAATATAGTTCTCTTGCACATCTTTTTGCTCCTGAAAAGTGCTTTTTGATTCAGCACTAAAGAGCGGATTTTCTGGGGGAAAGCAGCAGGGCAACGGCAAAACCACTTGGACCAGTGCCTAGAAAGCACAGTACAAGCAGAAAACCACTCTGGCCTATACTTTCTAGGCACGGGACAAACTGAAGTATGGACAAGCCATTAATGCATTCCACATTCACCATGAAGTGCTGACTTGGTGGTGTGATCATTCCAGAAATCAGCTCACGTTGAACAGTATACTGTGTGATGAAGCAGGGACCAGAGGCATACCCATAAAGGAGAGGTGCTTCATGCATATATTAAACTATACATATGTTAAACTATGTTCCTGTGGTTCTGATTAGATTATGTTGGCTAGTGATTACACATTGTTCGTTTTAAGTTTTGTCTAATATACACTTTCTCCAAGATACATTAAGGAGCCCTTATATATCCAACAGCACAATTCTGTTGTTTTAGAATAGGACTTACTCTCAGCTGAGAGTGGGTTGGGGCCATAGCTGTCAACTTTTCCCTTTTCTTGCAAGGAATCCTATTTGGAATAAGGGAATTTCCCATTAAAAAAGGGAAAAGTTGACAGCTATGGTTGGGGCTGGTAGTGCACCAAAACAACTGCAGGGGAACCAGAGTGAGCGAGGAAGGTTGTTATACAGGACTGCAGCAAAAAAAAAAAACTGTATTCCCCTTCTCCCTTTCAGAGCTAAAATATGTATTTCTGAAATAATTAAGTCTTCCATGTAGTTGCATGTTCTGGCGGTACTAAAGTGTTCTGCAATTTCCTGTAACTGCTCTCATGACTCTGCTAAATTTATATTTTCCCAAGTTGCTGCTTCTAAAAGCATAAGAAACCTGTCCTAACGTCTTTTCCAATGTTGCTTTTAAATGGTTAGCTGCACATCAGAGTCACGTTTGTTTTACTTTTGACTTAACTGTTTAGGGTTGTTTTGAATACATAAGTACAAATACATCAAAGGTAAAACTGGAGTATTTTTAGAACTGGCTCTACATGAAATCAAATTAATTAACATCAAAATATGAAGTACCACTTTTGGATTTCAACAAGACAGCTCTCACTTTAAAACTGAAATTTTAAAAGCTGCATATACCACTTGCTTGACCAGGATGACACATTCTAATGTCAATGCTAGTATCCACTCAATGAGAAGGGCGTGTGCTGACCTGTTTCCCCAAATAGACCATTATTATGCACCATGAATTGACTGGAATGCCATGGACTACATCCCGAACAGCAAAACTATGCTAAATTGTATTGCTACCTCTTGTGAAAGAAGCAGCATCCCCTGATAAATCCTTTCCAAAGGCAGTAGCATCAACACACATCCCACATCTTCTGGAAGCGTGGGTGGCACTCCAGACGCCTTGGACTACATCTCTGTCCAGCCCGGCTCGCACGGGCAGACATCGTCCCTCCTGCGCAGCGCCGGGGCTTCCCTGGCCAATCGGGAGAGAGTGCGAGGCACGGTTGCTATTAGCGACCGCGCGCTCGGAGCCCCGCCTTCTAGGAGGCCGGGTGAGAGGGGGGCGGGGTCCAACGGGCGAAGCCGTTTCCATGGTGACAAGCCCGGACTGAATCATGTCGGATCTCGGCTCGGAAGAGATCGAAGAGGAGGCTGAGAATGATTTGGGGGTCAGTGTGCGGGGACGGGGGGAGGAGGAAGATGTAGGAAGGGATACGTGTGCAGGTTAATCGTTTGGGTCAGAAAAAAGCCCAAACGCACTTACTAGGAAGTAAGCCCCATTGAGCACAGTGGGACTTGCTTCTGAGTAAACATGCCCAGGTAAGACCATTTTCTGAATGAACTCCCCACCCTCTTGAATGGAGAACTTGTGAAGTAAAGAAAGGGTTTTTTTTTTTTTTTTTGCAGAGAGTTTCATGCACGTTTGCATTATGGTAGAAACAGTTTGGGAAAGGTAAAACACCAGTTTCCATGAAGCAAAAAGTGGAACTTTTTTATCATTATTATTACTGGGAGTTTGATTCAGAATCTGATCCACAATATGGAGACACACTCTGGTGCCTCACCCCATGTTTTCAGAAATTATTGTCTTTTAGGCCTTTACTTTGTCCAGCCATTGCGAAAGCCTCAGCATCCAAATTGTGTGGATGCAAAGGAGCCTTAGGCAAACGCTTGATTTACATGATTTATTTAAAATAGAGGAAATGACATGGTGAATTACGGAATTTGAGATTTTACAAAGCATTCTAGAGAGAAAGCTGTTGACTTTTAAGCTCTTGCCTAAGGTGCTTACTTGGCAGAAATCAATATAGAAATAATTTAAAAACAATAATTGTATGGCTAGAAGAAATACTATGCATAGAATGCTGCACCGACAGAAGAGTCTATACAACAACGTCTTAAAATTATTCATATTAAAACAAAAGAAAAAACTATTTTCAGGGTATCTATTAAGGACACACGCCATTTCACCTGCAGTTGAACTTAATAGGACTTACTTCTGAGTACACATGCATAGAAAGGATTGCACAGACCGACAAAGAAAGAGATATTTGCAGTATATAATATTTTGTATTCACCTTGTTTTTTATGAGGAGAAGCCATAGCTAAGTGCATGCACCAGGTCCTGGATTTAGGCCCCCAGCACCTCCAGTTTGAAACTAGAGAGCTGCTGCTATTCAGTTTCCAGATGAGTGGATGTGTTTGTCTGTTGTAATAAAAACAAGAAAGAGTCTTGTGCTAGCTTAAAAACAAACAAATTTATTATAGCATAATATTAGTCATTGTTGAGGTAATACTGGATTAATGGTCTGACTTTGTAAAAGGCAGCTTGCTTTGTTGGATGACCAGATGCAAAATAATAATTGTGTAGAAGGGAATGCTGCAGGCATAGTTTACATGACAAGCTACAGTTAAAATTACTGCAAAACCTGCATATACCTGCTGAAATCCTCTCTTCTCCCACACAACTACTAAGTGTGAAGGAGCTCTTTCCTCTTGCTTTCAGCTACCCTATTCCTCTCTTTATACACAAAAGATATAAGTAGACTTAAGTCATGCTGACTCCTCTGTTTTAGCCGAATGACAACTATCTGATCTCATTCAAGTAGGAATATGAAGGAGAACGCAATGAAGCTGGTGAACGGCATGGGCAGGGAAAGGCCAGATTACCCAATGGTGATACCTATGAAGGACAATATGCAAATGGTAGAAGAAGTGGACAGGTATGACTTATTTTGAAAAGCATATGCCCATTCTCTATACTAATATCTTAGCCTATAACCCAAACACACTTTGCTGTGGGGTGGGGCTAGACTGGGGAGAGAGACTCCCGCCTATGAAGTCACACCAGTATCACTCTGATATGGTGGAGCTCTCCACTCAAGTCACCAAATGGGTGGAGTGACACCTCAAAACAGAATATTCCAGGGGCAGGAATTGGACTCAGCCAGTCCAGGGACCTCTAGTTTCTCAAGGTGGCCCTACTACCAACATTAGACAGGATCAAGACCAATTCAGGCCTAACTGCTATGCCAGCTCCAGACTGTTACAACAGTTTGTTTGCTCCCCTGCCTTTTTGTGAGTGTCAGGGCTGCAGATGCCCCTGTGATTCTGTCGTTGCCCAGCTGGAGTTTGGATTGTCTTGAAACTCATTTTATATTTCTTATGTAGTGGCATCATCCACACACAAGAAGGAAATGTTAGCATATTTGCAGAAATATTTCTTTAAAAGTAGGGGGAAAAGTTCTAAGTAGAGCAGGGACCCCAAACCATCCAATGGGGACTGAGCATGCTCAGTAGACATGTAATGCTGACTGATTGGGGGGGGGGGAACGAGGGCAGTTGCAGTTTCTGCTTGTTTAGTGTATATTGGCCATTTTCATAATATATATGCTTTAGTAAAACAACCAGAGCATGAACAATAAGTTTCTATAATGTATATGTTTCAGGGATTGTACAGATTCAAGAATGGTGCACGCTACATAGGAGAATATTTCGATAATAAAAAACATGGCAAAGGAATCTTTTATTATCCAGATGGATCCCGATATGATGGTAAATTGTATTTTCTCTGTTCGGATTTAAATGTGAGGATTTTGATGACTAGTGAAGTGTACCCATTCGTGATCAGGTCCTCCTTGTGAGCTTCCCATATGCATCTAGCTGGCTATTGTGAGAATGCTGGATTAGAGAGGCCTTTGGCCTGATCCAGCAGGGCTCTTCCTATGTACTTAAGATAACATGAAAGATATAGTGGGTGAATAGAGAATTGCCACAGTGGGTCCACTCAATATGTGAGTTGGCTGGGGCACAATGGTGGGTGTGAAAGCACAGCGACACAACGTATGGTCTTGCGTGAGTGCCAAATGCAGATTAGCAGAACCAGGATGTTGCCTCGCTGTGCCAACAATAACTGCTATGATTAGATGCTGGCTCAAGTGCAATCGGCAAAGCTGCTATGTGAAACAAAGAATGAGTAGAGTGAGTGACTGGAGATGCTGAATCAGCTTTGCAGAACCCTAAAAGCTTTCTATCATTATGGAGCGAGTAAACAATAAGGAGAGTAAACACAATGTGTGGTGGTTAGGCTCCCCTTTATAGAAAAGGTAGGAGATCTACATTGCGAACATGGAAATTGTGGTGAGAAGAGTGAGAACTCACTGTTTTGATGCAACTTTGCACACATAATATTTGAAATAATCTCTCCTAATGAACATATATGTAGCTTCTTTATAACACCAGACTATTGTGTGTCTAGCTAGTAGAATGTATATTGGTCACACTCTTATGCAGGACATTTGTATTTATGTAATCAGTTACTCCAGTTATATTGCCTTATCACAGTACAGGATTATTTTAGTTCAGTTTGCTTTACATTTCTCAATTGTATTCAGTAATATTTGTGTTTTTAAGAAAATCATTATATAAATATTGAACACTTGCCACCATGATAACAAATGTATTATTTGTAATCAAGCCAAATATTAAGTACTCTGGTTTATAAAGAAATGGATACAAAATAGTGCATATGTTTCTATTGTATTCATTGCAGGAGAGTGGGTGGAGGACCAAAGACATGGAAATGGCATTTACTACTATGTAAATGGAGACACATACGATGGAGAGTGGTTCAATCACTACAGGTTGTTCGACTGAAACTTTAGGTTTCTTTTACATTTTTGAGTGAATGATAAATTCTGGTGGGATCTGAAACAAATGTGTAGTGTATCCTCACCTCTTAGTAGTCCTGTTGTTCAGGGATTCTAGCCAGCTTCAAACAGGAGCCTTGTAGTATTGTCTAGGCTTTTCAGGAAACAAAAGGGTACTTCTGTCCCTGCCTCCACTTCACATCCCAAGATCATCTTCTGCTGTGCTACATAATGCTAGAGCACTGAGGTTTGGGGCTGACTGACAGTCCTGAACCTAAGCATTTTATTGCTGTATGTCAGGTGTGCTTTCCGGGGAATGTGAAAGTGAAAATGTACCCTTTTCCCTCTTCTTTCTCCCACAGTGTCCCCAAACAGTACAGTGAGGAGAGTTTTTTAGTCTTTTGGCAGTCATCCTTGGCAGTGGGGTTTAAATTTGGTGCTGAATCCAAGAATTGGTTCCATACAAAATACTGGAAGAATTTGGGATTTTAGTGTAGCTGTGATTTGGCAGCTTCCTGCTCCAAGTTCCTGTCTTACAGGAGAACACACAAGTTCTCTCTCCAGACAATGAGATTAGTTGCTCTAGTGTTTTCTTCTCTTTCTTTTTATTCTCTCAAACCTGAAAGCTCCAAATTTCTTGTTAGGTCATTTTGGTTCCTCTGCCCCCTTTCTTTCAATTTGTACATTTCAATACAGTGGTACCTCAGGTTAAGAACTTAATTCGTTCTGGAGGTCCATTCTTAACCTGAAACTGTTTTTAACCTGAGGTACCACTTTAGCTAATGGGGCCTCCCGCTGCGGCCACACGATTTCTGTTCTCATCCTGAAGCAAAGTTCTTAACCTGAGGTACTATTTCTGGGTTAGTGGAGCCTGTAACCTTAAGCGTCTGTAACCTTAAGCGTCTGTAACCTGAAGCGTCTGTAACCTGAGGTACCACTGTATTCCAAATCCAATGGGGCTTATTCCCAGGTAACTGGATATAGGACTGCAATTTTAATTTTTAGCTTGTTGTTTCCCCTAGAAATCAATTGAATAATCAATTTAAATTCGTTATTTAAATCACTTTGATTTAAGGGCAGGTCCACACCTCGGCTTGCTTTGCTGCTTTTCCCTGGGAAAATTTGCAGTGTCCTGCTGAATCATACAAAACAGCAACTGAGTTGTCTGCAGATTGCTATTTGTTCCGATTCAGCAGGTTTTTCAGAGCGGGTTTTCCGGGGGAAAGCTGCAGAGCAAATGCAAAACCATTGGGACCTGTGCCTTTAAAGTATGGGGCAAGCGGAAAATGGAAGCGGAAGTTTCGATGAGCGCTTAATCCAGGCATGTCCAAAGCCTGTTAAGGGGGCCTAATCTGACCCCTGTGGCAGTTTATTTCCTGGGGTAAAATCCCCCCAAAACCTCAATCAACAACAAATGTACAATCCTTAAAAAAGGTCAACAACCTTGGTTGGCCCTCACACATGTTCACTTCATCAAATCCGGCCCTCTTTGAAAAAAGTTTGGGCACCCCTGGAATCAGTACAGCCTGTGACAATCGGAGGAAGATAACTTTGGTGTCCATAATCAAGCTGTGAGGTTTCCACCTGTTTAATGTGAAACTGTTCTTTGTCTCTCCATAGGCATGGGCAAGGTACATATCTGTATGCATTAACTGGCTCTAAATATGTTGGCACCTGGGCAAATGGACAACAAGAAGGAGCTGCTGAACTTATTCACCTAAACCATAGATACCAGGGGAAGTTTGTGAATAAAAATGTATGTATGCTATTGTATTGTATTGTATTGATCAGTTGAGATTTTTGATGTTATCTTTCATTATCTTTCAAAAACATTTATTTATTTGAACATTGAACATATTGGACATTTATTTATTTATTTATTATTGTTTAATTTTATTTAACTGAAAAGATTTATATGCTGCTTAATTGACAAAAACCTCTTAAAGTTTTGTGTAGAATAATATAAATTAATCATTAAAATACCAAATGAAATCAGTTGTTAAAACCAATGGAAGTATAATATAAATATAAACAAATGGGGTAGGCAGTGTGCGGGCTGAAATTGGTTTTAACAAGCTCCACTTTTTGAAATATGGCAACCCTTTATTATAGAGTGATGCGGCATTAAGTTACAACAGCAGCAAACTGCGATGCCAGAACCATCACTATGGAATCGGGTTGTGCGATGGGGACCCAGGGATCACCTAGCCTCGCAGGACCCCTGGAGCCTGATCAAACAACGCCTTTCCATAACAATGGTTGCGCTCTCACTGGGGTCAGGCTGTCGTGACCCCTGGGGACCCATCACACCCCCGTTTCCATAGCGAAGGTTCTGGACTTGCAGGGGTATGACTGAGTGATCCCTGGTACCCCATTGCACAACCTGTTTCCAGAGCGACGCTCCCATTTCCATAACAATGATTCCGGCCTTGCAGAGGTCAGCCTGGGACGATGACGCACAACCCGTTTCCTGAGCGGTGATCCTGAGCTCGCAAGGTTCAGGCTGTTTGAACCCTGGGTCTGCAACGTACAACCTATTTCCATAGCGACAGTCCCATTTCCATAGCAACGGCTCATGCCTGACAGGCTGACCCTCGGGAATCCATCAGAAAACGGTGACGGTTCCTGCCTCGCAGGGGTCAGGTTTGGTAACCCCAGGGCCTGGGTGCGCAGCCCGTTTCCCGAGCGAAGGTCATGAGCTCGCAAAGGTCAGGGTGGGTGACCTGTGCGGCCACAATGTAAAACCCGTTTCCATAGGGACAAACCCATTTCCGTAGCAATGGCCCTATTTCCATAGCGATGGCCCCTGCCTCACAGAGATCAGGCTGGTTGATCCGCGGGACTCCGTCACAAAACCCGTTCCCTGAGTGATGGTCACCAGCTCGCAAGGGTCTGGCTGGGAGACCCTTGGGTCCTCAACCTAGAACCCGATTACATAGCCACGAACCCATTTCCATAGCGATAGTCCCATTTCCATAACGATGGTCCCTGCCTCAAGGGGTCAGGTGGGTGATGCTCGGGACTCCGTCACAGAGCCCGTTCCCTGAGTGATGGTCCCCAGCTCGCAAGGGTCAGGCTTGGAGACCGTTGGGTCCCCAACCTAGAACCCGTTTCCATAGCGACGAACCTGTTTCCATAGCGACAGTCCCGTTTCCATAGCGACGGTCCCTGCCTCACTGGGGTCAGGCTGGGTGACGCTCAGGACTCCATCACAAATCCCGTTCCCTGAGTGATTGATGGTCCCCAGCTCGCAAGGGTCAGGTTTGGAGACCCTTGTGTCCCCAACCTAAAACCCATTTCTATAGCAACGGTCCTGTTTCCATAGCGACGGTTCCTGCCTCGCAGTAGTCAGGCTGAGTAGACCCAGGGGCCCGGTCGTATAACCTGTTCCCTGAGTGATTGTCCTGAGCCCGCAAAGGTCTGGCTGGGAGACCCTTGGGTCCTCAACCTAGAACGGGTTTCCATAGTGACGAACCCGTTTCCATAGCGATAGTCCCGTTTCCATAGCGATGGTCCGTGCCTCAAGGGGTCAGGCTGGGTAATGCTCGGGACTCCGTCACAGAGCCCGTTCCCCGAGTGATGGTCCCCAGCTCGAAAGGGTCAGGTTCAGGGTCCCTTGAGTCCCCAACCTAAAACCCATTTCCATAGCGACGAACCTGTTTCCATAGCGACTGTCCTGTTTCCATAGCGACAGTCCCTGCCTCACTGGGCTCAGGCTGGGTGACGCTCAGGACTCCATCACAAAACACGTTCCTCGAGTGATGGTCCCCAGCTCGCAAGGGTGAGGCTCGGAGACTCTTAGGTCCCCAACCTAGAACCCGTTTCCATAGCGACGAACCTGTTTCCATAGCGACTGTCCCGTTTCCATAGCAATGGTCCCTGCATCACAGGGGCCAGGCTGGGTGACGCTCGGGACCCTGTCACAGAACCCGTTCCCCAAGAGATGGTCCCCAGGTCGCAAGAGTCAGGCTCGGATACCCTTCGGTCCCCGACCCGTTTCCATAGCGACAGTCCCATTTCCATAGCGATGGTCCCTGCCTCACAGGAGTCAGGCTGGGTAACGCTCGGGACTCCGTGACAGAACCCGTTCCCCGAGTGATGGTCCCCAGCTCACATGGGTCAGGTTCAGGGTCCCTTGAGTCCCCAACCTAAAACCCGTTTCCATAGCGATGAACCTGTTTCCATAGCGACTGTCCCGTTTGCATAGCAATGGTCCCTGCATCACAGGGGCCAGGCTGGGTGACGCTCGGGACCCCGTCACAGAATCCGTTCCCCAAGAGATGGTCCCCAGATCGCAAGAGTCAGGCTTGGAGACCCTTGGGTCCCTGTCCCATTTCCATACCGACAGTCCTGTTTCCATAGCGACGGTCCCTGCCTCGGAGACTTGGGTCCCCAACCTAAAACCCATTTCCATAGCAATGGTTCTGTTCCCATAGCGACTGTGCTGTTTCCATAGCGACGGTCCCTGCCTCACTGGGGTCACGCTGGGTGACGCTCCATCACAAAACCCTTTCCCCGAGTGATGGTCCCCAGCTCGCAAGGGTCCGGCTCGGAGACTCTTAGGGTCCCCAACCTAGAACCCGTTTCCATAGCGACAGTCATGTTTCCATAGCGATAGTCCCATTTCCATAGCGATGGTCGTATAACCCGTTCCCTGAGTGATTGTCCTGAGCTCGCAAGCGTCTGGCTTGGGTCCTCAACCTAGAACCCGTTTCCATAGCGACGAACCCGTTTCCATAGCGATAGTCCCATTTCCATAGCGATGGTCCGTGCCTCAAGGGGTCAGGCTGGGTGATGCTCGGGACTCCGTCACAGCCCGTTCCCCGAGTGATGGTCCCCAGCTCGCAAGGGTCAGGCTCTGGGGTCTCCAACCTAAAACGCATTTTCATAGCAACCGTCCCGTTTCCATAGCGACTGTCCTGTTTCCATAGCGACGGTCCCTGCCTCACTGGGGTCAGGCTGGGTGACGCTCAGGACTCCATCACAAAACCTGTTCCCCGAGTGATGGTCCCCAGCTCGCAAGGGTCAGGCTCGGAGACTTGGGTCCCCAACCTAGCATCCGTTTCCATAGCGACTGCCCTGTTTCCATAGCGACGGTCCCTGCCGCACTCCGGTCAGCCTGGATGACGCTCAGCACTCCATCACAAAACCCGTTCCCCGAGTGATGGGCACCAGCTCGCAAGGGTCAGGCTCGGAGACCCTTGTGTCCCCAAGCTAAAACCCGTTTCCATAGCAACGGTCCTGTTTCCATAGCGATGGTTCCTGCCTCGCAGCAGTCAGGCTGGGTGGACCCAGGGGCCCAGTCCTATAACCCATTCCCTGAGTGATTGTCCTGAGATCACAAGGGTCTGGCTGGGAGACCCTTGGGTCCTCAACCTAGAATCCGTTTCCATAGCGACAAACCCGTTTCCATAGCAATAGTCCCGTTTCCATAGCGATGGTCCCCACCTCAAGGGGTCAGGCTGGATGATGCTTGGGACTCCGTCACAGAGCCCGTTCCCCGAGTGATGGTCCCCAGCTCGCAAGGGTCAGGTTCAGAGCCCCTTGAGTCCCCAACCTAGAACCCATTTCCATAGCGACGAACCTGTTTCCATAGCGACAGTCCCATTTCCATAGCGATGGTCCCTGCCTCAAGAGGTCAGGCTGGGTGATGCTTGGGACTCCGTCACAGAGCCCGTTCCCCGAGTGATTGTCCCCAGCTCGCAAGGGTCAGGTTCAGAGACCCTTGGGTCCCCAACCTAGAACCCGTCTCCATAGCAACAAACCTGTTTCGATAGCGACTGTCCCGTTTCCATTGCAATGGTCCCTTGGGTCCGCAACCTAAAACCCATTTCCATAGCAACGGTCCCGTTTCCATAGCGACTGTCCTGTTTCCATAGCGACGGTCCCTGCCTCACTGGGGTCAGGCTGGGTAACGCTCAGGACTCCGTCACAAAACCCGTTCCCCGAGTGATGGTCCCCTGCTCGCAAGGGTCAGGTTCGGAGAACCTTGTGTCCCCAACCTAAAACCCATTTCCATAGCAATGGTCCTGTTTCCATAGCGACGGTTCCTGCCTCGCAGCAGTCAGGTTGGGTGGACCCAGGGGCCCGGTCGTATAACCCATTCCCTGAGTGATTGTCCTGAGATCGCAAGGATCTGGCTGGGAGACCCTTGGGTCCTCAACCTAGAACCCGTTTCCATAGCGACGAACCCGTTTCCATAGCGATACTCCCGTTTCCATAGCGACGGTCCCTGCCTCACTGGGGTCAGGCTGGGTGACGCTCAGGACTCCATCACAAAACCCGTTCCCCGAGTGATGGTCCCCAGCTCGCAAGGGTCAGGCTCGGAGACCCTTGTGTCCCCAACCTAAAACCCATTTCATAGCAACGGTCCTGTTTCCATAGCGACGGTTCCTGCCTTGCAGCAGTCAGGCTGTGTGGACTCGGGGGCCCAGTCATATAACCCATTCCCTGAGTGATTGTCCTGAGGGTCTGGCTGGGAGACCCTTGGGTCCTCAACCTAGAACGGGTTTCCATAGTGACGAACCCGTTTCCATAGCGATAGTCCCGTTTCCATAGTGATGGTCCGTGCCTCAAGGGGTCAGGCTGGGTGATGCTCGGGACTCCGTCACAGAGCCCGTTCCCCGAGTGATGGTCACCAGCTCACAAGGGTCAGGTTCAGGGTCCCTTGAGTCCCCAACCTAGAACCCACTTCCATAGCGACGAACCTGTTTCCATAGCGACTGTCCTGTTTCCATAGCGACGGTCCCTGCCTCACAGGGGTCAGGCTGGGTAACGCTCGGGACTCCGTGACAGAGCCCGTTCCCCGAGTGATGGTCCCCAGCTCACATGGGTCAGGTTCAGGTTCCCTTGAGTCCCCAACCTAGAATCCATTTCCATATCGACGAACCTGTTTCCATAGCGACTGTCTTGTTTCCATAGCGATGGTCCCTGCCTCACTGGGCTCAGGCTGGGTGACGCTCGGGACTCCCTCACTGAACCCGTTCCCCAAGTGATGGTCCCCAGCTCGTAAGGGTCAGGCTCGGAGGCTTGGGTCCCCAACCTAGAACCCGTTTCCATAGCAACGGTACTGTTTCCATAGCGACGGCCCCTGCCTCTCAGGGGTCAGGCTGGGTGACCCTTGGGACTCCGTCACAAAACCCGTTTCTCGAGTGATAGTCCCCAGCTCGCAAGGGTCAGGCTCGGAGACCCTTGGGTCCCCAACCTAAAACCCATTTCCATAGCAACGGTTCCGTTCCCATAGCGACTGTCCTGTTTCCATAGCGACGGTCCCTGCCTCACTGGGGTCACGCTGGGTGACGCTCCATCACAAAACCCTTTCCGCGAGTGATGGTCCCCAGCTCGCAAGGGTCAGGCTCGGAGACTCTTGGGATCCCCAACCTAGAACCCGTTTCCATAGCGACAGTCATGTTTCCATAGCGATGGTCCCATTTCCATAGCGATGGTCGTATAACCCGTTCCCTGAGTGATTGTCCTGAGCTCGCAAGCGTCTGCCTTGGCTCCTCAACCTAGAACCCGTTTCCATAGCGACGAACCCGTTTCCATAGCAATAGTCCCATTTCCATAGCGATGGTCCGTGCCTCAAGGGGTCATGCTGGGTGATGCTCGGGACTCCGTCACAGAGCCCGTTCCCCGAGTGATGGTCCCCAGCTCGCAAGGGTCAGGTTCAGAGACCCTTGGGTCCCCAACCTAGAACCCGTTTCCATAGAGATGGTACTGTTTCCATAGCGACCCCCCCTGCCTCTCAGGGGTCAGGCTGGGTGACCCTTGGGACTCCGTCACAAAACCCGTTTCTCGAGTGATAGTCCCCAGCTCACAAGGGTCAGGCTCGGAGACCCTTGGGTCCCCAACCTAAAACCCATTTCCATAGCAACGGTTCCGTTTCCATAGCGACTGTCCTGTTTCCATAGCGACGGTCCCTGCCTCACTGGGGTCAAGTTGGGTGATGCTCCATCACAAAACCCTTTCCCCGAGTGATGGTCCCCAGCTCGCAAGGGTCAGGTTCAGAGACCCTTGGGTCCCCAACCTAGAACCCGTTTCCATAGCGATGAACCTGTTTCCATAGCAACGGTCCCTGCCTCACTGGGCTTAGGCTGTGTGACGCTCAGGACTCCATCTCAAAACCCGTTCTTCGAGTGATGGTCCCCAGCTCGCAAGGGTCAGGCTCGGAGACCCTTGGGTCCCCAACCTATAACCCATTTCCATAGTGACGGTCCCGTTTCCATAGCGACTGTCTTGTTTCCATAGCGACGGTCCCTGCCTCACTGGGTTCAGGCTGGGTGACCCTCGGGACTCCGTCACAAAACCCGTTCCCCGAGTGATGGTCTCCTGCTCGCAAGGGTCCGGTTTGGAGACCCTTGTGTCCCCAACCTAAAACCCATTTCCATAGCAACGGTCCTGTTTCCATAGCGCCGGTTCCTGCCTCGCAGTAGTCAGGCTGGGTAGACCCAGGGGCCCGGTTGTCTAACCTGTTCCCCGAGTGATGGTCCAGAGCTCGCAAGGGCTCGCAAGCGAGATCCTTGAGTCCTCAACCTAGAACCCGTTTCCATAGCGACGAACCCGTTTCCATAGTGATAGTCCCATTTCCATAGCGATGGTCCGTGCCTCAAGGGGTCAGGTTGGGTGATGCTCGGGACTCCGTCACAGACCCCGTTTCCCGCGTGATGGTCCCCAGCTCAAGGGGTCAGGCTGGGTGATGCTCGGGACTCCGTCACAGAGCCCGTTCCCCGAGTGATGGTCCCCAGCTCGCAAGGGTCAGGTTCAGAGACCCTTGGGTCCCCAACCTAGAACCCGTCTCCATAGCGATGAACTTGTTTCCTTAGCGACTGTCCCGTTTCCATTGCAATGGTCCCTTGGGTCCGCAACCTAAAACCCATTTCCATAGCAACGGTCCCGTTTCCATAGAGACTGTCCTGTTTCCATAGCGATGGTCCCTGCCTCAAGGGGTCAGGCTGGGTGACGCTCAGGACTCCATCACAAAACCTGTTCCCCGAGTAATGGTCCCCAGCTCGCAAGGGTCGGGCTCGGAGACTCTTGTGTTCCCAACCTAGAACCCGTTTCCATAGCGACTGTCCTGTTTCCATCGCGACGGTCCCTGCCTCGCAGCAGTCAGGCTGGGTGGACCCAGGGGCCCGGTCGTATAACCCGTTCCCTGAGTGATGGTCCCCAGCTCGCAAGGGTCAGGCTCGGAGACCCTTGGGTCCCGAATCTAAAGCCCATTTCCATAGCAACGGTTCCGTTTCCATAGCGACTGTCCTGTTTCCATAGCGATGGTCCCTGCCTCACTCGGGTCACGCTGGGTGACGCTCCAGCACAAAACCCTTTCCCCGAGTGATGGTCCCCAGCAAGGGTCAGGCTCGGAGACTCTTGGGTCCCCAACCTAGAATCCGTTTCCATAGCGACTGGCCTGTTTCCATAGCGACGGTCCCTGCCGCACTCCGGTCAGCCTGGATGACGCTCAGGACTCCATCACAAAACCCGTTGCCCGAGTGATGGTCCCCAGCTCTCAAGGGTCAGGTTCAGAGACCCTTGAGTCCCCAACCTAGAACCCATTTCCATAGCGATGAACCTGTTTCCATACCGACAGTCCTGTTTCCGTAGCGACGTTCCCTGCATCACTGGGGTCAGGCTGGGTGACGCTCGGGACTCCCTCACTGAACCCGTTCCCCAAATGATGGTCCCCAGCTCGTAAGGGTCAGGCTCGGAGATTTGGGTCCCCAACCTAGAACCCGTTTCCATAGCGATGGTACTGTTTCCATAGCGACGGCCCCTGCCTCTCAGGGGTCAGGCTGGGTGACCCTTGGGACTCCATCACAAAACCCGTTTCTCGAGTGATAGTCCCCAGCTCGCAAGGGTCAGGCTCGGAGACCCTTGGGTCCCGAATCTAAAACCCATTTCCATAGCAACGGTTCCGTTTCCATAGCGACTGTCCTGTTTCCATAGCGATGGTCCCTGCCTCACTCGGGTCACGCTGGGTGACGCTCCAGCACAAAACCCTTTCCCCGAGTGATGGTCCCCAGCTCGCAAGGGTCAGGCTCGGAGATTCTTGGGGTCCCCAACCTAGAACCCATTTCCATAGCGATAGTCCCATTTCCATAGCGATGGTCGTATAACCCGTTCCCTGAGTGTTTGTCCTGAGCTCGCAAGCGTCTGTCTTGGGTCCTCAACCTAGAACCCGTTACCATAGCGACGAACCCGTTTCCATAGCGATAGTCCCATTTCCATAGCGATGGTCCGTGCCTCAAGGGGTCAGGCTGGGTGACGCTCAGGACTCCATCACAAAACCCGTTCCTCGAGTGATGGTCCCCAGCTCGCAAGGGTCAGGCTCGGAGACTCTTGGGTCCCCAACCTAAAACGCATTTCCATAGCAACGGTCCCATTTCCATAGCGACTATCCTGTTTCCATAGCGACGGTCCCTGCCTCACTGGGGTCAGGCTGGGTGACGCTCAGGACTCCATCACAAAACCCGTTCCCCGAGTGATGGTCCCCAGCTCGCAAGGGCCAGGTTCAGAGACCCTTGGGTCCCCAACCTAGAACCCGTCTCCATAGCGACGAACTTGTTTCCATAGCGACTGTCCCGTTTCCATTGCAATGGTCCCTTGGGTCCCCAACCTAAAACCCAATTCCATAACAACGGTCCCGTTTCCATAGCGACTGTCCTATTTCCATAGCGATGGTCCCTGCCTCAAGGGGTCAGGCTGGGTGACGCTCAGGACTCCATCACAAAACCTGTTCCCCGAGTAATGGTCCCCAGCTCGCAAGGGTCGGGCTCGGAGACTCTTGTGTTCCCAACCTAGAACCCGTTTCCATAGCGACTGTCCTGTTTCCATCGCGACGGTCCCTGCCTCGCAGCAGTCAGGCTGGGTGGACCCAGGGGCCCGGTCGTATAACCCGTTCCCTGAGTGATGGTCCCCAGCTCGCAAGGGTCAGGCTCGGAGACCCTTGGGTCCCGAATCTAAAGCCCATTTCCATAGCAACGGTTCCGTTTCCATAGCGACTGTCCTGTTTCCATAGTGATGGTCCCTGCCTCACTCGGGTCACGCTGGGTGACGCTCCAGCACAAAACCCTTTCCCCGAGTGATGGTCCCCAGCAAGGGTCAGGCTCGGAGACTCTTGGGTCCCCAACCTAGAACCCGTTTCCATAGCGATGGTACTGTTTCCATAGCGACGGCCCCTGTCTCTCAGGGGTCAGGCTGGGTGACCCTTGGGACTCCATCACAAAACCCTTTTCTCGAGTGATAGTCCCCAGCTCGCAAGGGTCAGGCTCGGAGACCCTTGGGTCCCGAATCTAAAACCCATTTCCATAGCAACGGTTCCGTTTCCATAGCGACTGTCCTGTTTCCATAGCGATGGTCCCTGCCTCACTCGGGTCACGCTGGGTGACGCTCCAGCACAAAACCCTTTCCCCGAGTGATGGTCCCCAGCTCGCAAGGGTCAGGCTCGGAGATTCTTGGGGTCCCCAACCTAGAACCCGTTTCCATAGCGATAGTCCCATTTCCATAGCGATGGTCGTATAACCCGTTCCCTGAGTGTTTCTCCTGAGCTCGCAAGCGTCTGTCTTGTGTCCTCAACCTAGAACCCGTTACCATAGCGACGAACCCGTTTCCATAGCGATAGTCCCATTTCCATAGCGATGGTCCGTGCCTCAAGGGGTCAGGCTGGGTGATGCTCGGGACTCCGTCACAGAGCCCGTTCCCCGAGTGATGGTCCCCAGCTTGCAAGGGTCAGGTTCAGAGACCCTTGGGTCCCCAACCTAGAACCCGTTTCCATAGCGATGAACCTGTTTCCATAGCAACTGTCCTGTTTTCATAGCGACGGTCCCTGCCTCACTGGGCTCAGGCTGGGTGACGCTCAGGACTCCATCACAAAACCCGTTCCTCGAGTGATGGTCCCCAGCTCGCAAGGGTCAGGCTCGGAGACTCTTGGGTTCCCAACCTAGAACCCGTTTCCATAGCAACGGTCCTGTTTCCATAGCGACGGTTCCTGCCTCGCAGCAGTCAGGGTGGGTGGACCCAGGGGCACGGTCGTATAACCCGTTCCCTGAGTGATGGTCCCCAGCTCGCAAGGGTCAGGTTCAGAGACCCTTGGGTCCCCAACCTAAAACGCATTTCCATAGCAACGGTCCCGTTTCCATAGCGACTATCCTGTTTCCATAGCGACGGTCCCTGCCTCACTGGGGTCAGGCTGGGTGACGCTCAGGACTCCATCACAAAACCCGTTCCCCGAGTGATGGTCCCCAGCTCGCAAGGGTCAGGCTCGGAGACTCTTGGGTCCCCAACCTAGAATCCGTTTCCATAGCGACTGGCCTGTTTCCATAGCGACGGTCCCTGCCGCACTCCGGTCAGCCTGGATGACGCTCAGGACTCCATCACAAAACCCGTTGCCCGAGTGATGGTCCCCAGCTCTCAAGGGTCAGGTTCAGAGACCCTTGAGTCCCCAACCTAGAACACGTTTCCATAGCGATGAACCAGTTTCCATACCGACAGTCCTGTTTCCATAGCGACGGTCCCTGCCTCACTGGGGTCAGGCTGGGTGACGCTCGGGACTCCCTCACTGAACCCGTTTCCCAAATGATGATCCCCAGCTCGTAAGAGTCAGGCTCGGAGACTTGGGTCCCCAACTTAGAACCCGTTTCCATAGCGATGATACTGTTTCCATAGCGACGGCCGCTGTCTCTCAGGGGTCAGGCTGGGTGACCCTTGGGACTCCGTCACAAAACGCGGTTCTCGAGTGATGGTCCCCAGCTAGCAAGGGTCAGGCTCGGAGACCCTTGGGTCCCCAATCTAAAACCCATTTCTATAGCAACGGTTCCGTTTCCATAGCGACTGTCCTGTTTCCATAGCGACGGTCCCTGCCTCACTCGGGTCACTCTGGGTGACGCTCCATCACAAAACCCTTTCCCCGAGTGATGGTCCCCAGTTCGCAAGGGTCAGGCTCGGAGACTCTTGGGGTCCCCAACCTAGAACCCGTTTCCATAGCGACAGTCATGTTTCCATAGCGATAGTCCCATTTCCATAGCGATGGTCCGTGCATCAAGGGGTCAGGCTGGGTGATGCTCGGGACTCCGTCACAGAGCCCGTTCCCCGAGTGATGGTCCCCAGCTCGCAAGGGTCAGGCTCGGAGACTTGGGTCCCCAACCTAGAATCCGTTTCCATAGCGACTGCCCTGTTTCCATAGCGACGGTCCCTGCCTCAGTGCGGTCAGCCTGGATGACGCTCAGGACTCCATCACAAAACCCGTTCCTCGAGTGATGGTCCCCAGCTCGCAAGGGTCAGGCTCGGAGACCCTTGGGTCCCCGACCTAGAACCCGTTTCCATAGCGATGAACCTGTTTCCATAGCAACTGTCCTGTTTCCATAGCGACGGTCCCTGCCTCACTGGGCTCAGGCTGGGTGACGCTCAGGACTCCATCTCAAAACCCGTTCCTCGAGTGATGGTCCCCAGCTCGCAAGGGTCAGGCTCGGAGACCCTTGGGTCCCCAACCTATAACCCATTTCCATAGTGACGGTCCCGTTTCCATAGCGACTGTCTTGTTTCCATAGCGACGGTCCCTGCCTCACTGGGCTCAGGCTGGGTGACGCTTAGGACTCCCATCACAAAACCCGTTCCCCGAGTGATGGTCCCCAGCTTGCAAGGGTCAGGCTCGGAGACTCTTGGGTCCGCAACCTAGAACCCGTTTCCAAAGCGACAGTCATGTTTCCATAGCAACGGTTCCTGCCTTGCAGGGTTCAGGATGGGTGACTCTCGGGACTCCGTCACAAAACCCATTCCCCGAGTGATGGTCCCCTGCTCGCAAGGGTCAGGTTTGGAGACCCTTGTGTCCCCAACCTAAAACCCATTTCCATAGCATCGGTCCTGTTTCCATAGCGCCGGTTCCTGCCTCGCAGTAGTCAGGCTGGGTAGACCCAGGGGCCCGGTTGTCTAACCTGTTCCCCGAGTGATGGTCCTGAGCTCGCAAGGGCTCGCAAGCGAGACCCTTGAGTCCTCAACCTAGAACCCGTTTCCATAGCGACGAACCCGTTTCCATAGTGATAGTCCCGTTTCCATAGCGATGGTCCGTGCCTCAAGGGGTCAGGTTGGGTGATGTTCGGGACTCCGTCACAGAGCCCGTTCCCCGAGTGATGGTCCCCAGCTCAAGGGGTCAGGCTGGGTGATGGTCGGGACTCCGTCACAGAGCCCGTTCCCCGAGTGATGGTCCCCAGCTCGCAAGGGTCAGGTTCAGAGACCCTTGGGTCCCCAACCTAGAACCCGTCTCCATAGCGACGAACTTGTTTCCATAGCAACTGTCCCGTTTCCATTGCAATGGTCCCTTGGGTCCGCAACCTAAAACCCATTTCCATAGCAACGGTCCCGTTTCCATAGCGACTGTCCTGTTTCCATAGCGATGGTCCCTGCCTCAAGGGGTCAGGCTGGGTGACGCTCAGGACTCCATTCCAAAACCCGTTCCCCGAGTGATGGTCCCCTGCTCGCAAGGGTCAGGTCTGGAGAAACTTGTGTCCCCAACCTAAAACCCATTTCCATAGCAGCCGTCCTGTTTCCATAGCGACGGTTCCTGCCTCGCAGCAGTCAGGCTGGGTGGACCCAGGGGCCCGGTCGTATAACCCGTTCCCTGAGTGATTTTTCTGAGCTCGCAAGGGTCTGGCTGGGAGACGCTTGGGTCCCCAACCTAAAACGCATTTCCATAGCAACGGTCCTGTTTCCATAGCGACTGTCCTGTTTCCATAGCGACGGTCCCTGCCTCACTGGGGTCAGGGTGGGTGACGCTCAGGACTCCATCCCAAAAGCCGTTCCACGAGTGATGGTCCCCAGCTTGCAAGGGTCAGGCTTGGAGACTCTTGGGTCCCCAACCTAGAATCCGTTTCCATAGCCACTGCCCTGTTTCCATAGCGACGGTCCCTGCCTCACTGCGGTCAGGCTGGATGACGCTCAGGACTCCATCACAAAACCCGTTTCCCGAGTGATGGTCCCCAGCTCGCAAGGGTCAGGCTCGGAGACCCTTGTGTCCCCAACCTAAAACCCATTTCCATAGCAACGGTCCTGTTTCCATAGCGACGGTTCCTGCCTCGCAGCAGTCAGGCTGGGTGGACCCAGGGGCCCAGTCGTATAACCCATTCCCTGAGTGATTGTCCTGAGGGTCTGGCTGGGAGACCCTTGGGTCCTCAACCTAGAATCCGTTTCTACAGCGACGAACCCGTTTCCATAGCAATAGTCCCGTTTCCATAGCGATGGTCCCCACCTCAAGGGGTCAGGCTGGGTAATGCTCGGGACTCCATCACAAAACCCGTTCCCCGAGTGATGGTCCCCAGCTTGCAAGGGTCAGGCTCGGAGACTCTTGGGTCCGCAACCTAGAACCCGTTTCCAAAGCGACAGTCATGTTTCCATAGCGCCGGTTCCTGCCTCGCAGTAGTCAGGCTGGGTAGACCCAGGGGCCCGGTTGTCTAACCTGTTCCCCGAGTGACGGTCCTGAGCTCGCAAGGGCTCGCAAGCGAGATCCTTGAGGGCTCAACCTAGAACCCGTTTCCATAGCGACGAACCCGTTTCCATAGTGATAGTCCCGTTTCCATAGCGATTGTCCGTGCCTCAAGGGGTCAGGTTGGGTGATGCTCGGGACTCCGTCACAGAGCCCGTACCCCGCGTGATGATCCCCAGCTCAAGGGGTCAGGCTGGGTGATGTTCGGGACTCCGTCACAGAGCCCGTTCCCCGAGTGATGGTCCCCAGCTCAAGGGGTCAGGCTGGGTGATGCTCGGGACTCCGTCACAGAGCCCATTCCCCGAGTGATGGTCCCCAGCTCGCAAGGGTCAGGTTCAGAGACCCTTGGGTCCCCAACCTAGAACCCGTCTCCATAGCGACGAACTTGTTTCCATAGCGACTGTCCCGTTTCCATTGCAATGGTCCCTTGGGTCCGCA
The DNA here is from genome assembly GCF_964106645.2 of Podarcis pityusensis. Classification (NCBI taxonomy): domain Eukaryota; kingdom Metazoa; phylum Chordata; class Lepidosauria; order Squamata; family Lacertidae; genus Podarcis; species Podarcis pityusensis. Next base: position 56,693,758 of record NC_138027.1, on the reverse strand, counting down.
ACCTAAAACCCATTTCCATAGCAACGGTCCCGTTTCCATAGCGACTGCCCTATTTCCATAGCGATGGTCCCTGCCTCAAGGGGTCAGGCTGGGTGACGCTCAGGACTCCATCACAAAACCTGTTCCCCGAGTAATGGTCCCCAGCTCGCAAGGGTCAGGCTCGGAGACTCTTGGGTTCCCAACCTAGAACCCGTTTCCATAGCGACTGTCCTGTTTCCATAGCGATGGTCCCTGCCTCACTGGGGTCAGGCTGGGTAACGCTCAGGACTCCGTCACAAAACCCGTTCCCCGAGTGATGGTCCCCTGCTCGCAAGGGTCAGGTTCGGAGAACCTTGTGTCCCCAACCTAAAACTCATTTCCATAGCAACGGTCCTGTTTCCATAGCGGCGGTTCCTGCCTCGCAGCAGTCAGGCTGGGTGGACCCAGGGGCCCAGTGGTATAACCCATTCCCTGAGTGATTGTCCTGAGATCACAAGGGTTGGCTGGGAGACCCTTGGGTCCTCAACCTAGAATCCGTTTCCATAGCGACGAACCCGTTTCCATAGCAATAGTCCCATTTCCATAGCGATGGTCCCTGCCTCACAGGGGTCAGGCTGGGTGACGCTTGGGACTCCGTCACAGAGCCCATTCCACGAGTGATGGTCCCCAGCTCGCAAGGGTCAGGTTCGGAGACCCTTGGGTCCCCAACCTAGAAACCGTTTCCATAGCAACAAACCTGTTTCCATAGCGACAGTCCCGTTTCCATAGCGATGGTCCCTGCCTCAAGGGGTCAGGCTGGGTGATGCTTGGGACTCCGTCACAGAGCCCGTTCCCCGAGTGATGGTCCCCAGCTCGCAAGGGTCAGGTTCAGAGACCCTTGGGTCCCCAACCTAGAACCCGTTTCCATAGCAACGAACCTGTTTCCATAGTGACTGTCCCGTTTCCATTGCAATGGTCCCTTGGGTCCGCAACCTAAAACCCATTTCCATAGCAACGGTCCCGTTTCCATAGCGACTGTCCTGTTTCCATAGCGATGGTCCCTGCCTCAAGGGGTCAGGCTGGGTGATGCTCAGGACTCCATCACAAAACCTGTTCCCTGAGTAATGGTCCCCAGTTCTCAAGGGTCAGGCTCGGAGACTCTTGGGTTCCCAACCTAGAACCCGTTTCCATAGCGACTGTCCTGTTTCCATAGCAACGGTCCGTGCCTCACTGGGGTCAGGCTGGGTGACGCTCAGGACTCCATCACAAAACACGTTCCTCGAGTGATGGTCCCCAGCTCGCAAGGGTGAGGCTCGGAGACTCTTAGGTCCCCAAACTAGAACCCGTTTCCATAGCGACGAACCTGTTTCCATAGCGACTGTCCCGTTTCCATAGCAATGGTCCCTGCATCACAGGGGCCAGGCTGGGTGACGCTCGGGACCCTGTCACAGAACCCGTTCCCCAAGAGATGGTCCCCAGGTCGCAAGGGTCAGGTCCGGAGAACCTTTTGTCCCCAACCTAAAACCCATTTGCATAGCAACCGTCCTGTTTCCATAGCGACGGTTCCTGCCTCGCAGCAGTCAGGCTGGGTGGACCCAGGGGCCCGTTCGTATAACCCGTTCCCTGAGTGATGGTCCCCAGCTCGCAAGGGTCAGGCTCGGAGACCCTTGGGTCCCCAACCTAAAACGCATTTCCATAGCAACCGTCCCGTTTCCATAGCGACTATCCTGTTTCCATAGCGACGGTCCCTGCCTCACTGGGGTCAGGCTGGGTGACGCTCAGGACTCCATCACAAAACCCGTTCCCCGAATGATGGTCCCCAGCTCGCAAGGGTCAGGCTTGGAGACTCTTGGGTCCCCAACCTAGAATCCGTTTCCATAGCGACTGGCCTGTTTCCATAGCGACGGTCCCTGCCGCACTCCGGACAGCCTGGATGACGCTCAGGACTCCATCACAAAACCCGTTGCCCGAGTGATGGTCCCCAGCTCTCAAGGGTCAGGTTCAGAGACCCTTGAGTCCCCAACCTAGAACACGTTTCCATAGCGATGAACCTGTTTCCATACCGACAGTCCTGTTTCCGTAGCGACGGTCCCTGCCTCACTGGGGTCAGGCTGGGTGACGCTCGGGACTCCCTCACTGAACCCGTTTCCCAAATGATGATCCCCAGCTCGTAAGAGTCAGGCTCGGAGACTTGGGTCCCCAACTTAGAACCCGTTTCCATGGCGATGGTACTGTTTCCATAGCGACGGCCCCTGCCTCTCAGGGGTCAGGCTGGGTGACCCTAGGGACTCCGTCACAAAACGCGGTTCTCGAGTGATAGTCCCCAGCTCGCAAGGGTCAGGCTCGGAGACCCTTGGGTCCCCAATCTAAAACCCATTTCCATAGTAACGGTTCCGTTTCCATAGTGACTGTCCTGTTTCCATAGCGACGGTCCCTGCCTCACTCGGGTCACTCTGGGTGACGCTCTATCACAAAACCCTTTCCCCGAGTGATGGTCCCCAGCTCGCAAGGGTCAGGCTCGGAGACTCTTGGGGTCCCCAACCTAGAACCCGTTTCCATAGCGACAGTCATGTTTCCATAGTGATAGTCCCATTTCCATAGCGATGGTCGTCTAACCCGTTCCCTGAGTGTTTATCCTGAGCTCGCAAGCGTCTGGCTTTGGTCCTCAACCTAGAACCCGTTACCATAGCGACGAACCCGTTTCCATAGCAATAGTCCCATTTCCATAGCGATGGTCCGTGCTTCAAGGGGTCAGGCTGGGTGATGCTCGGGACTCCGTCACAGAGCCCGTTCCCCGAGTGATGGTCCCCAGCTTGCAAGGGTCAGGTTCAGAGACCCTTGGGTCCCCAACCTAGAACCCGTTTCCATAGCGATGAACCTGTTTCCATAGCAACTGTCCTGTTTCCATAGCGACGGTCCCTAACTCACTGGGCTCAGGCTGGGTGACACTCAGGACTCCATCTCAAAACCCGTTCCCCGAGTGATGGTCCCCAGCTTGCAAGGGTCAGGCTCGGAGACTTGGGTCCCCAACCTAGAATCCGTTTCCATAGCGACTGCCCTGTTTCCATAGCGACGGTCCCTGCCTCAGTGCGGTCAGCCTGGATGACGCTCAGGACTCCATCACAAAACCCGTTCCTCGAGTGATGGTCCCCAGCTCGCAAGGGTCAGGCTCAGAGACCCTTGGGTCCCCAACCTAGAACCCGTTTCCATAGCGATGAACCTGTTTCCATAGCAACTGTCCTGTTTCCATAGCGACGGTCCCTGCCTCACTGGGCTCAGGCTGGGTGACGCTCAGGACTCCATCTCAAAACCCGTTCCTCGAGTGATGGTCCCCTGCTTGCAAGGGTCAGGTTTGGAGACCCTTGTGTCCCCAACCTAAAACCCATTTCCATAGCAACGGTCCTGTTTCCATAGCGCTGGTTCCTGCCTCGCAGTAGTCAGGCTGGGTAGACCCAGGGGCCCGGTTGTCTAACCTGTTCCCCGAGTGATGGTCCTGAGCTCGCAAGGGCTCGCAAGCGAGACCCTTGAGTCCTCAACCTAGAACCCGTTTCCATAGCGACGAACCCGTTTCCATAGTGATAGTCCCGTTTCCATAGCGATGGTCCGTGCCTCAAGGGGTCAGGTTGGGTGATGTTCAGGACTCCGTCACAGAGCCCGTTCCCCGAGTGATGGTCCCCAGCTCAAGGGGTCAGGCTGGGTGATGCTCGGGACTCCGTTACAGAGCCCGTTCCCCGAGTGATGGTCCCCAGCTCGCAAGGGTCAGGCTCAGAGACCCTTGGGTCCCCAACCTAGAACCCGTCTCCATAGCGATGAACTTGTTTCCATAGCGACTGTCCCGTTTCCATTGCAATGGTCCCTTGGGTCCGCAACCTAAAACCCATTTCCATAGCAACGGTCCCGTTTCCATAGAGACTGTCCTGTTTCCATAGCGATGGTCCCTGCCTCAAGGGGTCAGGCTGGGTGACGCTCAGGACTCCATCCCAAAACCCGTTCCCCGAGTGATGGTCCCCTGCTCACAAGGGTCAGGTCCGGAGAACCTTGTGTCCCCAACCTAAAACCCATTTCCATAGCAACCGTACTGTTTCCATAGCGACGGTTCCTGCCTCGCAGCAGTCAGGCTGGGTGGACCCAGGGGCCCGGTCGTATAACCCGTTCCCTGAGTGATGGTCCCCAGCTCACAAGGGTCAGGCTCGGAGACCCTTGGGTCCCCAACCTAAAACGCATTTCCATAGCAATGGTCCTGTTTCCATAGCTACTGTCCTGTTTCCATAGCGACGGTTCCTGCCTCACTGGGGTCAGGGTGGGTGACGCTCAGGACTCCATCCCAAAACCCGTTCCCCGAGTGATGGTCCCCTGCTCGCAAGGGTCAGGTCCGGAGAACCTTGTGTCCCCAACCTAAAACTCATTTCCATAGCAACGGTCCTATTTCCATAGCGGCGGTTCCTGCCTCGCAGCAGTCAGGCTGGGTGGACCCAGGGGCCCAGTGGTATAACCCATTCCCTGAGTGATTGTCCTGAGGGTCTGGCTGGGAGACCCTTGGGTCCTCAACCTAGAATCCGTTTCCACAGCGATATACCCGTTTCCATAGCAATAGTCCCGTTTCCATAGCGATGGTCCCCACCTCAAGGGGTCAGGCTGGGTGATGCTTGGGACTCCGTCACAGAGCCCGTTCCCCGAGTGATGGTCCCCAGCTCGCAAGGGTCAGGTTTGGAGACCCTTGGGTCCCCAACCTAGAACCCGTTTCCATAGCGACGAACCTGTTTCCATAGCGACTGTCCCGTTTCCATTGCGATGGTCCCTGCCTCACAGGGGTCAGGCTGGGTGACGCTCGGGACTCCGTCACAGAGCCCCCCCGCGTGATGGTCCCCAGCTCGCAGGGTCAGGTTCAGAGACCCTTGAGTCCCCAACCTAGAACCCATTTCCATAGCGACAAACCTGTTTTCATAGCGACAGTCCCGTTTCCATAGCGACGGTCCCTGCCTCAGTGCGGTCAGCCTGGATGACGCTCAGGACTCCATCACAAAACCCGTTCCTCGAGTGATGGTCCCCAGCTCGCAAGGGTCAGGCTCGGAGACCCTTGGGTCCCCAACCCAGAACCCGTTTCCATAGCGATGAACCTGTTTCCATAGCAACTGTCCTGTTTCCATAGCGACGGTCCCTGCCTCACTGGGCTCAGGCTGGGTGATGCTTAGGACTCCCATCACAAAACCCGTTCCCCGAGTGATGGTCCCCAACTTGCAAGGGTCAGGCTCGGAGACTCTTGGGTCCGCAACCTAGAACCCGTTTCCAAAGCGACAGTCATGTTTCCATAGCAACGGTTCCTGCCTTGCAGGGTTCAGGCTGGGTGACCCTCAGGACTCCGTCACAAAATCCGTTCCCCGAGTGATGGTCCCCTGCTTGCAAGGGTCAGGTTTGGAGACCCTTGTGTCCCCAACCTAAAACCTATTTCCATAGCAACGGTACTGTTTCCATAGCGCTGGTTCCTGCCTCGCAGTAGTCAGGCTGGGTAGACCCAGGGGCCCGGTTGTCTAACCTGTTCCCCGAGTGATGGTCCTGAGCTCGCAAGGGCTCGCAAGCGAGACCCTTGAGTCCTCAACCTAGAACCCGTTTCCATAGCGACGAACCCGTTTCCATAGTGATAGTCCCGTTTCCATAGCGATGGTCCGTGCCTCAAGGGGTCAGGTTGGGTGATGTTCAGGACTCCGTCACAGAGCCCGTTCCCCGAGTGATGGTCCCCAGCTCAAGGGGTCAGGCTGGGTGATGCTCGGGACTCCGTTATAGAGCCCGTTCCCCGAGTGATGGTCCCCAGCTCGCAAGGGTCAGGTTCAGAGACCCTTGGGTCCCCAACCTAGAACCCGTCTCCATAGCGATGAACTTGTTTCCATAGTGACTGTCCCGTTTCCATTGCAATGGTCCCTTGGGTCCGCAACCTAAAACCCATTTCCATAGCAACGGTCCCGTTTCCATAGCGACTGTCCTGTTTCCATAGCGATGGTCCCTGCCTCAAGGGGTCAGGCTGGGTGACGCTCAGGACTCCATCCCAAAACCCGTTCCCCGAGTGATGGTCCCCTGCTCACAAGGGTCAGGTCCGGAGAACCTTGTGTCCCCAACCTAAAACCCATTTCCATAGCAACCGTACTGTTTCCATAGCGACGGTTCCTGCCTCGCAGCAGTCAGGCTGGGTGGACCCAGGGGCCCGGTCGTATAACCCGTTCCCTGAGTGATGGTCCCCAGCTCACAAGGGTCAGGCTCGGAGACCCTTGGGTCCCCAACCTAAAACGCATTTCCATAGCAACGGTCCCGTTTCCATAGCGACTGTCCTGTTTCCATAGCGACGGTTCCTGCCTCACTGGGGTCAGGGTGGGTGACGCTCAGTACTCCATCCCAAAACCCGTTCCCCGAGTGATGGTCCCCTGCTCGCAAGGGTCAGGTCCGGAGAACCTTGTGTCCCCAACCTAAAACCCATTTCCATAGCAACCGTGCTGTTTCCATAGCGACGGTTCCTGCCTCGCAGCAGTCAGGCTGGGTGGACCCAGGGGCCCAGTCGTATAACCCATTCCCTGAGTGATTGTCCTGAGGGTCTGGCTTGGAGACCCTTGGGTCCTCAACCTAGAATCCGTTTCCACAGCGATGAACCCGTTTCCATAGCAATAGTCCCGTTTCCATAGCGATGGTCCCCACCTCAAGGGGTCAGGCTGGGTGATGCTTGGGACTCCGTCACAGAGCCCGTTCCCCGAGTGATGGTCCCCAGCTCGCAAGGGTCAGGTTTGGAGACCCTTGGGTCCCCAACCTAGAACCCGTTTCCATAGCGACGAACCTGTTTCCATAGCGACTGTCCCGTTTCCATTGCGATGGTCCCTGCCTCACAGGGGTCAGGCTGGGTGACGCTCGGGACTCCGTCACAGAGCCCCCCCGCGTGATGGTCCCCAGCTCGCAAGGGTCAGGTTCAGAGACCCTTGAGTCCCCAACCTAGAACCCATTTCCATAGCGACGAACCTGTTTTCATAGCGACAGTCCCGTTTCCATAGCGATGGTCCCTGCCTCAAGGGGTCAGGCTGGGTGACGCTCAGGACTCCGTCACAAAACCCGTTCCCCGAGTGATGGATTCCAGGTCGGAAGTGTCAGGCTCGGAGACTCTTGGGTCCCCAACCTAGAACCCGTTTCCATAGCGACAGTCATGTTTCCATAGCAACGGTTCCTGCCTCGCAGGGGTGAAACTGGGTAACCCCAAGGTCCCTGTCGGAAAACCCGTTTCCTGAGCGATGTTCTTGAGCTTGCAGAGCTCAGGCTGGGTGACCTGTGCAAGAGCAACTTATTATTATTTTTTTAAAAATAATTTTTATTAAAGTTTTAAACAACAAAGAAAAAACGAAACGCATACACAATACATATAACAAAAACACACACCAAAAACAAAACAAAATTCAACAATAAAGAAACAAGAAACATAACAATTAAAAACAATATCTCTTTTCCATATCCGTTTTTTAGTTACTTATTTTCTGGACTTCCTCATACCTCCCTCTTTTGTATTCCAATCCAAATTATTTGTCCAGCAATTTCTTTTCCACTTTTTTAATCCCAATCTTTAGCTTTATTAAGATATTAAAATATATAACTTCAACTTCTTTAAACCTGATCTTTAGTCTTAGTATCATATAACGTTAAAATTTTTCCTCTTAATATCAAATTTCCATTTCTTTAAACATCTTTAATCCTAATCTTTAATCTTAGTCTATCATTATCTTTAACCTGTACAGCTGGAATCCGCTTATTTTCAGTCCAACATCACTCTAACATTCCTTAATTTTGCAATGTTTCTGAAGATAGTCTTTAAATTTCTTCCAATCTTCCTCCATCGACTCTTCTCCCTGGTCACGGATTCTACCAGTCATTTCCGCCAATTCCATATAGTCCATAAGTTTCATCTGCCATTCCTCCAGCGTGGGAAGTTCTTGTGTCTTCCAATACTTTGCGATGAGTATTCTTGCTGCTGTTGTTGCATACATAAAGAAAGTTCTATCCTTTTTTAACACCATTTGGCCGACTATGCCCAGGAGGAAGGCCTCTGGTTTCTCCTGTGCAAGAGCAACTTAAAGCCCGTTTCCATAGCGACGGCCCCTTGCCTTTCAGGGATCAGGCTGCGTGACCCTTGGGACTCTGTCACAAAACCCGTTTCCTGAGTGATGGTCCCCAGCTCGCAAGGGTCTGGATCGGAGACCCTTGGGTCCCCAAGCTAAAACCCATTTCCATAGCAACGAATCTGTTTCCATAGCGACTGTCCCCTTTCCCTAGCGACGGTCCCTGCCGCACAGAGATAAGGCTGGGTGATCCTTGTGACTCCTTGTGACTCTCAGGGATCAGGTTGGGTGACCCTCGGGACTCTGTCACAAAACCCGTTTCCTGAGTGATGGTCCCCAGCTCGCAAGGGTCTGGCTCGGAAACCGTTTCCATAGCAACAGTCATGTTTCCATAGCAATGGTTCCTACCTCACAGGGGTCCGGCTGCGTGACCCGTTTCCCGAGTGATGGTCCCCTGCTCGCAAGGGTCAGGTTCGGAGAACCTTGTGCCCCCAACCTAAAACCCATTTCCATAGCATCGGTCCTGTTTCCATAGCGACGGTTCCTGCCTCGCAGCAGTCAGGCTGGGTGGACCCAGGGGCCCAGTCGTATAACCCGTTCCGTGAGTGATTTTCCTGAGCTCGCAAGGGTCTGGCTGGGAGACGCTTGGGTCCTCAACCTAGAACCCGTTTCCATAGCGACAAACCGATTTCCATAGCGATGGTCCCTGCCTCAAGGGGTCAGGCTGGGTGATGCTCGGGACTCTGTCACAGAGCCCGTTCCCAGAGTGATGGTCCCCAGCTTGCAAGGGTCAGGTTCAGAGACCCTTGGGTCCCCAATCTAGTGACGAACCTGTTTCCATAGCGACTGTCACATTTCCATAGCGACAGTCCCTGCCTCACGGGTCAGGCTGGGTGACGCTCGGGACTCCGTCACAGATCCTGTTCCCCTAGTGATGGTCCCCAGCTCTCAAGGGTCAGTCTCGGAGACTCTTGAGTCCCCAACCTAGAACCCATTTCCATTGCGACGGCCCCTGCCTCTCAGGGGTCAGGCTGGGAGACCCTCGGGACTCCATCACAAAACCCATTCCTCGAGTGATGGTCCCCAGCTCTTAAGGGTTCAGAGACCCTTGGGTCCCCAAACTAAAACCCGTTTCCATAGCAACGGTCCAGTTTCCATAGCGACTGTTCCTGCCTCGCAGTGGTGAAGCTGGGTAACCCCAAGGGTTGGATGACCCGTTTCCTGAGAAAAGTTCTTGAGCTTGCAGAGCTCAGGCTGGGTGACCTGTCGGACAGCAACTTAAAGCCCGTTTCCATAGCGACGGCCCGTTTCCATAGCGACGGCCCTTGCCTCTCAGGGATCAGGCTGCATGACCCTTGGGACTCTTGGGTCACAAAACCCGTTTCCTGAGTGATGGTCCCCAGCTTGCAAGGGTCTGGATTGGAGACCCTTGGGTCCCCAAGCTAAAACCCATTTCCATAGCAACGAATTTGTTTCCATAGCGACTGTCCCCTTTCTCTAGCGACGGTCCCTGCCTCACAGAGATAAGCCTGGGTGATCCTTGTGACTCCGTCACAAAACCCGTTCCCCAAGTGATGTTCCCGAGCTCGCAAAGGTCAAGCTTGGAGACCCTTGGGTCCCCAACCTAAAACCTTTTCCCACAGCAATGGTCCTGTTTCCATAGCAACGGTTCCTGCCTCACAGGAGTGAGGCTGGGTAACACCAGGGGCCCGGTCGGACAACCCGTTTCCTGAGCGAAGTTTCTGAGCTCGCAGAGCTCAGGCTGGGTGACCTGTGCGGCAGCAACTTAAAGCCATAGCGATGAACCCGTTTCCATAGCGACAGTCCCGTTTCCATAGCGACGGTCCCTGCCTCACAGGGGTCAGGCTGGGTGACGCTCGGGACTCTGTCACAAAACCCATTCTTTGAGTGATGGTCCCGAGCTCGCAAGGGTCTAGCTCAGAGACTCTTGGGTCCCTGCCCTGTTTCCTTAGCGACAGTCCCGTTTCCATAGCAATGGTTCCTGCCTCACAGTGGTCAGGCTGGGTGACCCCTGTGGCCCGGTCGCACAGCCTGTTTCCTGAGCGAAGGCCCAGAGGTCACAAGGGTCTTGGTCGGAGACCCTTGGGTCCCCGCTCCATTTCCAAAGCGGTTCCTGCCTTGTAGGGGTCTTGCTGGGTGACCCTCGGGACTCCGTCACAAAACCTGTTCCGCGAGTGATGGTCCCCAGCTCGCAAGGGTCAAGCTCGGATCTGTTTCCATAGCGACAGTCCCGTTTCCATAGCAACGGTTCCTGCCTTGCAGGGGTCGGGCTGGGGGACCCTCGGGACTCTGTCACAAAACTCGTTCCGCGAGTGATGGTCCCCAGCTTGCAAGGGTCAGGCTCGCATCCGTTTCCATAGCTACAGTCCCGTTTCCATAGCAACGGTTCCTGCCTCGTAGGGGTTAGGCTGGGTGACCTTCGGGACTCCGTCACAAAACCCGTCCCCTGAGTTATGGTTCAGAGTTCGCAAGGGTCAGCCTGGGAGACCCTTGGGTCCCGACCTGTTTCCATAGCGACTTTCCCGTTTCCATAGTGATGGTCCCTCCCTCCCAGGGGTCAGGCTGGGTGACCCGTGGCACTCCGTCACACAACCCGTTTCCTGAGTGATGGTCCAGACCTTGTAGGCATATGCTGGGTGACTTTTGGCCCCAAGGTGCACCCCATTTCCATAGTGACGGTTCCTGCCTCGCAGGGGTGAAGCTGGGTGACCTCTGGGGTAGGTCTCACAACCCGTTTCCCAAGTGAAGGTCCTGAGCTCGCAGAGTTCAGGCTGTGTGACCTGTGCGGCTCCAACCTGCATCCTGTTTCCATAGGGACGGTCCTGTTTCCATACTGACAGTTGCTGCCTAGTAGGGATCAGTCTTGATCACCAGTTTCCCGAGTGGTGGCCCTGAGCTCACAAGGATCAGGCTCAGTGACCCTTGGGTCCCCAACCTACAACCAGTTTCCATAGTGATGGTCTGGTTTCCATAGCAATGGTTCTTACCTCGCAGGGGTCGTGGTGGGAGGAAAAAATCCTTAAATAAGAGACACGGGGGAATGATTAATGGACTTCAATGTACACTAATGCGCAAAGCATGGGAAATAAACAAGATGAGCTTGAGCTCTTGGTACAGCAAACTAAATATGACATAATAGGCATCACCGAAACCTGGTGGGATAAGTCCCACGATTGGAATGTAATAATGGAGGGATACAATCTATTTCAGAGAAACAGACCAGACAAGAAAGGAGGAGGAGTGGCGTTATATGTCAGGGATGTGTATACCTGTGAAGAGATCCAAGATTTAGAACCTCAAAGCCAAAGTGAGAGCATTTGGGTCAAAATTAAGGGAGAGAAGAATAACAGTGACCTCATTGTGGGAGTTTACTATAGATCCCCAAGCCAAACGGAGGACATAGATGATGCCTTCCTGCAACAGATGGCCAAGCATGCAAAAGGAAGGGAGATAGTAGTAATGGGGGACTTCAATTACCCGGATATTTGTTGGATGTCAAACTCAGCCAAGAGCATAAGGTCAAACAGATTCCTCACTGGCCTTGCAGACAACTTCATTGTCCAGAAAGTGGGAGAAGCAACAAGAGGAACAGCCATTTTAGATCTGGTCCTAACCAATGTTGATGACCTGGTTAGTGGGGTAGAAGTGGAAGGATCATTAGGCGCGAGTGATCATGCTCTTCTGAAGTTTACTATACAGCGGAAAGGAGCAGCCAAGCATACTAGGACTCAATTTCTTGACTTTAAGAAAGCCGACTTCATAAAACTTAGGGAAGTGCTGGGTGAGATCCCATGGACAGTAATACTAAAACGAAAGGGAGTTCATGATGGCTGGGAGTTTGTTAAGAGGGAGATAGTAAAAGCACAACTTCAGGCAATACCAATGAGACGGAAACATGGAAGGTGCCTAAAGAAGCCAGGGTGGCTATCTAAAGAACTTTTAACTGAGTTAAGATTAAAAAAGGATGTGTACAAAAAATGGAAAAGGGGGGAAACCACCAAAGAGGAATTCAAACAAATAGCCAGCACGTGTAGACACAAAGTCAGAAAAGCTAAAGCACAGAATGAACTCAGGCTTGCTAGAGAGGTTAAAAGCAACAAAAAAGGTTTTTATGGGTATGTTCGTAGCAAAAGGAAGAACAAAGAAACAGTGGGGTCACTCAGAGGAGAAGATGGTGAAATGCAAACAGGGGACACAGAAAGGGCTGAACTCCTCAATGCCTTCTTTGCCTCAGTCTTCTCCGATAAAGAAAACAATGCCCAACCTGAAGAATTTGGAGCAAATGATTTAGCAGAGGAAACACAGCCCAGAATAACCAAGGAGATAGTACAAGAATACTTGGCTAGTCTAGATGTATTCAAGTCTCCAGGGCCAGATGAACTGCATCCAAGAGTATTAAAAGAACTGGCAGATGTGATCTCGGAACCACTGGCAGTCATCTTTGAGAATTCCTGGAGAACAGGCGAAGTCCCGGCAGACTGGAGGAGGGCAAATGTTGTCCCTATTTTCAAAAAGGGAAAAAGAGAGGACCCAAATAATTACCGCCCAGTCAGTCTGACATCAATACCAGGGAAGATTCTGGAGCAGATCATTAAGCAAACAGTCTGTGAGCACCTAGAAAGGAATGCTGTGATCACCAATAGTCAGCATGGATTTCTGAAAAATAAGTCATGTCAGACTAACCTGATCTCATTTTTTGACAGAATTACAAGCCTGGTAGGTGAAGGGAACGCAGTGGATGTAGCCTACCTTGATTTCAGCAAGGCATTTGACAAGGTGCCCCATGATATTCCTGTAAAGAAGTTGGTAAAATGCGGTCTTGACTATGCTACCACTCAGTGGATTTGTAACTGGCTGACTGACCGAACCCAAAGGGTGCTCATCAATGGTTCCTCTTCATCCTGGAGAAGAGTGACTAGTGGGGTGCCACAGGGTTCTGTCTTATTCAACATCTTTATCAACGACTTGGATGATGGACTCAAGGGCATCCTGATCAAATTTGCAGATGACACCAAACTGGGAGGGGTGGCTAACATCCCAGAGGACAGGATCACACTTCAAAACGACCTTGACAGATTAGAGAACTGGGCCAAAACAAACAAGATGAATTTTAACAGGGAGAAATGTAAAGTATTGCACTTGGGCAAAAAAAATGAGAGGCACAAATACAAGATGGGTGACACCTGGCTTGAGAGCAGTACATGTGAAAAGGATCTAGGAGTCTTGGTTGACCACAAACTTGACATGAGCCAACAGTGTGACGCGGCAGCTAAAAAAGCCAGTGCAATTCTGTGCTGCATCAATAGGAGTATAGCATCTAGATCAAGGGAAGTAATAGTGCCACTGTATTCTGCTCTGGTCAGACCTCACCTGGAGTACTGTGTCCAGTTCTGGGCACCACAGTTCAAGAAGGACACTGACAAACTGGAACGTGTCCAGAGGAGGGCAACCAAAATGGTCAAAGGCCTGGAATGATGCCTTATGAGGAACGGCTAAGGGAGCTGGGCATGTTTAGCCTGGAGAAGAGGAGGTTAAGGGGTGATATGATAGCCCTGTTCAAATATATAAAAGGATGTCACATAGAGGAGGGAGAAAGGTTGTTTCCTGCTTCTCCAGAGAAGCGGACACGGAGCAATGGATCCAAACTACAAGAAAGAAGATTCCACCTAAACATTAGGAAGAACTTCCTGACAGTAAGAGCTGTTTGACAGTGGAATTTGCTGCCAAGGAGTGTGGTGGAGTCTCCTTCTTTGGAGGTCTTTAAGCAAAGGCTTGACAACCATATGTCAGGAGTGCTCTGATGGTGTTTCCTGCTTGGCAGGGGGTTGGACTCGATGGCCCTTGTGGTCTCTTCCAACTCTGTGATTCTATGATTCTATGATTCTATGCTTGGGAATCCATCACAAAACCCCAGTGATGGTCCTCAGCTCGCAAGTGTCAGGCTGATTGACCCTTGGGTCCCCAACATGCAACTTACAACATACAACTTGTTTACATAGCAATGGTCCTGTTTCCATAGCGACGGTCTCTGCCTCTCAGTGATCAGTAGCCTCAGTGATCTGCCTCTCAGTAACCCTTCGCAGGCGTAGGCTGGGTGACCTGTGCAGCCGCAACACACAACCCATTTCCATAGCGATGGTCCCATTTCCATAGTAACAGTTCTTGCCTTGCAGGGGTCAGGCTGGTTGACACTTGGGACCCCTTCGCACAACTCGTTTCCCGAGTGATGGTCTTGAGCTCTCATGGGTCAGGCTGTGTGACCTGTCCGGCCGCAATGTATAACGTGTTTCCGTAGTAACAGTCCTGTTTCCATAGTACGGTTCCTGCCACGTAGGGGTCAGACTGGGTCACTTGGTATCCCGTCACACATCCCGTTTCCCGAGTGGTAGTCCTGAGCTCGAAGGGGTCTGGCTGGGTGACCTGTCGGACCCTAACATATAACCCGTTTCCTTAGTGAAAGTATTGTTTCCATAGTGATCATTCCTCCCTCACAGGGGTCATGCTGGGTGACTCCTGTGGCACCGTCTCACAACCTGTTTCCCGAGCGGAGGTCGTGAGCTTGCATGTGTCAGACTGGATGACCCTTGGGTCCCCAACCTAGCACCCATTTCCATAGCAACGGCCCTGTTTCCATAGTGACAGTTTCTTTTTCATAGGGGTCAGGCTCGGTGACCCTTGGGACTCCATCACACAACCCGTTTCCTGAGCGAAGGTCCTGAGCTCGCTGAGGTCAGGCTGGGTCATGCTTGGGTCCCCAACCTATAACCCATTTCCATAGCGATGGTGCCATTTCCATCACAACAGTTCCTGTCTTGTAGGGGTCAGGCTGGTTGACCCCTGGTCCACCGTCGCACAACCCACTTCCTGAGTGAAGGTCCTGAGATTGCAGAGGTCAGGCTGGGTGACCCCCGGGTCGCCAACGTACAACCTGTTTCCATAGCGATTTTCCCGTTTCCATAGCGATGGCTTTGGTATTGCAGGGGTCAGGCTTGGTGACCCCTACGGCTCTGTCGCACAATCTGTTTCCTGAGCGATGGTCCTGAGCTCGCAGGGTTCGGTTTGGGTGACCCTTGGTTACCCAAAGTACAACCCATTTCTATAGCGATGGTCCCATTTCCATAGTGACCCCTCCTGCATCGAAGGGGTCAGAGTGCGTGACCCCTGGGATCCCGTTGTACAACCCATTTCCTGAGTGACGGTTCTGGCCTTCCAGGGATCAGGCTGGGTGACCCCTGGGCCCCATCACAGAACCGGTTTCCTGAGTGATTTTTACAGCTTCACAGGGGTCAGTCTAGGGTACCTCTGTTTCCAATGGGGCCCCAGCCCAACCCCTGTGAGGCCGGAATCGTCGCTATGGAAATGGGTGTTGAATGGGGCCCCAGGGCTGACCCAGCCTGATCCCTCCGAGGCAGATAAGACACCAGGAACTTCTGGAGGTGCTGAAAAGCAGAGGCCCAATATCTAGATGGTAGCCAGATGTTCAACTAAAACTATACATCTGCACAATCCTTGAAATTGAAGCAGTACTATGATAACTCCCCGCCATATTCCCACCAGACACTGCACCATCACTCAATAATTAGGCTGGAAGGTATATTTTTTAAATCCCCCAAACCCATACATCATAGTCTTGATATCCAGGATCTCCAGTGTTCACCCAGAAGCAAAGCCTCAGGTAAGCAAGTTTGTTTCATTTACTTTTGTCTGGAGGTGATTCCATCTGTCCACATGCAGCTCCTGAAGAGGCTTGGATTGCTCTGAGAATGTGTGCTTTTATTTTGGTAAATGGTATATACATTTTTGAACAGCTACAGCAAGAACAACTAAGTGCCTATGGAACCTTATGGTCCATCACACTGATAATGGCATAAGCATTAAGGAATGGAGTTATATACATGAGTCTGGTAAAAAACACAGGTTCAGATGGAAATGAAATGCAAATAATGTTGTTTGTGATAATTATGCTAAATAAGAACAGCCACTTTTAGATCAATAGTCTTGGGAGGCTGTGATGTTCTGTCGCTGGTTTCTGAATATTGGGTGTTTGGTTTCTGATGTTAAATTTCTGTCCCTTTTTTACATGAAGAGTGATCTGTTTTTCTTATGTTAGACGGCAGAAAGACATCACTGATAGATGCCATTGTGGCGTTTGCCTCCTAGGATGGGTCAAGGAAAGGGTTAAAAGGGGTGTGATGTGATTGGCCAGTGAGAATGCAAGGGGGGAGCAAAAGATAGAGTGGGGGGTTTTGAAAGTCAGTTGAGGTTTGGGAGTTGGGAGTTGAGGCTTGGGTGTTGGAGAAGGAAAAGGGAGGCTTAGGTGTGGGTTGGCAGAGTTGTATTGTGAGAGGGTGAGAGGAATTGTTAGGTTGAGTCAGATAGATAGTTGGGAATAATTCAGTTTGGAGTTGTTAGGAACTAAGATTAGGAAACTGACAAGAGAAAAATAAACCGAAACCATACGCTTGTTCCTGCATTTAAAAATAAACTTGATTATTTGTTTATGTTAACAACTGTCTGGACTCCGTGTGTCCCCGTGAGAAGCGGGGTGGTGGCAGTGAAGAAAGCAGTCGCAGTGGTGGCACAGGGTCAATAGACCGTGAAACGTCTGGGGGCCCTGTGTGATCGCCACAGCCATGTATGCTAAAGAATACAGTTTAGGATTTGATATTGTCAAAATAATACTAATTTTTGTTTGTTTTTTCCTACAGCCATTGGGTGCTGGGAAGTATATATTTGATATTGGATGTGAACAACATGGCGAATACATCCACGAGGTAAACACTACAAATGGTAACAACTGGAGAACCCATTCATTATATATCTTAGAACTAATGAGTGACTGAACAATAGCCTGATTGAGAAATAGGACCTTTGCTGTACATCTAAGTGCAAGAGTAACAATTCTACTTGCATGCAATGCTTAATTCATATAGACTTGCATTCACCAGGTGAGAAGGATAGATACTCTGTTCTTTCAGCCAGTTGCTTTTAGCAATCCCAGGGGTGCTTCCAATTGGTGTTTGTTGAGCATTCGTTCTGATTTGTTCACATCTATTTTCTTACCATACTTTCTGCAGTAAGATAAACAGCCACTAGATGGTGGTAGCATATAACGGCTGCACAAATTAGGATGCACAAAGAAATCAGAATAAACGCCCATGGATTCCATACAGTACCTGCTTGCTATCCTCCCAACTCCTTTTGCTATGTTCACATAAACACTGGGGTTATCATAAGAAATATCTAATGATAGTAAGACTTTGGCACCTGTACTTTCCAGCATGACTGGACTTTCGTTCCGTGAGTGTTGTGAATGCTTAGCCTCCAGGATGAGAACCAGATTCTTGATATGTGTATTCCTGTTATTGGCACCTGACATGAATGACTCTCATAAGCTTGCTGTTTAGCTTTCAATGAATAGAGTATTATTCTTTTGAAAAAATGATTAAATACTGCCTTTAAAATCTGTAACTCAAATCTGAATATTAATATATTTTATTAAGTAGTGAACTGTGAATTATTAGTATTCAAATCTGCAAAAGTTGTTGAATTCAAGATCTGATATTAATGTTCTTGCCCCTTATTTCTATCCTGCAAAATAGGCAATGGCCTTCTGTACAGGGCTATGGGGAGGAATCGGCCTTTGGCAAAGCATATTACAAACTATGGCTCCAGTTTTCCAAAACTGAAACATTCATTTTAAAAATGTATTCTACGCTTTGTGAATCTTGTGCTGCAAGCCTCACTTATTCAATGAATGCGTGTTTCATTATTTTCAACAAATTTGTGTTTTGTTTCTTCTTCTGCAAATGGAAGTTTTTGACTTTGTATAGTGGAATTCATAGTTCACTTTGATTCCCTTTCCACAACTTGCTTAGCTCATGCAAACCAAAAGCAAGAGAAGAGGCAGCAAAGAACTGCCTTCTGTGCAGAACTATGAGAAGCAACCAATCATTGAAGCCTTTATCTTCAAGCAGCCTAGTACAACAGAGGTGCCCTCTGGCTTTGAAATGGAGTGTTACTGCATGGTTTGCTTGCATGTGACATAAGTTAGAAAGGCATTTGAGGGTATGGGGGGCAGAAATTAATCCTTTAGAGCATTGGTTGATATTATATACCTATAATTTGCATTTTAATATATATATATATATTAATACAACTACTTATTCTTGCAATCTCTTGCAGACTTTTATTATTAATGGCACTATTCCATTTGTGTACCCTGCAATATTGGGGGAAATAATTCTTTGTGCCCTAGAGTTTCCAGATAGCAACATGGATATATTGTTAGGTTATAGTGAACGTCTGGAGCAGTGCAGTAGCATGGGGAGGATGGTGGCAAGGAAGACTGATTGGGTGGGCTCACTGCTGGGATGGCCAGTAGCATGCATACCTAAATATTACTGGTCCTTTGGGAAGAATGTTTGAGAGGCTGTGCAATAAAGAGACGTTAAAGGGATTCTTATCTGTACTTCTCATATAGCACTTACAAATGTACTGCTATGTCTTATTATTAACGTTCGTTTTATTTCTATACCTCCTTATAGTTTCAAGAAAAAAAATTCAAAGCTGTTTACAACCTACATCAAAACATCAAATAAAACATAACTGAAGAAAGTTTAATATAAAGTATACATTCAAAGGAACATAATTAACATAATTAACATGACTAAAATATTATCTTAAAGATTTCAAACTAAAACATTGCAAAGGAGGTAAATACAGATTGCACATTTAACACAGTAAAGTTAGCAAACAAAAATTGTCTTAAACATTTCAAAAGAAAGCATTACTAAATGAAATCAAATATAAAATGCACATCTGAAACAGTATAATTAACAAGAGAATAAAACATTATCATAAGCATAGAACATATCTGCTGCTGCTGCTCTTAGGCTCAATGACTAAGAGACAGCTAAGATAGTCTTACAAATCATACAAATGAAGATGTTGATAAATCTTAAGGGCTGCCTTGGATGTAATGGCAAGTCATAGCTTCCTTCTATATGCACCTGCATAAGCCTCAAACTTCTCCCTGCCACAAGGATGTGCTCAAAAGCTGTCACTTCAAAACTAATCACAATTTGCTATTACATCCAATAGTAGCGGATGGTGTGGCAGAGCTGCCTTCAAGCACCAGAGTTGCAGCAAATTACCTGGCTGGTGGAGGGGGTGGCGGCAAGGTTGGGGCTATGCAGACACACCGATGGAAGTGCTGGATTGGCTCCACCAGTGTGTCCATGCAGCCTTGCCACACCCCAGCACTGTCCAGGTAAGCTGCAGCTACACCAGTGTTGTAAGGGCAGCTCTTCTCCCCTGCACCAGCTTCTACTGACATCCAAACTTGGTTCTGTTAGAAACCATAGTTTCAGGTGTATTTGGGAACAATACCACTCAGTCTTTACCTCGATAAGACAAGTTTGTACCATCATACATAGGAAAATAGCTGACATGTAACAAGTAAACCTATGCTGGTCAACCCGGCCAGATGGGTGGGGTATAAATACAGTCGTATCTTGGATCCCGAACGCCTTGCGACTCGAACATTCTGGCTCCTGAATGCCGCAAACCCAGAAGTGGGTGTTCCGGTTTGTGAATGTTCTTTGGAAGCCGAATATCAGGGGCGGCTTCCGCTTGAGTGCAGGAAGCTCCTGCAGCCAATCAGAAGCCGCACCTTGGTTGTCGAACGTTTTTGGAAGTCGAGCGGACTTCCGGAACGGATTCCATTCGAGAACCAAGGTATGACTGTAATAAAATTATTAGTAGTACTAGTAGTAGTACTGTGGGCATCAGACAAGTGTCTCTGGGGAGTGTATCCTGCAACCAGGGTGCCTGTGCCACAAAGCTCTGATTTCTAGTCATTGCAGCAAGATGGCAGCAATTAGAGAAGGGCCTCTCAGAACAGCTGTTTAAAAGCTGGCATGTGTTGTAGCGAATGTCTATAACAGAGGCTGGATCAGGATTCCTTCTGGATCACTTTGATGGGGCATTGGAGCAACCAAAGCTGTTAACAAAGACTGTGGTGTTGATGTGGGCCTGTGTATTGTTGTAGGTTGAAAGAAGGGTGTGTGTGTGTGTGTGTTTATAATGAAACAGAAATATGTTATGAGTTATAGGACTGGTCATTTCCTTTTTCATTCAAATCTGTATCCTGGATATTCATCTGATCTTCAGGAAAAACCAGAGGAAGAAGAGGAAGAAGAAGTTATGGCTCCATCTATTCCAAAATGGAAAGCATCAAAAATTACTGCCCTAACACTCTGGGCACCTGAAGAACCACCTCCCCCTCCTCCAGCAGTAGAGGTTGCAATAGTTGAAGAACCAACACCTCCAGGTTTGTATTTTGCTGCAGGATCAACCCTTTATTCACTGAAGTGGTCCATCTACTACATTCATTTCAATGGGTCTCACATTTTGCAACATTAGTGAGATGAATGTTTTATGATACTGCACTATGCAGGAATTTCTAAATAAAATTAGGTCCAGGAGCATGGAGGATATATCCCACCACTCAGTTTGGAATGTGCTGCGTGATAATATCTGTGCATGGAGAAATTCAGAGATTGTTTGACCCGCATAGGTGATTGGAACTTTCTTAGATATAGGGGACGTCAATGCGATCTCCTGTGTGGCATGGCAACAGAGGTTTACAAAACATGCACACAGATTGAGGGTATATTCAAATATGGGGGGGGGGGGGTCAATAATAAAGCCCTGTTAACTCTATAGCCAAGGCAGAATGATGTTTTCGCTCAAGAGCCATATTCTCTTATGGCTATATGCTGGTGATGGGTGGACCCAAAGGAAAGTGGGGTTCCTCACACGCTCTCTTTCATGCACACACATGCCCACACACATCTGTTAGCATACATTCATGTACATACACAAAATTCATATATGTCACACACATACATATTCATGCATATACACATTCACTTGCTGGTAAATAAACTTTTAAAAAAAGCCTCCCATTGTGACAATGACTGGCTTTCTCAAGCTTTATTGCCATGCAGGAAGCAGGTATTTGAGGAAGGGGGACGGTTGCCACATGAGGAGAGGGTTCCTTGCTGTGACTCCCCCACCCCCTTAAAATCTCCCTCCCTCTCCCCCATAGTGCGACTATGGCACTTGGGGGGAAAAAACTATCCCATGGGAAGGTTGGTTAAATTCCAAAGGCCTGGGTAAACAGAAGGGTTTTTATCTTGTCCCAAAATGAGGCTGATGTGGAGAAAAACCAAAAATAATTTAGAAAAGCTTGATATGGGAAGGAAGCTGATGATGACCATCGTAGGACCAGAATGTTGCCTCAATAACTTGTAACCTAAATGAAGCTAATAAGCAGGGCAGCAATGCTTTTGTTCTTCTAACATTTTATTTTTTCTTTCTGTTTTCCACATCAGCTGATGACACTGCAACTGAAGTTCCTTCTGAAACTACTGAGCAACCTGCAGAGGCAACAGAGCCCACTGAAGAGACATCTCCTCCTAAAGAGGCTGAGGAAGAAGATGAGACAGCTAAAGAAGAGCAAGGTGAGGGCTAGTGCAGGGGTCAGCAAATTTTTTCAGCAGGGTCCACTCTCCACTTTTTCACCACTGTCCCGCAGACCTGGGGGGGAGGGCTGGACTTTATTTTGAGGGGGGGGGGAGAACAAATAACTATGCCCCACAAATAACCCAGAGATGCATTTTAAATAAAAGCACACATTCTACTCATGTAAAAACATGCTGATTCCCAGACCGTCCACGGGCTGGATTTAGAAGGCGATTGGGCTGGATCCTGCCCCCAGGCCTTAGTTTGCCTACCCATGGGATAGACAGAAGGTGCAGTGAGTGATTAAGCTGCTCCCTTGCTTAGACGGGATATTGGCATCCTATTTTTTCCTTGTACCTAGAGGTGTACTACCCTTGTACATAGAGATTCCATTTTGTTATCATGGACAATAAATTTGACAAAAAATGTTCTTTGTGGAAACAGACACATGGATAACAACGTAAAGACATAGCTACATCTAACCCAGCAAGGCTTTGCAAGGGTTACCTGCTTGCAAAGTCACACAATCTAGTCCACAGTGCTCCACTGCAGTACAGTGCTGCCAAAAAAAAAAAAGCCCAGCTGGCTCCCTCTGCCCAAGGCTACAGGAAGGTGGTAGAGGGAGGCTCCCATCCTTTTCTGTCCCATTGGCATCAATGGGAGGAAAAGTCACTACATCAGCTCCTGTTCAACCACAAAGCTGCACTTAGGATGGGGCATAAGACGCCTTGGCCAGCTTTATGATTCTGGTCTGGTGGTTTTTTAATTCTGTGTTTCTATAGTGTGAGTTACAAGCCTGATATTTCAGAAATAAATAATCATCCCTGTTGTACTTCTTTCCCTCCATTTCTTTTTTTGCCACAGCTGCAGTCATAGCAGAAGAAAAAGAGGAGGAACTTGAGGCCCAGGACTAAAGGAAAGAAGTGACAAATGTTGCATACAAAGAAATGAAGCTCAATCCAGTCAAGGTTAAGTCCTGTTAGTTTTAATTGAGGTATACTCACATGCTTAACTTTCCCATTGAAACCAGTGGGACTTAAAAGTAGTTGATTTTGATGGGATTGTGCCCATACTCCTTTGGCAGTGCACTTATTATCTGAACTGCTTCTTTCATATTTCAAGGGGCAGCAATAGTCTCACTGCTGTGGCAAGGGGCAAAAGTCTGCCCTTCCTTCAGCACTCACTTGTGCTCCTCCTCTTCTATCCTGTCTCCCTGCCATCAAATAGGTGGTGGTGGTGCAGAAATGTTCTTTTTAAATTGAAATGTCTTTGAATAAAATATAAGTTTGGTTGTTCTTGAATCTATGGTTTCTGGGGTGTGGTTTTTTAAAATTATTATTAAATACAGAATATAGCCGAACCAAGTTAGACTGTGGGCATTTTGCTTTTGCTTTTCTGTAATGGAAAAGAAAACCTGCATTGACTAGATTGTACTTTTGACTTAAAACTGTTCTCTTCCACGTTTGATCCTATGTTAGCAACAGTGATGTTTTCATACACATAGGTGGCGTAAATGTTAAGCTACAATTTAGCGCTATACAAATGATGCTGAGTGACCCTGGCACTCAGACACCTCCTGCTCCCTGGTGCATTTCTTCCTCCCTGTGGAGGAAATAAGAAGCTTTAAGGCTGCAGTGAGGAAGAAGTGCAGGTGGCTAGATTGGGGGGACCAAGGGAGCAGAAGACATCTGTGGCGTTCGTACGGAGCCCCCGGTCGTCTCACGGACTATTGACCTGTACACCACTAATCTGCTGTCACCAACCAGGTCCTCCCTGGTAAAACACTTAGTCTCAGTCAGTTTCTTAAGTTAACAAAGAAGAGTGTAGTTTATTGCAAATACAAATAAACTTTAACCGCATTCAAAACGTTGTTACTCTTTACCTTCTTAGTCTTATTTTATCCTGTCTCTAACTCTTCTACCTCCCCTCACACCAGAACCAACTGCACTGTCTCTCTGTTTCCAGCTGTCTGCCAACTGCTTTCCCAACTGCCTTTCCCAACCAACCAACCCCACTAACTCACACCCAAACATTGGGCTAAGCCCCTTTTATAAACAGGTAGGCTCCGCCTCTGGCTTTTCTATTGGTCTACCTATTAACTCTTTCTCTCCTCCTGTACAGACATTTTCAAACGAACTGGCAAATGCCACAACATTTCATCTGGTCCCTCCTCAAACCTGGCAGCACCTTGGGCATGCCCAGACACTTGGATGCCAACCACTAAATCAATAAAGCTTCGATCCCCCCTTTTCCTCCACTAAAAACACATACAGTTTTCCTTTGGAACTGCCCTGTTAGCTGTAATAGGGTACTCAGAAATAAATGACGACTGACTCATGTACTACATTTTTATCAGGAAAAAAAATAAAAATAACAAAAAATACACATGATAAATACAAATATATCTTTTAAAAACATGTTGATACAAAACATGCTACGCTGAGCTGCCAATAGATTTCTGCAGATTGGCTGCAATGAGCCAGGTGTATTCCAAATGAGGTTTTCAAACAGTTATGTCAAGTGCCTTCATTTTTGTTTTGGTCCACTAGATGTCATCCTAGATTTGCTATACAAGCACTCTCAAATTGCAGATTTAAGAACAAATATTCAAACTTCTGTCAACACCTGGTGTCATCATTCCAAAGTCAACAAAGTTACCCACAAGCTTTTATGGTGCCTCAGGACTATAGATCAGACTGCTTGTCCTCAGCATTTTAATCTACTTTCATGCAATGGCTCATGGCTCCAAATCCCGATTTCATTCAGGCCAAGTGTGGCAGCCACTTCCGGCAGCTGAGTTTGAATGTAGTGAAAGGGCAGGCAATTGTTAGTTATTTAATTCATTATTGTATCTTTATACTCCCAGGGAGAGACACTTGTGGGATTTTCTGCCTTGGGTGTGTGCCATTTTCTGTTCTATCTCTGGCAGCCAAATGAGGCCATAGCCAGCCCTGAGGCCATAGTCTGCTTCTCAGAAATGATGTATAAAGCACATGTGAGATACTCGCTTGTAGGGTTTTCCAGAAGAACATGATTATAAAACCCCAAAGAAGATGCATGCTTTGTTGAGAGAAAGCGCAGGGCCCTTACAGAGGAGGCACTGTGTAGATATTTTGGCAGTTCTCTCTGATTGACCAGGGTTGAAAAAACCAGCAGCAGAGCAGAAACCTCTTTACTGATATTCTAAGGCACTTCCAGACAGTCACAATTTTGTGAGTGGGATTCAAGAGCATATCAGCAAACTCATGTTATGCAACAAAAGTAAACTTGGAACTCTTGAGCAGCAAACCTGCTTAAAAAAATTGGACTTTTTGCAGAAAGGAAATTAATAGGGGAATGGACTGAAAAGTGTGGGATTGTTTGATGCAGCATTGTATAACCTTCCTACAAACAAATCAGAATGAATCCCAGTAAACAGGTCATCTGGGAGCAGCCCTAGACAGCTTTCCCCCAGAGGGTGACATGAGAAAGGTGTTGTTGAAGACTAAAATGGGGAACCTCCCATCAGCCCCAGCCAGCCTGGCCAGTGGTTTGGGATGATGGGCATTGTAGTCTAGCAACATTTGAAGGCTTACAGGTTTTCCACCCTAGTCTAAGAACTTGAGAGAGGCTAAGTTGCCCATAATGTGTACACACATTCCACTATTGCCTTCAGTAAATTGGTTTTGGAGGGTTTTTTAGTGTTTCAAAAACCTGCACAAGCTTATTTTACCATTGGCAAGTACTGCTTACTGCCAGCTGGGGGAGAATGGAGGTTGCAGATCAGCATTGGGCAGGATCCTTAGTCTAAGTGGACAGGGGATAGCCTGCCTCCAAAGGATCTGCTTATCCCCTTAAAGGGATCCAGGAAGAGGTGCTTTTGTCTGGATACCCAAGACAGGGGGCTGATGGGCCATAGCACCCCCAAAATGGTGACCTTGGAGGGGTTGCCTTGATTTAATGCACATCATAGGGCAATCCTTAACCTTGGTTAACACAACCAAATAATGAACTGGGCTGGTTGACTCAGGATACATACCCAATGCTTATGCCAAAACCTGCAGACATCTGTAATCAATAAATTTGTGGCCTATTTAAATCCCAGTTGGTTGTTTTGTGGTTATTGCAACTTTATTATGCCTTGACCCCACTGCCCATGACTCCATTGTGTCTGGACCTGCAACAGTGGATAAAATAGGTGTGTGGATCAAGGGCACTTAAGTCTTTTAAAAGCAAACAATCATATGCCAGACCCAATCCACACTATACTCCAAAGTGACTGTTAGCCAGGAGCTGTCCTGAACGCCTCCCATCTGCTGTTGTGATAGAGCAAGAAAGGGAGAGGAAGACTAGGGGAAGATGGAATTTTGTCAGCAGAAGACATGCTGTCTATAGCATGTGTTTGTGTGCAGAATGCTTCATCTTAGAATTTAAGTGAGGACAGAATCTAAAGTAGTCGTCATGATTTTATCACACAAATGCCAACTCAGGAAATCACTGGCAGATATGGAACTGAAATGTGAACTTGATATTATCAGTGATGTACAGTTTTTGCAACAGCAACAGCAATACTTTTATTCTTGCTTCATAAAAAGAACTGTAAGGCATTTCACAGTTCCCGTATCTAATTACTGCTGCAGTTATTTGATGGAAGCAAGTGTGGGAATCAGAGGAAATTCCACGCCTCTTTATTACAGTAGAAATGCAGTTAAAAGTGAAATGTGTGGATTTTATTTCTCGGTTGAAGAAAGATGGAAACAAAACCAAAAAACCATAAACGCATTTCACGTAAAATGTAAAAGCCAGTTCCCAAGTTCCATTCCATTATTTTGCTGTGACCAAGAAACAGCCTGCAGAGCAAGGTTTTGAAATAACAGCGAGATTCTGTTGAATCAGAAAAATACAAATCCACAATTTGAGTGAACATTGCTTAATGATCCGGAAGGTTGTGCTTCCAACTGAATGGAGCATTTGCTCCATGGGTTAACATCTTGACTGGTGGCTTCATCATTTGCCATTTCTTCTCTTCTTTAAGCTCTTCACAGAAACACATGCCCAGTGAAGGAATCTAGTAAAGCAGAAAAGATTTCAAGATGGGGTTTTTTTTAGGGCAAGAAAGGAAGTTACCCCATATAAGCCAACACCACCACGAGGTAACTGAATAGTTTTCATTATCCAAGAGTGTTAGGGGCAAGTCACTCGAGACGTTTAAAAGCAACAAATAATGGCTCACAAGGGCTTGAAGGAGTGAAGGTTATTTAAGCAGCATAAAGTGGCTCAGAGGATCTGATAATTATGCTGTGGGTCCCTCTTTCTTCACTAACAGCACAAAGGATATTGTCAGCCAAATTCTAGTAATTTTCAAGGGTAAGGGGGAAAGCATAGTTCACTTGACTGCAAATTAAAAGGATTAGGTATCAAGCGAGGGTAATGACTGACTTCTGCCTGAAATCCTGTTGTTTTGTTACCCACATGTGTACACTCAACTGCTTCGATCGACGGAACTGGCACCACTGCAGGTGCCACATAATACCCATTCCACATTTATAAGAACTTTATTGTTTAGTGTTGCACCACCTGCCCTTTGGAACCCCCTGCCTATTGACATCAAACAGACACCTTCACTGAACTCTTTTCGGTGCCTGCTAAAAACATTCTTCTTTAGACAAGCCCACACAGACGCTTAGAAAGCTGAGGTAATTTTAATCTGTTTTAATACTTGTATGTTTTAAGGTACAGTTATTAATCCCCCCCCCCCATTTTATTGTTTTATCTTTTTGTAAACCCCTTTGAGATTTTGTTTTGTTTTCACAACCAAGCGGTGTCTAAATTTTAATAAATAAATAAATAAATATTGTTAGGCGAGCAACCAGTCTGATTTGGCACAAGGCAGTTTCTTCTGTTTCTAAGAGCAAACATTTTGTGAACACTGTGAATGCAGAGCAGAAAGGCAGGAAACTGCTTTGTACAGAATCAGACCACTGGTTCTTCTAACCCAGTACTTTCACTGGCAATGATTCTCCAGGATCTTGCGGGGTGGGGTAGGTTTCCCAGCCCTTTCCTGAGATGCCAGGGATTGAATCCTGGACAACCTGCATTGCAAAGGATGTTCTCTGCCACTGATGTTCTCTGCTATGGTCCTTATGGCAAGAAAAGTCTTAATCTCTGATGATTATGCACATAATAGGGGCAAACAAGCCTGAACAACCAAGTTATTTAAAGCCAGTGTGGTTGGAATGTTGGGAAATGACCTGGGAGACCGGGTTCAGATCCCCACTTGGCCTTGAAGCTCACGGGGTGAGCTTGGACAAGTCCCTGCCTCTCAACCTAACCGCTTCACAGGGTTGTTGTAGGGATTAAACGAGGGGAGGGAAAACCACAAATGCCACCTTGAGCTCCTTGGATAAAAAGGTGGGCTATAAATGCAATAGATAAGAGAGAGCCTTACCTTTCGAATGAACTGGGGAAAGTCACCGCTCTTTCTGGCAGGAAGACCCAGTAATGGTCGAGTGAGGGAATCTAGAGATGAGCCATGGCCAACAACCAGGATGGTGCCTATTGTTAGAAAGGGATCTCCTTAGAATAGTTTATTAAAGTAGTGCGGGGGGGGGGGACTTCAGTGCTGCAGGAGGACAAATGCAGCCTTCCACATTTCCCTTTGGACTCTCCCCAAGCCACCCATCTCACTTGCACTACTTTGCACCTCTTTGTGTGCTTTTGCCAGGCTGGAATGTGCCCTTGCGTTCAAGCAGTGGCCCTTGCTTGCCTGGATGAAGGCTAAAGAGGGCTGTATGAGGAGTGTGTGTAGAAACTAGCCTACAGTGGAAAGGTAAAATTTACATTCATTGCTCTGCTCATTTTTGCCTCTGGCCCCTCCCACCATTGCCACGTGGCTCCTGGAAGGTTGCTGAGAAAGGAATGCGGCCTTTAGACTGAGATGATGATGATTTATTATTTATACCCCGCTCATCTGGTAGGGTTTTCCCACCCCTGAAGAAGTACTAGTGGTGCTTGAGAACCTTCAAGTCTGCATATGTTCTAGCCCGCCTATATTTTGGCTGCCATAAAGGCATTTTTTAAATAGCAAACTTGTGCTTGTGATTCTGTCCTTGAAGATTCAAAGCAATGAAATCAAGAGTTACCATAGAGTTACCTTCGGTTGCACAGGAGCTGACAATCTGTTTTATACTTGCAGAGCATCTGTTCACGTAGTCCTCATAGCTTTCGGATGCCATCAGAGAAGAAAGAGGAAAATGACACCTGTTAACAAAATCCACTTGGTTAACATTCGTTGGCTCAAAGGAAATGTTAGGCTTGGAACATTTGAATGCTATTCCAGGCTCCATCACTTAACCTGCTTGATGGTTTTAGGAAATTGTTCATTTATAGCATGAGTGGGGAACCGTATTTCACCAGTGGGCCAGATCCTTATCTCCCCCAACCCTGTATGGGACAACTTTGACAGGTAGGTAGAACCACTCACCTGATGTCATCATGATGTCAGGTGAATGATACCTGCCAAAAGTCAAAGGAGGTTGCTGTAGCTACTAAGGTGACTGGCAGTAACGGCAACCTCCTTTAAGAGGCACTTTCAGCACCTTTGAAAGAGACTTGATGTAGCTGATCAGCAGTTATAAAGGGAAGCCCCTTTATAATCAAGGGGTAGAATCTATAGAACATGTCCTTCTGTTTTGTAATGGATTTGATGGAAGATAAAAACCCCCAAAGTATTGCTGTTAGTGCCTAAATTTCTATCAGTAGTGGTGAGAACAAGAGAAATACCCAACATCTGAAACAGCATCTTCAGGGACTAGCTTGAAATTATTGTAGCTTTATATAAAAGTTTTTATGTTACCCTTTTGAATCTGTTTTTCTCTGAGGTTCCAGTGTTTTGGTCTATTGGTGGTAATAAATGGATTGATTTGATAAGGGGAACAAACAACAAAGAAAAGTATTTTTCCAGCAAGCCTTCCTCGCAGCCTTAGGGATTTGATGAGCAAAACATGCCCCCGCTGCCCTGAGGTCACTGAAGTATAGAAGTTGTTTGGATTTGTGCCCCCCTAAAACCCCTCTATAAGATTTATATATTTATATATAATATATAATATTTATATTATTTTGTTTTCTTAATTAATTTTCTATCCTTCCAAGGTGCCCAGGGTTGGAAAATAACATTGTTGTAAAACTACTTTTGATAAAAGGGGAGGGGGGATGATTTTGCTAACAACTCCCTTTAAAGCTGAGGATGTTGTTCTGTGCTGAGTCATACAACAAACAGATAAGAGTTGTTTTCCCACCCCCTCCCAGAGCACACACATGGTCAGCCCAAGTCATTTTTTTTATCAGCTGAACAATTTCCACAGTTGAATCATTCACCGCAGCCTTTTGCCAAAAGGACTCCAAGAGGAAGCTACGAGGCTACAATCGATCCTGTGCTCGTTATTGTTTCCTGTTCTGTTTGAGGTTTTGCAAACTGCACTGAACCACAGAACTCCATTGCCACAGAGGGTTAAGAAAGAGAAGACTAAGCACGGTTGATGAAAGTGCAAGAATAATTACTTCTTACAAAGTATGCAAACTTTTTGTACCTATAATATATGGTATTATTGTTCAGAAATGTGATTAATCATAGAATCCAAGCTGCTTTGCTTCTAAAGTATCTCCACCAACACCCATCATTGCACTAGCAGCGACTGCTCTTGATTCTTCCCCAACACTTGCTTGTTATGTATTTCGTTTTAAAATGTGTTACCTTTACTTTGATATATTCTGCAACTAGCCTAGATCAAGGGTAGTTTGGGGGGGGGGGTCTGATCTGGATCCCCGAGCCATTTTTTCTTGCCTCTCTAAAGACCTTGCCAATTTTAGCAGCAGTGGCAAAATGAAAATAATAGAAAGTACACACTGTGCTAGGATAAGTGAGGCCCAGTGCTTGGATGGGGATGCAAATCACCCCCTCCTTGATCTTCAGTTTGATCATTCAGTGAATGGAAGGGGGCATGGGGCAGCTGGGAGGTGGGGGACACAGTGTGCCTGTGTCTACGTGTCTGCCTTAGAGTACATACATGAGAGAGTATTGGCTGCGTAAGAGATAACATGGGCCTTGGGCAAATAAAGCTTAGTCATAGATAATATGACAACATTATACACTATAACGGATGTACTATCAACCTCATTGATTTAAGAGAGCTCAGTTTTCTCCTGCCCCTCTCCCCCCAAACCCTAGTTGCAATGGAGACAAGACTACACTTCCCTTCTGCTGTCTAGCTCATTAAAAGAGGCATTGGTTTATTGCACTGGAAGAGCTTATTTCTACGCTCTTGTCTGCATACTGTAACAGAGCATAGAGTTGGCCTTAGGTGCCCAAGCCCAAGAAGACTCTGTCTCCTTGATTCAATGACCTCCCCTTACACCATACCACTTGCTTGTTCCAGCCACTGGTGCTGCCTATTCAGCAGCAGCTTATAGATTTTCTTATAGTTAAGGGATACTCTGCAGACATTTTGCTAAATAATAAATAAGTTAAATAAATAAGGGCATCACTTAGACACATAGGACTTAAGAATTTAAGAACAGCCCTGCTGGATCAGACCAATGATCTTATTCATCTAAAATTCTGTTTCCAGCAGTTACCATCTAGATGCATTCGGAAAGTACATAAGCAAGGCATAAAGGCAACTTTAATGTTTATCAGCCAACAATTGGCTTTCTGTTGGGCAGAAGCAAGGAATGGGTTTTCTTCTCTTGCTCCAGTCCTAAGGCCAACAACACAAATGTGGGCCCTCAGCTTCTAGCACTAGCACAGCCTTTTCTCTAGCAAGGAACACAAGCAAAGGAATTACTCCAGACTTGCAGAGATAAGTGAATCATCATTTCCAGGTCTGCCTTTCACAGGATGTTGTAGTGGCCACTAAACCATAATGACAACAGGAGCAAATAGAATTGGGCTGAATTTCTTAGAAGTTGGCTTGCAGTACTCCCATCTAATTCCCGACTGTAGTATTAAATGATTAATACTACATCTGACAATGAATAGAGACTATCCTACCTGAGTGAATAAGAACACACTTGCTACATTCTGTTAATTCTGATGACCATAAAGAGAAGTGTTTGGTTCAGCACTGGGTAGTCACTCACATCATAACATTTAGGCACCATTCTGGAAACATGCTCATGGTTTGTCTCACTCCAGAGGAACCGTGAGCTGTAACCAAGGTTTGTTCTTGGTTTCCCACTTGTGGTTCGGCTGGTGGAGGTTCAGGCAGAGCACTAAGCCAAACCATGGCTTGGCCACCAGCAGCTTGGCAGCAACAGGACTGGGAGAAGTAGTACAGTGAAACATGTACATTTACCCATTTGCGCTAAGCCATGGTTTGGCTTAGTATTATATGCTAACTGGGTTTCTGTAACTGTAGCACTTACTTGTATGTGGTATCTATACTGTAATTGGCCTCTGTCAATTCTCTCTGTGTCATAAAAGAGGGAACAACTGTGCTTATCTCCCATTTAGTCCATTCAAAGAGTCCAGGTTCTATACAAATCTTGGCTTTTTGTTCCATTTGAAGCCCTGCAATAATGAAAGCCGATATTATAACAAAGAAAAGCATATAGAACCTGTTTAAGACCAAATCTTGCATTCAATAAACATTTCAAAAAGTCTTAGGAAAAGTCTTATGTGGTGTGATCTGGAATAAGTAATGTCCCAGAGGTTAATTATTTTGTCTGTCTGTTTCTCTCCCTCAGGTCGGGCTGGGATCAGCCACGTGTCCTTGCCCTCTCGGTGCTCTCCTACCTCTCCTTTCAGTGGTGGCAAGGTTGGGGCTCCCCTCTTTTTTCTCCTTCCTCTTTCTCTCTCTTCCTTCTCCTTCTCTTCTCCTCCTTCTCCCTGCATCAGCTCCGGGGTTTTCCTAGCCCCGGAGAGCAGCTGGGCAGTCGGCTGGGGTGGCCAGGCGCTCTTGTTCCCAGCTCAATTTGGGTCACAGGGGGGGGGTGTCAGTGGTTCCCTCAGTTGACACGCTGGGCGTCCCAGGTTCCCCCTCGGCAGTGGCGGCAGCGGCGGCAGTCGTCTCAGCAGCCCGGAGCCAGCATGGTAGCGCAGTTGGCTCTTGCTGGCTTCAGGAGTTGCCCACTGCCGTGGCGCCCACCATTTTGCCTCGCCAGAAGCCCCCATATGAGGTGTCTTGTGCCATTGAACCAATCACACAACATTCATTCCCTACTAATAAATCTACAACACTTAAAATATAAATCTGGGGACATTAAATGAAATCTGGGGACATTCCGGGGACGGATTTTGTCTGGGGACAGATATTTGTAAATCCGGGGACTGTCCCGGTGAAACAGGGAAGCCTGGTAACCGTAATGTATGGTGTGCATATAGCCTAACAGAACAACCAAATCAACTGCCTGAACTGGCTTTCTCACTTTGCCTAGTGGTAGAACTGGCGCTGAGAAAATGCTTCTCCTTAAAAATAATTAAGACGCCAGCACACCACTTCAGCCTTGATTGGTTCCATACATCCTTTCTTTCAGAAAGGGTCACTTACCTTCTAATACATATTGAGAAGTTTGGATACAGCGTAGTGCTGGGGAAGAGTAGACACAGCTAACTATCACTTCCTTCTCAAGCAGGGCTTCTCCTGAGAATAAAGAAGCACAAAAAAATCCTTCACAAAAAGAAAATATGGGTGCAAAGCATGTTTATATGGATTGTGGGTGGGGGGCTTTCATTCCAATATGTATTGTTTTGTGTTCTAATATACAATTGAAATGGATGGACTCACAAGGGATACTTTTTGAATTAAGAAGCAATGAAGAAGACTAGAGTCTTTGTGGAAATTGGGTCGAAATTTATGATTCTCATTAAACAATTCTGTAAAGGGTGCCATTTTATTGCCTGAAATATATTCACACCTATTTCTGTTTAACTCTGAGTTACTGTTTGTCTTTCTACTAGTGTTGCCCCACATTACAGCCCTTGTGAGCTGCTATGTTTTTGCTCTTCCAAAAGTAAGCTGAAAGTAAAATTAAATGGAAGTTCCATGGCCCACACAAGCGCTTCATAGAGTGCTATATTATCCAGTAATTCATTGCTGCCCTTACCATTATTACATAGAATGAGGTGGTCATTCTCAGCCTTAAAAGCTGGTCAGCAGCCCCAGGCCATTCCTCCCGAGCCCCCCAGCCATTTCCCTCAGTTGGAGGAGAAAGCTGTGTGTACCACGCCAGGTCCTGTGCTTGCCTAAGCTAGCTTGAAGCCTTCAGTTAAAGTGGAGAACACTTTCCCATCACCAGTGCTGAACTTAGGTGGGCATCTTGTCCTTTGCCTCAATATATCTTTGGCCAGCCCTGAGCAACGCCCTTCTCCATGACCAAGATCTTCCACCTGTTCGGCAAAAGGCACCCAGATACATCTGTTGCTTGTTTAAGTTTTGACCAAAGTTTGGTTCATGCAGGCTTCTGGTTAAACGAGATGCTAATTTCTGGTGAGAAACTTTGCTGTCATTAATGAGAATGAGATCATGGATTGAGGACACCTGTGTTATCCAATATGAACTGGGCTTAAATGCTGTTATGGTGGACAAGCTCATTGTGGCTGGATACCTTCATGGTGAGATACCACGTCCACCTTACAGTTCTGGAAAGCTACTGCCAGCATGGTCTCTGATTGACTATGGAAAATCTGAACCACCAAGCCCTTCTTTCTGTTGTCCCAACTTCTGTTTAGCTTACCTATTAGTCTAGACTGGAAAATACCACAACATGATAAAGGAGGATCATATTCAAAGTTCTTGATGCTATCTTTTCGATTTGGTAGACTGGTGGGGTAATTGAGGTCAGCTCGATGATATTTTCCTGGAACAAATTCAGAATGCTTTTACAACTAATGCCAGAACATCCACAGCAAATCTAATTTTATTTCGCTTAGGTTTGCTTTTAATCCATTATGGCCTAGGTGTCCTTAGGATGCCACCACTATTACAATCTCAATTCCCCACCCATCCAATAGAGTCATAGAATCATAGAATTGTAGAGTTGGATGAGACCCCAAGGGTCATCTAGGCTAACCCCCTGCAATGCACAAATCTCAACTAAAGCATCCATGACACGTGGCCACGCTACCTATGCTTAAAAACCTCCAATGAAGGAGAGTCCACAACCTTCTGAGGGAGTTCATTCCATTGTTGAAAAGCCCTCACTGTCAGAAAATGTTCCTGATGTTAAGTCGGAATCTCCTTTCTTGTAACTTGAATCCATTGGTTCAAGTCCTACCCTCCAGAGCAGGAGAAAACAAGCTTGCTCCATCTTCCATGTGACAACACTTTAGATATTTGAAGATGGCTATCGGATATCGCCTCAGGCTAAAATACCCAGCTCCTTCAACTGTTCCTCATAAGGCTTGATTTCCAGACCCTATCTTGGCCTACTTTTACTGATTTTAGAGTCTGATGCATAAGTTGCACAGCCCCTGAAAATGCTGCTTTATTAATTTATGATGAACCCATTTCAAACTCAAGGCAACTTGGGAACTCACAGAGAGATCATTTCCATTCTCAACAGGGTTTCCAGGGAGCAGATGGGCTAATCATTTTTGTTTGTTCATTACTGTTAATATGATACATTGCTTTAGGTCAAATCTGCTGTATCAGATCCCCAACCTTCTACTTACCATCTGCATCAAAACACTGCTGGAGCCAAGACTTCCCAAACACTTGATCTACCCTTTCTCCGTGGCGAATAATCAGGAGGCCTCTTGGGACTGTGCTTTTCCCAGGGAGCTGGAAGAAATTGCATTACAACTCTGCTCATTAAAATGACAGAAACTTTTAGATAACAAGAAGTTTAAATGAGCAGAAGTATTATTCGCACCATGCTGCACTGGCATGGCCTCTACAAAATGGCACTTCTATAAGTTTTAAGTGCATCTTTTTTTTTTTTTAAATAATTTTTATTAAAGTTTTAAATAACAAAGAAAGAAAAGAAAAACATACACAATACATATAACAAAAACACAAAAAAAAGAAAACAAAAGCAAGATTCAACAGTAAAAATACAAAAAAACATAACATTTAAAAACAATATCTCTTTTTCATTTCCGTTTTTTAGTTACTTATTTTCTGGACTTCCTCATACCTCCCTCTTTTGTATTCCAATCCAGATTTATTTGTCCATCAATTTCTTTTCCACTTTTTTAATCCCAATCTTTAACTTTAATAAAATATTGAAATATATAACTTCAATTTCTTTAAACCTGATCTTTAGTCTTAATATCATATAACTTTAAAATTTTCCCTCTTAATGTCAAATTTCCGTTTCTTTAAACATTTTTAATCCTAATCTTTTAATCTTAGTCTATCATTAACTTTAACCTGTACAGCACGAAACCGCTTATTTTCAGTCCAACATCACTCTAACATTCTTTAATTTTGCAATGTTTCTGAAGATAGTCTTTAAATTTCTTCCAATCTTCCTCCATCGACTCTTCTCCCTGGTCACGGATTCTACCAGTCATTTCTGCCAATTCCATATAGTCCATAAGTTTCATCTGCCATTCCTCCAGCGTGGGAAGTTCTTGTGTCTTCCAATACTTTGCGATAAGTATTCTTGCTGCTGTTGCTGCATACATAAAGAAAGTTCTATCCTTTTTTAACACCATTTGGCCGACTATGCCCAGGAGAAAGGCCTCTGGTTTCTTAGGGAAGGTATACTTAAATACCTTTTTTAATTCATTATATATCATTTCCCAGAAAGCCTTAATCTTTGGGCACGTCCACCAAAGGTGAAAAAATGTACCTTCAGTTTCTTTACATTTCCAACATTTGTTATCGGGCAAGTGATAGATTTTTGCAAGCTTGACTGGGGTTATGTACCACCTGTATATCATTTTCATAATATTCTCTCTTAAGGTGTTACATGCCGTAAATTTCATCCCTGTGGTCCATAACTGTTCCCAGTCAGCAAACATAATATTATGTCCAACATCCTGTGCCCATTTAATCATAGCCGATTTTACCGTTTCATCCTGAGTATTCCATTTCAGCAGCAAGTTGAACATTCTTGACAAATTCTTAGTTTTAGGTTCTAACAGTTCTGTTTCTAATTTGGATCTTTCCACCTGGAATATAAGTTTTAAGTGCATCAACCAGTGACATTGACACTCTTGTCACTAGGACAAATGGTGCAAGTTCAGATCGTGGTAAGAATGTAGGAATTTCCATGTTAAATCAAAACAAAGTCTGGCCTATATAGTGTAGCAGGACTGGGGAATCTGTGGGCCTCTAGTTGCTGGGGAATACAACTCTCATCATTCCCGGCCATTGGCCATGCTGGTTTTGGTTGATGGTAGTTGGAATCCAACAACATCTGGGGGGAACCACATTTTGTCCCCAGCAGAATTTAACCAGCTGCTTCTAAGAGGCTCACAAATAGGGTGAGATGCATGCTGCCTCTGAACATGATGTTCACATTTAGCTATCACGGCTAGTGGTTGTAACATAGCTAGATATGCTGGATAGTTGAGATTCTCACAATGCCGATTCTTCTTCTCCATTCTGAATTTGGGGTTGCTTTTATGATAAATCCACCAAAAGACGACGTAGTCTAGGAGTACAAAACAGTCTATTAAAGCAACATGCTTTCGCACGCTGACTACAATAACTGCTTGCCTTGTGGAGATCTGAATATAATGTATAAGAGAGCCCTGAGGCAGGGATAGGAAGCCTGCGATGCTCCAGATGTTGAACTACAGCTCCCATCACCCCTGACCATCAGCCATGCTGTCTGGGGTGATGGGAATTGAGGTCCAACAGCGCCCAGAGGGCCACAGGTTCCCTATCTCTTCCCCAAGGTATTGAAAGCTGGTTTACTTCTGAAAACAGAAATCCTTCTGCCTGGGAAGGTTTCTTAATGTTACACTTCATGTGATGGTGAAACCCCAAAACTGTATAAAATGTTACTTGCGCAAACCTATTTTGTACAGCAGCTTTTCTTACACTATCATTCATGCACACTCCATAGGATGAAGACATTCAAAAGCCAGTTACCTGAAGAGGAAGTGTTTTGCCTGCATTTCTTGGCAAAGGATTTGGGTTTTTCAGTTTATTGCAAGACTCATTTTTATTCTTAGAATGCAGAGTGAACATATATTCTCTGTAAAAGAAAGTTGGATGCCAATGACTGAGAGGGATAATAAAATAGTGGAGAAATCCAGGCTCCTGCTTCTTTTTGAAACCAAACACAAAGTCCACACTATGTGACATCAAGGCCACCTCCAGGCTGACCAAACCCACAGATCTCTGCAAAGAAGGTTGAGCCCACAATGGTTCTCTAAATGACAATATGGCAGATTGTAGAAACAGATAATCTTTGAATATAGCCAATGTATATTTCCAGGGGTATTTGCTATATTGTGTTCCCAATTTTCTTACATGGTAAAGAGGGCAGCCTCTTAAAGTGCCACTTTCCTTGTGATTTATAGAGATGTATGGTGGTTGTGTGACATCTGTTTATTTACAAATATTCAAGCTGAGTGTGGGAGTTAGAAGGACCTTGTTAGAAAAACTGTGTTAGTGTCTAGGTCTGAGAAAGATAATGCTAGCCTCTAGAGTGCTTAGTAAGACAAAGCTAGTCTTCCAAATAACTTGCAAGAATGCTAGTTTCTAAGGCACCTTGAGAGATGATACTTGATAATTTCTAGAGCACTTAGAAAGACAATGTATGACATAGGATACGAAATGACCCCTACCCAATGGTCTAAACTGTGGTCTAAACCACCATTTAAATCCATCTTAGCCAAATGAAGAGAACTACTCAGTCTGAAACTTACCTATATATGGTACCTTACACTATGGAAGCTGGCACTGTTGACACCCAGAAACCTCATCTAAGTGTTGGAGAGGCTACACCTCCATAGGCACATACCTCCACATGTGGTGGGAATGCCCCCAAGTTCAATTGTTTTGGATATTGGTGCTGCAGGAAATCTCCAAAATAACAAAATAGGTAAGAAACACAACTCCAGAACTAGCCCTTATTTCTATTATACAGTCATACCTCAGGTTACAAACACTGCAGGTTGCGCGTTTTCGGGTTGGGGACCGCACCGAACACAGAAGTACCGGAGCAGGTTAATTCCGGGATTTGGCACTCACACATGTGCAGAAGCACAAAATGACGTCACGTGCATGCGCAGGAGCACTGAATCACATCACACGCGTGCACAGACGTGGCGCTTCACAACCCGATGTATGACTGTATGAATCTGCACTGACATGCTAAAGATAAGGGATGCAAAGTCTGGACACATTTCTATTCATTGGCTGCTTTGCTAATAATTCCTGAACTTATGCAGCTTTTCTGGCACTTATGCAGCATGGTGGAATACTACATTATTGTCTATTATACAGGGATCAATCTGCACAGGGTTGATTTAATAACTAAAAGTGAAGGGTAATAACAACTCAACTCTTATACAAGTGGAGAATGATATGGAATAGTTTGCACATATGCCATAAAAAAATCTGAAGCTCAGTAATACTAACCTGTGTTTGACCCAGGTATCTGACTCGTTGGCTTTTTCTGTGTAATTTTCAGGAACAAATCCCCGGCACCCAGTTCTGTGGGAGATGCCAATCACCCAGCCTTCACAAACTTCTGTTTGCTTTGCCCGGTCAACATAAACCAGATCCCCAACATTCAGCATCAGTTCATCAATGTTCTGAGGCTTATACTGGAACAGGGCCCTCAAAAGCTAAGAGAATTTGATTATTTATTTATTTTTAAAGAGGAGAACAATAATGTGAGATACGTTTTGTCAGATCCAGGAAAAGAAGACATTGTTGACATCTGCTTCAACTTTATTTGAGACATTGAATCAGTTTATATTTGTAACAGGAGAAACCTTAGGGCTCAATGAAAGAGAAGCTCACATGGTTTACTGTTCATGGTATAACTGCGATTATCTGATTATGTTAGTATGATGTGTCATGGAAAACAGCTGCTTATCACAAAATAGGTTAAAAGCCTTTTTCAGCTGAGCAACTCACCAAGAAGGATGAAACTGCTGCACTAGCTGGTGGGTCACTATTGTTTCCCGGACCGGAGAGGGCTGAGGTCGTTGGTGCAGTGCAAATGCACTGACAGAACCAATCCAGTTCCTCTGTCAGGGCATTTGCACTGTACTGACCTCTCCGACACCTGACCCCTTTCCCTCCTGGTAAGCTACAATGGTCCATTTGCCAGGAAGCTAACATAGAGGTTCTACCCCACACAGCAACCTGCTTCTGCCTTTCATATATTCTTCTCTGTATATTCACTCAATGCACACTAAAAATAGATCTTTTTTGGTATAAGGCTAAAGTGCAGCTTTAATTCAGAAAAACGGGTGGGAGTAAAAAAACCAGGGATGGGTGAATATGTCATTTTTTAATTTACCTCAGTTTTCCAAATATTAAGTTCAATTCCCCACATTTCAATATCAATTAGCATTTTTTTAAAAAAGTGCTCATGAAAATTCACCAGCAATTTAGTGCAATATTCTCCTAGAATACAAAGATTTGCACACATTTGCTTAATAAATCAGTTTTAAAAGCAATTTCCCCTAATACAATGGTTTTTTTTAATGTTACCTTCAGTAATATACACATTTACACACACACACATGCATTTTGTACACTTTACTTGGCAGGAGAACTGCACTGCAAAATTCAGAGAAGTGCAAATTTGTGTTGTGGTTCACACATTGTGTGCAAATTCCCTTAAATGTGAACTGAACTGAACTGAACTTTTCACCTACCCCTAGCACTATAACTATCAGTGGTCTGACAAACCGTGGCATAAACACTGTTAGCAAAACCAGGGAAATTTCAGAACCTGAGGCCTCTCTTTTGTGCATGGGATCTGGGGCTCTCCAAGAAAATTCCTGGCATGCAAAATGACTTTTCAGAGTAGAATGCCACATAGCCAGACTAAAAGAAAGGATATCTTTCTGTTTCGTGAATGAAAATAAAGTGATGCATTGCCAAAAGCTTATCACGAAGGTTAGCACTCTATATCTAACCAACTAAACACCCACAGAAAGTTTTTTCCAATTTCAAAGAGTAAGGTATCTAGTGTGGGTGTTAATTTATTCAGAGAGTCTTCTCACATTTCTGAGTTGAACCACACT
The DNA here is from genome assembly GCF_964106645.2 of Podarcis pityusensis. Classification (NCBI taxonomy): domain Eukaryota; kingdom Metazoa; phylum Chordata; class Lepidosauria; order Squamata; family Lacertidae; genus Podarcis; species Podarcis pityusensis. The sequence goes on along the minus strand of NC_138027.1, from coordinate 56,653,024 downwards.
TTTAACTCGGGGATTCTTTAAGCTTCCAAGTGGCTTCAGCTATCCAAAAGCACACATGAAAACCAAAACTAGGGAAATGTTCAGAGCTTGAGAGGGGAGGAGATGGGTTGGAGAGGTGACAGATAGTTCATTTTGATGGACAGGTTTAGCTTTTAAACACAGTGAATTATTTCCCCCAGACATTCAAATCACAGCAATGTGGAAGAGGGAATTAAACACTGTTTGTGTTTCATGTGGATTTGTGCAAGTAAATAGAGATATCTCCCTCCAAATCCTAGGGTTTGTGTCAGAAGCCCATCCCCCAACAAACCTTATTTATTTATTTACTTAATTTATATACCGCCCCTCATCCAAGGACCACAGGGTAGCTTATAGTATAAAAACACAAAATACCTAATGTAATAATAAACAAAACATTTTCTTCCTCTTGGAATAACAGAGTCCTTCCTGAGGGATTGCACTTTACCCAGCCTAGTCTTTCCTGGGGATCCATGCCCCTTTCTCATCTCTACATCCTATTATTCCTTTAGTACCCAACCTGAAAGAGTAAAGCCTGCACTTGCAGGAGGACAACTGCAGCTATTAATCTGAAATTCAGCAAGTGTCATCTCCTCAGATGGGGCAACATTGCTGGAATTCCATCCACTACTAACAGAAAAAAAATAAATAAAATAAAAATAAAATAAAAAAATAAAAATAAAATAAAAAAGTTATACGCTTTTCTATTGTTAAAACTTTAGAGGTGCTTTGAATCAAACCCCTGAACGTATCTGCCTACAATTAACCCACTCAAAAACGGTTGCTGTGCCTGCAAATTTCACCCACTTCTGTGATTGGGGGATGGGCAGTAGAGCCATTTTCAGATACCCCATAATATTGAATTGGGGGTCGTAGTAGGACTTTGTTTTTACCAGATCTAACTTGATTCTAAATAATGAATTGAACTGGAAAGACACAGAGAGGATCCAAAACAGATCAAGCTACTTTCCAAAACTACAGATACAGATATAAGGAAAACCTTGTGGTCAGTGCACATCCTCAGTATCTTGTAGTGTACACACCTGGTAATGTACAAAGCGCATATCTCTGGAATACAGAACTGCTGTCCACTGGCAGCTTTGCTTAGAATTGACCGATTTCGCCAGTTGTTCCAAAGTCTTTTGATGGTGAGGGTAAAATTTGTTGGCCAATGTAAGATGGAGCTGCTTTGTTGAAGGTTTTACACAGCAATCTACAACAACAACAACAACTGTCAAATAGTATTGAAGGATGAAATTAGTTTTCATTCTATTATTTCCAGAGTTGTATTCTATAATTTTTTTTTACTATGCTGAAAAAAGTCATTTTGAAAAATGCATTATAGCTCCAATTTATAGTGCAATCCTATGGGTGTCTACCTACTGAATTCAATGGGATTTACTTCCAGGTAAGTGGGTAGGATTGCAGCCCTAGTACACACAAGCAGTCACACACGTGCAGGCTCCAGTGCACTCACAAAGCTACACACAAGAAGGGGCTGCCTGATGCTGCTTGATGTCAGAAAAAAGGCAACCTGTACAATATACAAACTCATGCAGAACTTTTTGTGACACTGAAATGGAGAGGGCAGCTTCTCTGCTTATGTGTGCCAACATGAAACAGGGAAAACTTTGACAACGGGTTTGTCAAAGTAGTTACCTGCTAAGACGATAGCCTCTGAAGCAAAAGCTGCAGCAAACGACTTGAGGACATTTGCAGGGCCGTCGCTAACGAAGAAGCCAATGTAGGTGCTGGAGGAGTGTAGTGATAAGGAAATGATTGCCGGGAAGTAACCAGAAAACCTGTCGCCTGCTCTTTTCAAGGCTTCGTACAAGCCATCAACTTTTTGGTCTTCACACTGAAATAAAACCCACCAGTTACAGGATTTCAATGGACCCCCTTGCCACAGGCACCATTTACAAGTGAGATCTGCAACAAAACTCTGCAGTGAAGTGTTTCAGCCAGCCATTTCCTCTTCCAAAAGACTCCATTATGGTCACCCACCCACCTGCTTTCCCACACGCTCTCAAAATGTTCAGTTGACCTTTCAGGGTCACTGAGTATGCTAATTCCATATGAGCCAGTTTCAGCCCCCTCCCTTTAGAGTCCCCCACCCAAAGGTTTTTTTTCTTTTTCTTTTGGCACTTCTGTAAATTTTGGAGCTTCTCCAGGTTGTCTGATACCTTCCTCTTGTAAATCGGTGGTATTTTTTTGGCTAAGCAAGCAACAACACTCATTCCTGAACACTGGAAATAGATGAAATGGCACACTTATGATGATGAGAACAAGGCACACAACCAAGTAAAAATGGGTTAAAAAATGGCAAGCACTGCAAATAGGTTCTGGGGCTGACCCTTGACTTAAATCGAGAGACTTCAGTCATTGTCAGCACAATAAATACTTTGTTCACTCACCGTAAAGAATTCAGAAAGTGTGATGTGTGGGAAAACTTCATGGGCTTTGTTTTTCCCACACTGGTTTTTGCTTTCTTTCCAAAATTCCATCAGTGTGTCATTCAAAGCACCCGTCGGGCACAAATAGAGGGCATATTCCTGAGGGATTGGGTCTTCCAGTGAGGGATCATTGCAGTGAGAATGCAACCTACAATGTAGAGATGAAGTGATAAACTTATGACGGTCTTCTGCAAGAGCTGATTCACACTTTATGTACATAGGCTGCAATGGTGGTACAAAGTGATCTCATCAGAAACTGGCACAGATGCTGGCACTGTTCCTCTGGCAGTAATTGCAGGGACACTGCCTTGGGGGCTTCTGCTGCCTGAGGCAGCTGCTTCACCTCTCCTCGTGTATGTGCCGGACCTGATGCAGGGCATTTTTAACATACAGGTCGCACCCACACTATGGCTCCCCACCCCCAAATCCTGGAAACCATAATTTTTTAACATTGTTGAGAACTATAGCTCTGTGACCAGTAAACTACATCTCCAACTCCTTGAAAGATCCCATCAACGGTGTCTCCGAAAAATTTTACACATCACCTGGGAAGACAGGCGAACTAATGCCAGTGTACTGGCAGAAGCGAAGATCACCAGTATTGAAGCAATGATTCTTCAACATCGACTTTGTAGGACTGGCCATGTTGTGCGGATGCCTGATTATCGTCTTCCAAAGCAACTACTCTATTCCGAACTTTAAAATGGTGAGCGTAATGCTGGTGTTCAACAAAAGAGGTTGCATGGCAAGTCCCCTCCCCCCATGTGAAATGAAGACACAGGACACATTATTTAAGGTTAATGGGCGTAAAAAGGCCACAGCTTTATTGATTACAGGAATTGAGAGGTATTGGCCTTAGGCATTGGTTCCTATCGACTACCCGGCATGGAGACCGGGAAGGGTTAACCACCAGCCGGGGGAGTCCTGCTGAAGTACGCCAACTAGGATCCCCCGGGTGTCACTGCTTGGGGGCGTGCCTTAGGCCCACACCTCCATAGGCTTCGGACAGGGCAACGCCCCCCCAGAGTCCTTTACCGGACTACCTTTCGCTTTGGGAGAAGGTGATGGTGCTTCTTTCCCCCTTCATTTGCATAACAATTACCCCTGCCAATGCCTAACCCCCAATACCGGGTAGTTGTGACGTTTGCTACGAGGTAGGCGAAAAAACCAAATGCCTAGAAATTTGGCAAGTGGAAAAATTCCTACCAGGCCCCTTGCGGCGACCAACCGGAGTCCATAGCAAGGTCAGGGCTAGCTAAACCTAAAGGGGGGGGGATGGGAAACCAAAGCAGCTGGAACGGGGAAGAGAGGAAAGTCCCCGGGTGCGCCAGCCTAAAATGTACTAGGCCACGCCTCCCCAGCTCGCCGATTGGCCGGCCGGGGCGGTGACGCGCCCGAGGATTCCCCTGCTCTCGCGGGGGCTGTGAGCCAGCCCCCACGTGCATGGGGAGGGGGTGGGCCCGCAACCCCACCTCCTCTCCAGCTCGGAAGTGGCTTTCAAAGACTCTCTCAATGCAAATCTTAAAAAATGAAGTATAAACATCAACAAGTGGGAAACAGTGGCCTGCGAGTGCTCCAGTTAGAGAACAGCCTTTACCAAAGGTATCATGGGTTCTGAAGACGCTCGAACTCAGGACGAAAGGGAGAAATGCGCTAAGAGGAATGCACGCTTGACAAACCCTCACCATGATCAACTCCCGCCTGGAAACCTATGTCCCCACTGTGGAAGGACGTGTGGATCCAGAATTGGCCTCGCAGTCACTTATGGACTCACTTTTAAAACCATGTTTACGGAAGACAATCTTACTCAGCTACGAGCGATCGCCAAAGAAGAAAGGAAGGATGTGATCTTAAAGTGGTGGGGAAACTCCCCACCAATTTCTTTTTTCAGCAGAGGTGGTGAAGGCTAGTTGGGCTCAGGGTGTGGTAAACATTTCATTGCAGGATGGAGTGGTGCCCGCCATCCTAAAAGAGGTTGTACTGCTGGCTGGAACTGATTGAGGTTGGTGGGGCAGAGCGCCATTTGCCCTAACAGGCCAGCCACCATAGTCATTCACTGCCTGGTTGCAGAGGACTGGTGGGAGGCACCAGCTGGGGAATCCCCAAGGGAAGAAGGCTCAGGGTCAGGGGATTAAGGTCCACAAATGACAACATTTTGGAGGTCCCAGGTCTCAAAGTGGTTATATTGGTCTCAACTAGGGCCAGGGCCTTTTCAGTACTGGCCCCGACTTGGTGGAATGCTCTGTCTCAAGAGACTAGGGCCCTGCGGGACTTGACATCTTTCCACAGGGCCTGCAAGGCAGAGCTGTTCCACCTTGCCTTTGGTTTGGACTTGGTCTGACCCTTATGTTTCCCTCCCCTTATGGTTTTGATCTATGGGCTACTTTTAAAACGAGGCTGCATTTTAAATTGTATTTTAACCTGTATTTTAAATTGGTTTTTCCCCCTATTATGTTTTTACTATAAGTTTACTGGTGTTAGCCGCCCTGGGCCCGGCTCTGGCCGGGGAGGGCGGGGTATAAATAAAATTTACTACTATTATTATTATTATTAGCAAATCTAACATGCTGCCATACTGAATTTTCTCATTCCATTGCTGAAATATATATTTGAGTTTGCTGCGATTTTGTAGCATCATTTCCTACAATGTCAGATACAGTGTTAGTGGGACCCCCCCCCCCAAAAAAGATGGAACAATACCTTCTAATTCATTTCATTGAGAAATACAGCTTTTGCACACTCACCACTTTGCGGCATCTTCTGCTGACTTTTGCCCAGTAGCTGCCAAAGCTTTTAGCCTGAGGAAAGTACAATGAACCCACTATGTGAAAACAAGGCCACAATCACACTTGAACATTATGAACATTAATACTTCTGGTATTTGGCTGTGGGAAAGTTTTCTGAACATAATGACTTACTACATCGGCTAAATTTAGATTCTGAAACCAAGAATATGGCTGCCTATCTTGTGTTTTAACAAGTTGTTCGATTTTCCACTTTCCAAACACCAGGACTTTCACCTGAATAAAGAAATTGTAGTTGATTGGGCATAATGGGTTTTGATTCATTAACTGATCAGTTTTGCTATTCCAACCCTGCCAGACACAAAGAACCATGAGATTCAGCAACCCCCCAAACAGACATGATGAGCAAAAATGGGATAACAGCTGCAGAAAGGTGTGCGTTTGTAGGCCTCCAGATTTTGTAGGACTCTGACTCCCATCTGCCCCAGCCAGTATGGGCAATGGTCAAGCAAGATTGAGTTGTAGTCCAACAACATCTTGGGAGCCACATATTCCCCATCCCTAGTCCACAGAGAAGCTGACAATGGATAAATATGGCTTTTGCTGAGACAGCGAAGTTGTGTGTATGTGGCTTTGGCAGCTGCACTGACAGGAGGTTGGAACAGTCTCGTGAATTGATAATAGAGATGGATGAGAAATCCAATTTATTCCATGTTTTAATAAGAGATGATCTAATTTGCACTTTTTGAACCAATACAGAATCTGAAACACAGGTATCTCTCAAAATTCATAGTTCCCAGAATTTTACGATTAAGTTCTCCAGCTAAATAATATGTACTAAAATGCATACAATAGGGAGGAATGTGAAAAAACCAACCAACCAACCAACCAACCAACCCACATACATTAGTGAAAAATAACAAAAACGCTTTCTATTCGGGAAAATGGCTTGCAAAAATGTATATATTAATCAAAACTATATACAAACATGGGTTTATTAGAAAACCACCGTAAAATGCTAAAGAATATTCATTAGGCTTTTTTGGCAAATAATAATAATAATAATTGCAGATTGCAGCAGAAATGTGGAGAACTGAATATAAGATTGGAAAAATGAGAAACTTAGAAAATCAAAATTAACAAGTTCATTCGCCCCTAGTCGATAATACTTTCATTCTCTCAAATCTGTCAATGACTCAACTATCATTATGAAGAAAGAAGCACCCATTGTTTTGGTTAAAAGAGGCATACATGACAGTGCCTCTTCTCAGGTACACTCTCCATCTCCTGTGCTGTTGTGGTTTACTTTGGTAAGCAATGATGTTAAAAATAGTTCAAGTTTAAAAATCTATTTCCTGTTTAACTGGGGAAACTTTTAAATCTATGTGAAGATTTTTTAATCAACTAAATGTTGCAGCCTTATATGCTTAAATGTTACACCCACTCTTTTGGGTCTCATCCTCTTCCCTCTCTTCATGGTTTTGTTCCTGTGACTTTAAAAGCAGCCTGACATGAATACATTAAACTGGTGAAGCTTTCTCCATCACTTTACCTCTCTGAAATATTTAACCTGATTAATTTCTACGTGCCAGATGACCATTACAGACACCATACCAGGATCACTGAAAAGTGGCAAGCCTGCAAAATGTTTCCATGTTGAATGTTGTGTATGCAAAACACTGCTCATGTGTGATCATACAGCTCCATTCATACGAGAAATAAGCACAGCAACACAAGTACTAGAGACACAAAGTTTCAAAAGAGATCAGAAGAAAATCCTGAGTGTGTAAATTCAGAACGTGTGTAACTTCTTTTCCTGTTCCTTTTTCTCACGTCTTTCAAATCACAAGCCATTGTTTTAAACTGTAAGCCATCTTGAGTGCTTTGGCAGAAAGACAGCATATAAATATAGGCAGTACAGTAGGAAAGAATAAAAGCAAGCAAATGGGGCATTCAACCTGAGCTACTCTGACACACAGAGCTCATTTGGGAACCAGAATTCAGAAACATATTGCACGGCTGCCACTATTATAAAAAAAAAGTGAATTGCATGGTATACTCCCCTAAACATTTCTATCCTCTCTCAAGTGAGCAGCATGGACTTACAATGGTACTTCGGGTTACAAACTTAATTCGCTCTGGAGGTCCGTTCTTAACCCGAAATGGTTCTTAACCTGAGGCACGCTTTCGCTAATGGGGCCTCCTGCTGCCACTGCGCCACCGGCGCGTGATTTCTGTTCTCCTCCTGGGGCAAAGTTTGTAACCCGAGGTACTACATCTGGGTTAGCAGAGTTTGTAACCTGAAGCATTGGTAACCCGAAGTGTTTGTCACCCGAGGTACCACTGTATGTGCATCACATGCCCACCATAGTCATTAGCAAGGTGCTCTATGCTTTCTGCTGTTCCATCCATCTCAACGTTCCAATGTCACGGCAAAAATGGTTACTGCTCCAGCTTGTGAGGAAGTTATCTCCAGCTAGGCCTCCCTCAAAATGCCACCACAAGATGTGACTAAGCACCATGAGTTAGATTAGGAAGCTCATTGCAAGGCACTAGGGAAGGCCTATCTTTTTAAAACATTGTGTCGAGAGCTTAGCTGCAGGTGCCACATAAATTATAAATGTTAGAGTTATTACTATTAGCATTATTATTACGCACCCTGAGAGCTGAGATTCCCCACAGGAGTCATTTATTTCATAGTGCATTTATTATTATTATTATTAGTAGTAGTTGTAGTATACAGCCCTATACCCACAGGTCTCAGGGCAGTTCACAACATAAAATCACAATATAAAAACAAAAACAAAAACATCCCCAACTATTCTGGGGTTTCAGGCTCCCTTACAGCTCTTGCCGTGGCAAATCTGAAACAATACGCAGCGGCAACGTACTGGTCAATACAATACATCATGACTTTATGGTAAAACTATGTCAAATAATCTCCTTCAACAGGTTTGGCCGAAGAAAATCTAAGCATACCCATAAGTCTCTTGTGATACCCAACCCAAGAGCCGAGCTTGCTGCAATACAGAAGGGGATGTTCCGTGATGTTGATGGCTCCACACAGCCTTTTAGTTTACAGATTAAACTTTGCAAACAGATCAGAGACGGCTTTATGGCAATTTAACTCCAGAGATACTCACGCTGTGTGTACAGGGAACTCAGCAGCCAAAAGAGGCTCCAGTAAGGACTGGGTCGTTCTGTTTTTGTACTTGTTCAAGATCTTGGCGTAGAGCGGTGTCTCGGCCTCTGCCATCTCTTCTCTTTCTCTTTGGGGAATGCATGTAAGACAAACACACAGAGAAAAAGTGGGGAGGCAGAGTCTGTGAAGATAAAAATCAAAACCTCAAAACCTCCTACGATCTTTTTGACACAAGCCGATATCCTGTTTTTGCAGCGTGTTGTGGCTCTTACAATTACTACTGTAAGTAGGCTGGAAGGGAAAAACTGAATACAACACACAGGACAGGTCCCATGTGAGCTGCAAATGTCTATATACTGCAGTGCTATATGTAATTCTGTGACATATATAAACTAACTATATCAACATTTCTTGGGTCATAATTTATTTTTACTCCAAAGGAATACTGAGTCAACAGTAATGGTATTCTAGTGCTGGATGTTTGTTTGGAGGCCTAATGAGATATTAATTGCTTGTTTTATTTTATATGGGTGGTATTCCAATACTTTTAATTTAGAATAGACCTATTGAAATTAATTACTAAGTTATATGGGTCTACCATGAGTTAAATTTAGTTGAATACCTACCCAAATTTGTATCCCACTTTTGTCAAAGGTGGAAACAAAGCAGCCTTAGCAACAACCAAATTAAACAATAAAAACACAAAGCAATTAACCAAAGATAAGCAAAACGCACTTCAAAACCACATTTTTTTTTTCAAAAAAGTGATTCTCCAAGCCATAGAGCAAGAAAACAAATAAAGAAAAACAAATAATAAGAGGTTTATTAGGCCCAAAGCCTTCTATGCTAAGCCTGATGCATATAGGTCTTCCTTTGGGACAGGATGGGGAGGCACATTCTATAGAGCTGTGCCACAAAAGAGAACCAAAAGATGCCTACCCAAATAATTTCATTTAGGAGGGTCAAATGGAGCACAGTCTCAGATATGTAGTGGACCATGCAAGAGGTTACATATGGGGGAAATGGTTCTTAAGGCACTTAGAGCCACAAGATTTAGGGGTTGAAAGGTACAAATCAGGCCAATTTCTTGAACTGAACCAGGAAACAGGCGGGCAGTCAGCATAGACCATACAAAATCAGAATAATATGCTCTGTACTGCACACCTAGTGCCGGCTAACAACATGACAGCAGCATTTTGCACCAGTTAAAGTTTCCAAAGCCTTTTCAAGAGCACCTGTGTGTTACCGTAACTCAGCTATTGAGGTTATTAAGGCAGGGATGGCCACAACCATCTCTAATGTCTCGAGGAAAGTATACAGTTGGAGTACCAGCCCCAGATGGTGAAAAACACTCAATTTTTTTCCCCCATCATCCGATTATCTAGAAGTATCATCAAAGTACTGAAGTAGCAAGGAGCATCAAGTCTTCAAGTAGCAGAAAACTGTTTTCACTTGTCATGCCATATCTCGAAAATATCTGTTGGTTCAATGCGTATGACAGATTAAATAACTGCCACTGCTATCTTTCCAGTATTCCTGGAAGCACATCTCTTCTCTGTTACCGAAATGTTATTTTATTTAGGGATCATCTTATAAGATGCGCTTTGCTCCACCACAAGCAGGATCCTTTGAATTAATGAAGACAACCTGTCCCAGCCAAATAACCAGTTTCTTCTGTTTTGCCTGAAAAGAAAAGGCAAGCATACATGGTCAGAGATTATTGCCTTATGTTTGCAAATACTTCCACGTTACTGATTACAGTTAATTAAAACGATTGCTGCCTTTTTACCTCCCTGGTCCTTGGAACGATGCCATTCTAGGCTACCTGATACCTTTGGACAGGTTGAATTACACTGACGCCAGTAATAATGTCATCTGCTACAATGAATAAGCTAGCGATTCCGGATGAAAATATCTGCAGAGAGGATGGCAGGCTTTCTAGCTGGCTAAGCTTTATAATGAAAGGAGAAAGCAGTTGGGCTTGCAACAATGGTAAGTGGATCCCTAGCGGAGGGCAAACATTTCTCTCCTCTTTCTCTATCACATCCCATACTTTGAAGAGCTGTTTCTTTTAGAGTTGTTGGTTCTCAAGAACGAGGCAGGAGCGAAGCTGTAATGGGAATTGTAGGGGTGTAAGAACTCATCCATCTCAAGTGCTCATGCACAGGAGCGGTTCCTAGTGACTGTACCGTGTTGGTGCAATCGTTAAACTACATCCTGCGCTCCATGGGTGAGGAGCCAGTAGCCACCCATCAGCCCAGGTCATCATAGCTACTGGTTAGCGATGATGCGAGTTATAGTTAGGGATGGGCAAATATGCCAATTTTGACTTCTCTCAGTTCTCCCTTTCCCCCAATCATTTTGCCAGGTGTCAGAGGATCCAACCCCATCCCACCCAGCAGGTTGCCAGGAATTGATAAGACAAGGGAAGTTCTTACCAATGCTTTTTATTCAATGTTCACAGAGAGAGGCTTAGAATTGCAGTCTCTTGGAGTAATGGTGTTGCTCCGAGTGAAACCCCACCCCCTCCATCGCTCCCACTTCCTCATGAGTCATCGCTACTGGTGCTGAAAAGGGCCTTTTGCCTTAGAGCTCTTTGCTCTCCTACTTTCAAGGCCCACTGTGTTCTAGGAGGGGGAGGTCTGGAATGCTTTCTAAAGACACTGAGTCCAAAAGCTGTTTCTCCCCTCCTCCTCCTCCTCCTCCTCCTCCTCCTCCTCCTCCTCCTCCTCCTCCTTCTCCTCCTCCTCCTCTCCCATTATTTACCAGCTTTTCCCTTCATCAAACCCCTGTTGTAATTCTGAACTGTCTCCTTCTCTGGAAGGGTCAGGCTGGGGGGGGGGGTCTCTACCACTCCTCCTCTGCCCAGTCCCTGGCATCTAACAGTTCTCCACATTGCCACAGCGGTTTGGAAATTCATAAGGATTTTAGGACAATTCATCCTGGAAACTCTTCTCTACAGTTCCAAAAATAGGGGAGGTGATTATAGATAGTCACTGGTAGGGGAAGGGCATTTGAGAGATGCCAAAAGGCACAGGCCACAATGCAACATCTTTTCCTAATGTTCCAACAGGACTATATGAATATACTTAGACGGAGGAGCATATTGGCATTGTGGTGTCAGGTTCTCCCACCCTCCAGCTTACATCCCACCATCAGACTGCTTGTAGAGAGCTTTCTGGGTGCATGACCAGTGTATGCATGAGGCTTCCTGCACATGTTTGAATGAATGGGCTCAGCCCAGGGAAGACTCTGCTACCATAGTGCCTCTCGCCTCCCATTTGCATTCATTTAGCCCAGGGGTAGCCAATGCAGTGCCCTCGAGATGACTCTAGCTCTCATTAGGTCCAGCTAGCATGGCCACTGATCAGGGATGATGAAAACAGCAGTCCATGTACTTCTGGAAGGCACCATATTGGCTAAACTTGATATAGGCCACATAGGCTGAAGTTAGGCCTGTGTGGAGTCACAAAACACATCTGATTCTATGTTGGATCCCTGTGACTGTTCTCTGTTATCAAGACACATTGTCCAGAGCTGCACATGAGACTAAGTTCTACTTGTTGAGCATTTGGTTTGAGTTAAGGCCAGGAAAATCTTAATTAGTAGTGTATGGATATGTGCCGCAGGAAATATCTATGAGCAACAGCTGACAAGGCTATAGTTTGCTCCTGAATCTTTCTGGGGTGGGCTTTCCAGTTTGATGCAAGCTGTGCTTTCTATGTATGCCTCTCATTGGGAATCATTCCAAAGCCTTCCTATGGAAGAGAAAAAACAATCACCACCAAATTAGACCATAAATAGTTGTTACAACGAACACTTCACTCTTCCTTCCACTATAATGTCTACCAGGAATGCCAGGATGAAAGGTTCTTTTGTTGAATTTAAAAGGCTCAGTGAGTCAGATGAGAGGATTCTGTGTGCATTCCTAATTTAAATGGGTTGTTTACAGATGCATTAAGGCACGAGGAAAGATCTTTGGCTTTTAATGGAGTACGGTAATTTGTGTGACTCTTTTTGGGAGTCAAATTAAGGACAGTGTAGCAATAGCGAAAGACAGAGTTGAGCAACACTTAAAGTCCTTGAAGTTCATCGACCAATGTTTTCTAGCCAAGGGCCAAACTTGACTGATGTTCTGAACTCTAAAATCAAGACAGCTGGGATTTGGAAAGATTCTGTAAGATGTTGGCAATGCATCGCATTGTATCTAATAGCATGCACCGCTTTTCATAATCAGTATTTTTATCCCCCATATTACAGATTGTGGGTGGGGGCTAAGGTTGAGTGAGTGTGGCTCACCAAGCATCACCCAGTGAGTTCATTCATGGCAGAGGTGAGATTCTGACCTTGATGATTCATAGTTTAGGGCAAAACTAGACATTAGCTAGATATGTGGCGTGAAGCTATGTATCAAGTTTTTTCTTACTAAATTACAGGCACCAGGAAAGTAGATTGTGTGGAAGTGTGGAGGCTTATCTCTTACTCCTTCCCAGTGTAATTGGAAATTTACTTAATGGTCACATGCAATAAAAGCAAAATGGGTTTTCAATTGACCCTCAGTATTTTCCTGGAGCAGTGTGAGTACTTGCATCAAGAAGAAAAAACTTCAAAAGTCTTCTTTTGGTAATTGACTTGACCTGAATTTGCATTGTCTAACAGTGTGTGTGTTTGTGCTCTCTCTCTCTCTTTCTGTTGGTTAAGGTTGAAGAAATAGATTCCAGTCCTGGATCCGTTGAAATTGTCTCTGTTGTAGAAGATGAACTGCCAGGATCTGAGCTCTGCTTTTTCTACAAAAGATTGTTCTGCCTGCAACAAGCAAAAATAGATCCCGGTGAAAATGAAAATGGTAGGAATGGAAGAAGTTCTGGGATGGAAATTACGGGCCCTTTCTTCCCAAACCTCATTTTAACCCCCCAGATTTAGGGAAATCTTAAATGACTTAGACCAGAGATGGGGAACCTCAGATGTTATTGAGTTCCAGCTTCCATCAGCCCTGGCTAACATGATTAATGGTGGGAGTTGGAATCCAAGAAAACATGCCCAGATCCATATTTATTCTGGAAGGTATGACAGCGGTACGGAAATCTGCCCCCATGTTGCCCTTTTCTGGGTCCAAAAGGACCTGTGTGTCAGTAATCGCACATCAATTGGACACACCTAAAATGGTTGCTGCCTGTATATATAATGCAGGGCATCAGAATATCAAATAGCACATCAAAGAATGAATGCAGCTGATGCTATTTTTATTAAATGTAATTAGTGCAAAACTTAATGTTGTATGTCCTGTTCAGAGGTTGTTGTTTCTTGCTTTTTTATTACTCCAGGAGAGATCTCAACACCTCCGTGCCATGGTTTAATTCCACTTGGGCAGCTTCCACTTATCCTTGCCTTATTACTCACTGTAATCATAGCAGTTGCCATTGGCCTGGGAGGTGAGTACCAAATAACTTATTTATTAGGTTCTCAACTAACCATTCAAGAGTCTGCATTTTTTATGAGTCTCCTGCTGAGAATAGGATGGTGCCAAAGGTTGCCTATTGATTTTAAACACACACACACACACACACACACACACACACACTTTTACTCCTCAGCATGAGATCTATAAAACAGAGCTGGTATTTAATAAAGTCATTGCCATAATCAACAGAATGCATGCTGCCAGAACATATCAGTTAGGACCAACTCACATGATTACTTCCAGTGTACTGAGATTGACTTCTAGCTGCCTGTGCAACATGGTGACTGGGTTCAGACCTGTGGCGCATGTGGAACTCTGGGATGCAGCATTCATGTGGTAAAGGTAAAGGACCCCTGGACAGTTACGTCCAGTCAAAGGCAACTATGGGGTTGCAGCACTCATCTCGCTTTCAGGTTGAGGGAGCCGGCATTTGTCCACAGACAGCTTTCCAGGTCATGCGGCCAGCATGACTAAACTGCTTCTGGCGCAATGAAACACTGTGATAGAAGCCAGAGTGCATGGAAATGCCGTTTACCTTCCTGCCGCAGCAGTACCGATTTATCTACTGGCGTGCTTTCGAACTGCTAGGTTGGCAGGAGCTGGGACAGAGGAACGGGAGCTCACCCCATCGCGGGGATTTGAACCACTGACCTTCCAATTGGCAAGCCCAAGAGGCTCATGTGGTGCATGGAGCTCTGCAGACCAGGCATCAATTCCTTTCTGTTTGCATCATCAGGACAACTGCATGAATGTGATGGCAATTTGAGCCTGGACACTTTTAACATTTCAGACCAGAATCCTCTTGGTCTTGGAAATCAGGTGGTCCAGCACAGCCAATCACGTGCCATTATCTGCTGTTCAACCAAGTCTGAGAAATATGGGCTGGTATTCAAAGCAGAGCCATAGAAATGAATGAGCATGGCTAAGTTTCATCTCATGCCACAAATGATGGAGGTGTCTCCACCATTACTCCTGAGCCCCCCCCCCCCATACATCCCTCACAGCTTGCCCTGGGCCTTCTAAACTAAACTGTCACTCTCAAGTGCAGTGATCAGGTGAGGAAACTGTTCGATCACTAACGTTGATGTAAATTTCAGCTGCCAGTCAGGCTGGCTTCTGTATTTGGGTCAGTATGACAATGCTATCTTGTCTTAGGTAGGGTTGCCATACAGGGTTACGGCATTCAGAAAGAGTGCCCAGGCAGAAATCACTGAAATGTCTGGGGAAACCCGGGCATATGGCAACCCATGTCAGAAGTCAAAATATTGGTGAATTTTCTTTAAAATAGCTCAAAAACTTCACTTTTTAAAGATTTAGCCAAAAAAGGTCAACAACTCTGAGCAAAACTAACAACTTTTGTTTCCGGAATGTTACTTTTGGAAATATGGCAACCCTATCTTAGGTCTGTAATTCACAAATTCCCTTTCAAACCTTCTTTCAGCATGTTTATCTAAAGGAATATATCTTAACCGCTTTGAGGCTTTGCTACAATTAAGTGGTATATAAATTAATAATTATCATAATCATAATATTGCTGCCAAGCCAAGGATATGCCGTATTAACTTGATATGATTTCCTTTCATCCTGTCAGTTTACTTCAACTGCATTGGGGGATTTCGGTGCAGGTCGTCCTTCAGATGTATTGACCAAACAGCAAGATGTGATGGAGTCTTCAACTGTAGAGATGGAGAGGATGAGTATAGATGTGGTAACTTTGATTTGATTCTGGATTACACATGCTACTTCCCCTCAAAACTTAGTTTTGATATTTTTTGTTAAAAACCAAATCCAAGCTCTGTTTGAAACATTCCATTCAATATTCCCAAACAAAACATGGTTGACCATTGTTTGCTGCATTCTTTTTGCATGAACAGAAGTTACTATTGTTACCTTTCAATATGGCAGGACACTGAGGGCAATTTCTAGGTCAAGAGCGCTCATGATCACATGTAGAGAAACAGAAATTATGCGGAATGGCAGAATGGCTGTGCCACAAATAAATGTGTTATTCCTTGGGTAGGGATGGATGAATCTGACAATTTTTGTTTCTCTTACTTTTCTCATTTTTTTCCAATCTTAAATCCAGTTCTCCACACTTCCACAGCAATTTGCAGATTTTTAAAAAATAATCATTGAAATTTGTCAGCATTTCAGTGCACATTTCTCCTAATACATTTTTGTATGTAGTTTCCCCTATTATAATGTATTTTTGCATGTTATTTTCACTAATGCATTTTTATATGCAGTTTTCCATAATATAGGCAGTTGTATACACATCATTTGGAGAACAGCATTGCAAAATTGGGAGAGGTGCAAATTTAGAGGAATGGCTGTGTTTTGGTTCACGTATTGGTTCAAGAAGTGCGAGTTATGTATTTTCTCATTAAAAATCACAGGGGGGTGGACTTGATGAACTTTGGGGTCCTTTCCAACTTTACAAGTCTATGGTTGTATGATATGATTCTATGAAAAAGTAAAGAAAATTGAATTTATCTCCCATCTCTATCTTTGGGCTTCTCCAGATTATTGAGCACACAAAGATTTGCTCGCACAAAGATTACGCAGAAGTCATATGATGACTGTGCTTTATTGAACATTCATGCTGAATTGCTTGAGGGGAAGTTATACTACAATAAGCATCCATCCAGATTTCCTTGCGGTTAAATCGTTTCCTTTCAACCAGTCATTTATCCCAAACTTTTTAGTGTGGCTCCTTATCAGTTTCCCAGCCACAAAAGTCCTTTGTGCTTTTTAAAAAAATCAGATTTGTTTTGACAGTGAACTTAAATCCATTTTAATGACACAGACTTATACCCCAGTATGTGATTGAATCCCATCGAAAAATTCTGGAGGCAACCTTTAAGGCACCACAATACGGTACATTTTTTTTTTGGCTGCGAGAGGCTGACATAGCTACCTCTCTAGAACAATGTTTCCCAAACTTACCATAATTGCATAAGCTTTTGAGAGTTTAGTCTTACAACTGTATCCATTCTCAGGTGAAGATACTTTGAGAGTAGTTTTAATAGTATTGTTTTTTGTAAACTAGAGCAAATTCTGCTGTTTACCCTTCAAAAACTCTTTGCCTGCTCCTGAGGGCACATGTACCATATTTTGGAAAGCACTGCTCTAAAAGATTACCAAGTGCAGAGTATGAGCAGAGCATGCGTGCCAACTTGAATAAATATTGGGAGAGCCAGGTAAGGCCTGTCCCCCATAATCGATCACATGATGTGGCGTGCACATACCATTTAAATGGCAATTTTGGGGTGTGTGTGAAGGGACTTTGACCCCTAGAATTTGGCTTCTATGGAACAGAGTATGGGGGGGGGGAGATCTCAACCTTCATGGGTTTTCAATATAGCATTTTTTTATTTTACATTCATAACCTATTTTGTTATAAAGCCCTGTTTAGGGAAGTTTTTAATGACTGATGTTTTAATGTATGTTTAATCTCCTGTTGGAAGCCACCCAGAGTGGCTGGGGAAACCCAGCCAGATGGGTGGAGTATAAGTAATAAATAATAATAATAATAATACCTTTATTGCATGAAATAGGAACAAATGCACAAAAACCAATGCCAAAATTCATCGGATCTCGAGAGATACAGTACATTAGTACACTGATTCAGTCACAGCATTTGCTTATTAGCTATTTACGGCCTTTCTCTCTGTATCTCACAGTCAGACTGAGTGGCAAGAAGGCTGTGTTGCAAGTGTTTGCTTACGGAGCCTGGAGGACTGTGTGTTCAGAAAACTGGCAAGAAACCTATGGAAGAGTTACATGTAAATACTTAGGTATCTCAAGGTACTGCATAGGAAATGAACATGGAAATGAAGGATTTGTATGTCAAACTGTTGCTTGCTTTAAAAGGGAAGTCCCTCTCATTACACCTGGCTTTCTGAAATACAACCCAGGTGCTAAAAACCAAGGTGGTTTCTGCAGCAAAGTGCTGATTATTTTTGCAGAAAGTGCATATTTACCACAAAACACTATTAATCAGTAAAGCCCCTGGAAATATAACTTTGTGTTATGTGATTAGCATACAAATGTTGTAAACAAACAAACAAATTGGATTAACAGTACTTCGCCAAGAAACTGACTGGGGCTTTTTGTTGCTGTCTCTGTGTCACCTGCTTTTGACACAGGATGGCACAGGAGACTTATTGCGACTCTATGTTTCATTTACAAATGTAAAGGTAGAGTCAAAGGGGAGGCAAGTAGCAAACAGCCCTAAAACCAGCAGGCCTGCTACCCTATGTCAGTTCCACATTTCCAACACAAGGGGCCTTCAGCCAACTTTGAGCTCGCTCTCTGAATCCATCCCTTCAGATAGTGCAAACTATTTTTTCATTCACGCACACAAACACCCCGGCTGGAGGGTGGTAAGCAACAAAGCAGAGATGGGCAACCTGCAGTTCTCCAGATATTGTTGGACTCTAGTTAGCATGGTGAATGGTCAGAGATGATGGGTGCTATAGTCCAATAATATCTGGAGGGCAACATGTTGTTCACTCCTGGTTGACTGATATCTCATTCAGATACAGAGATCCCCAATTATCTCCAAAACATTAACTCCCTCTTGAGGAAATGCCAAACTCTAATTCTGGGCTATACTCAAGCAATATGAGCAAGAAGGTTGACCTCAGGTTGGCATGTTCTGACGACAGTCAGCGGCTGGATAGGATACCACCAGGGAACCACGTGTATGTTGCTTTGGGTTCCATGATGAGAGAAAGGCAGGATATAAATGTGAATGGATAAGTAAAACAACAGCAGGATGATCCATCAGAAGCCGCAGTGGGATTTTAGTGTGTGTTCATTGATTATCCATGAGTTTAATACAGGGTTTCCTTAAAACTATTTGCAATATTTCCATAAAAAACTTTATAGCAAGCCACCTAACATTTGCAAGCCAGGTAGGCTAGCCATGTGATAGAAGAAGTAAATGTTCAGAATGTTGCTGAATTTTCAAGGCAATTCCTGTTATTTACAGCTTTGTGAGTTCGAGGGCCTACCCAGTGACCGCTATTGAAGAAGCATTTCAGAGGCATTTTGTTGCTGCAGATCATTGGTTGTCAGCTGATCAGCTGACATCTCCACAGAACACCACGTCCTTGCGGTATGTCTCAGATGCTAAATTACAGAAAGATACGTACATGTATTTTAAAATATAAACTCTTCCAACCCAGTCCTGCTGGTAGGGCTGGACTGCAGTACACACCATCTTATACCCTTAGACCCATGCAGTACACACCATCTTATACCCTTAGACCCATGGCAGAGCCTTTTCAGTGGTGATTCCCCAGTGGTGAAATGCCCTCCCTTTTGAGGTGCAGCTGTCTCTGTAATTATTCAGGAAGTATTGGAAAACATCCGTGTTTACCCAGGCATTTGGTGGCTGAAGAATACTGTTCCCCTCAAAACCATTGCCTCATAGCAATACAAAGGAAGGGTGCTTTGTTTATTTATTTAATTCTGTTTACAAATCGCTTCTTATAAAATAAATCAAAGCAATTTCATATCTTTAAATATCAGCAAAAGATACCACCAATGATACTATGTCATATATGAAAACATTTAGAACAGTTTAAATAAAAATGAAAAGGCAACAGAAGCTGGAAGAATACTTTTAAGAAGGGGCTCCTTTTTTCTTTCTTTTAGACTTAACACATTGAACCTCAATTTAATTTGATGGATGAAGTGGAAAGAGAGGTAGCAAGCATTCAGGTCTATCACTTTGTCTTCTTTTCATTTCAGAGAAGAGTGTGCCTCAGGCTATGTGATCATCTTAAAATGTTTGGGTAAGCGCTTTGAAAAACAGCAGAATGTAACATCAGTTTCACAACAAGAATTGTGGGAGAATGTGCAAGCTAAAAGTTCGTTTGTGCAAGTTGAAATATGCAAGTTGAGAGCATGGTAGTGGCTCTAATTCATTTCCAGGGGTCAAATCACGTACAGGAGACCTTTCAGTGGGTGAAATTTGACAGCAATTCTCAGAAATATCTCCTTTCTGTAAATAAAAATTTAGCAACTAGGAGAGAAAACTTATACAAGCGAGAACAGGCAGATGAGTTAGAGAAAAAGAGAGAGTGATTTGGGAACACCCCCAAAGTAAGACAATGTATTTCTCATGAATATTCTTATGTGTCTCTCTAAGCATGACTTAGATTCAAGAACACAGAGACATAGCTAGGAGTTAGCGAGAACAGACCCTGCTAGAGGCTCAGGCCTGGGTTTGTTTATTTTTTATCACAAAAAATCACCTATTGGACTATAGAGTGTATGAAGTATTTGTGTGTAGTAATGCACCAACACTGTCACAGTGAGATCAAACACAGGAGAAGTTTCCCATCCTCCTCACACTGCAGCACAAAGGTGTGTGAACTTTTTGCCCTTCCTCCTCACCTCATCCTCACTCCAGACACTTCAAGTACTTGTGTAAAATATAGTACTTTCTAACGTGGCTGTTGTGCTAAAGGGCCTTTTCCCCAGGAGGAGCACTAATACAGCTCCTTGCACAAGGGACCCTAGGTACATCTCTGTATGTACAGCTCGTCCAGATAAGGATTCCTCACTAGTGATTCCAGTGATGCTACTTTCCCTTTTCTACAGCGTGTGGCGCTCGGTCCAGGTATGCCCCCCGTATAGTGGGAGGAAATGCGTCGATGCCCCAGCAATGGCCATGGCAAGCCAGCCTTCAGTTCCAAGGATATCATTTGTGTGGTGGATCTATCATCACCCCTTGGTGGATTGTAACAGCAGCCCACTGTGTTTATGAGTAAGTGCCTTGTCTCGTTTGCCATGTTTTTGCGCAGCAGACACCAATTGCGTGGGTTGTTCCCAACCAGTTGTTGACTCCAATCCTAGCTGGGCCACAGTTGTGAAGTAAGTGTCCTGCCCACATAGTGGCCAGGTTTTTAAATGACGCAGCAGTGCCAGGGAGCGAAGCCGTAGTAACGTTTCTCACATGTGGCAGCTAGACTGGTGACTGGGAGTGGCCACTGAGACCATATAACACTGGTCCTGAAAGACCTACATTGGCTCCCAGTACGTTTCTGAGCACAATTCAAAGTGTTGGTGCTGACCTTTAATGCCCTAAATGGCCTTGGCCCAGTATACCTGAAGGAGTGTCTCTACCCCCATTGTTCTGCCTGGACACTGAGGTCTAGCGCTGAGGGCCTTCTCGCAGTTCCCTCACTGTGAGATGTGAGGTTACAGGGAATCAGGCAGAGGGCCTTTTTGGTGATGGCGCCTGCCCTGTGGAACGCCCTCCTGTCAGATGTCAAGGAAATAAACAACTATCTGGCTTTTAGAAGACATCTGAAGGCAGCTCTGTTTCGGGAAGTTTTTAATGTTTGATGTTTTATTGTGCTTTTAATGTTCAGTTGGGAGCTGCCCAGAGTGTCTGGGGAAACCCAAACAGATGGGTGGGGTATAAATAATTTATTATTATTATTATTATTAGTCACTATTGAGATGTGTAAAGGGCACAATACTATGCTAGGGAAAAGAAGGGCAATTTCTTGACACAGGAAGGTCATGAAAAATCAGTTTTAGCTTCTGCAATAAGAGATGTGGTTAAATATGAACAGGTACAGATGTTAGGGCCTGGGGAGAATTTAATTTCAGTTCACATTTTCATGACGTTTTTTACAGCAAGGTTCACAAATTGCTGCAGAAATGTGGAGAACTGAATTCAAGATTGGAAAAATGAGAAACTGAGAGAACTGAAATGGTCAGATCCTTCCATCCTAGTAATGGTACACACTGAGGAACACCTTTAAAAAGACAAAAAAAAAAAAAAAAAAAAAGCACTATCAGTGAAGGAGCAGGGTGTTGTGATAGAATAGCCAAGAACAGGAGCATTGCTGGATTGCAACAACAAATTCCTCAGGAAGCAGACTGTAGAGGATTACAGATGATTTAATGTAGCATTGACCAAATTAATGTCAATAGGTGGAGGGATGCATCATCAGAAGGAAAAAAATGAAATCAGCAGGGTACTACTACTACTGTACGACTACTACTACTATTTTATACCCTGCCTTTTCCCCTGACATGGACTCAAGGCATCTTACAGATAAAAATAAGAATAAATGTTTTACTGGCAAGCTGGGCATTAGAAACTGATTTATCAAATATTTGATACTAATAAGCATTGGTTTCAGATCTGAAATTAATCATGGCTGAGCACTGATGAGTATATAAAAAAATCCTAACAAGCTGCTATAATTAAACACGATTTCTAGAAATGTGAATCTTAGTGTAATTCTGTCATTGCTGGAAATGACTTCTTGTGCCAGAATGGATTTAACACTGAGGCCAAAAATGTGTCACACAGGTTTGGCAAATGATTTTAAATGTTGGAAGCCACTAACCCTTTCTTTTTCTAATGTCTTTGTTTCAGTTTGTACTTCCCAAGAGCTTGGAGTGTGTATGCGGGCTTTGTAATACTGGAAGAAGGCCCTGCTAATCCATATTTAGTGGACAAAATTATATACCATAAAAATTATAAACCCAAAACAATGAAGAATGATATAGCATTGATTAGGCTGGCCAAACCACTTGCACTAAATGGTAATTTTCCATCTGTTGCTATTTCTTTCTCTTTCCCCTCTTGTTCCACATTTAAACTTAGAATTGATTACTGCTGTCACTAAAAATATAATATTAATATGTGGTAATTGAATCAAGAACCACCAGTCCCACAATGATGCCTAATGGAGATAACAATGATTTCTGATTTTAATTTTTATGTGTCTTTTATTATGTTTGTATAGTTGTAAACTGCATCATTTTTAAAAAAATTGCTGTGTACATTTTTTTTAATGAATAAGTAAATGATCCGGCAATATGAGCAATTCCACAGAGCAACCTGATTTACTCATTTTCTTGGCATGTCAGCAACACTCTAAAATACACACCCAGGTTTCTTGGAGCGTGAATCCTCTTGCTCTCAGAATAACAAAGACTTCAGGATCTGTGCTGATTGTGAAGTCATCCTTCCATTCGTATGAAGGAATGTGGAACCCTTGCAAGTTAAAAAAAAGCACTCTGCATGTAGATAGTGAGGACTGTAAGCATAAAGAATGCATCTGGTTACCTCAATGAAGAGTGACCAGTTGGTGGTCCATGGACCTTAGCAGTTTTATCATACCCACAGGGGTGTCCTCAAAAGGCTGCCCATAATTTTGTTTATAAGGGAAATAAATTGTGTAAACAATGTCATGTCTAGTTTGGTCCTAAGTACCAACAGAGTTAAGAGAGAGGCCCTGTAAGAACAATCCAGCTGGACCAGACTAAAGGTCCATCAAGGCTAATATTCTGCTACCCACAGCAGCCTCTGGGAAGCCCGTAAATACAGCATGAAGGCCATAACCCTCTTCTGCTGGTGTTTCCCCACAACTGGTATTCAGAGATATGTTGCGGCTTAACTTGCCACATGCAAAGTATGTGCTCTGCATTGAGCTACAGCTCTTTCCCCCAAATTTGTATTTGCAATCACTGGTAATTCATCCATGTACTTGGGAGTCCCTTTCATGAGGATGGCCTGAACGTCTGAAAGAATACTGGAATGGAGAGTGCTTATTTTGACCCATGGGTTTGTTTCCACAAATAGAAAAAACCACAGTATATTTATTTAAAATGCTGAGGAATATATTCCTTGATCTGGCATAAGCTAATGCACCACAAACAGACCCATTATTTATATAATGAGGTAGAGTGAATAACCCAAAATGGGGGGGGGGGGGGAGCAAGCTTGAATGCACACATTTCCAGTTTTTATCTGAGGTACATTTTCATGGAAATGGAGAACTACAATGCTAGTCTATATGCTCTATCACCCCTCAAGTCTATACAGTAGCAAATTAACTGGATGGTTAGTTCAGATCAATACATGAAACTTCCTCTCTCCCACTCCTTGTTGCCTCTTTAGAGTTGCTTGTTGGCCACAATGAATCTTCTGAACAGTCATCAGTTCAGGCTTTGGCTGAATGTCAAAGGCTTGACCTCCATAAGTGCAATACATTACAGATGATGGGAGTCAAGGCACATTACGCAATTCTACTGCTGAAGGCATGTCAGGCTGAGCACACACTATATCTTTAAAGCACATACAAAGCATATTTCCCCCCTCAATGAATTCTGGGTACTATAATTCATTAAGGGTTGCTGGGAATTGATAGCCTGTGTGGGCTAAACTACGAGGTCCAAAATCCTTTGAGGAAGAGAATGTGCTTTAGATGTGCTTTAAAGGTGTAGTGTGTATTCAGACTTTGTCTGGACCTGACACTGCCTATATTGGAGGCCACTTGGAGACCATATTGAAGTTGCTCTGAAATCTCTGAAGGAAAACTGAGATATATAAACATGCTCACATGACTATCAAAAATATGTATTATGAAACTGCTAGTTTGGAGAGCAGGTATTTCTTTTTACACAGGTAATATAGAGCCAATTTGTCTTCCTAATTTTGGAGAACATTTTCCAGAGGGGAAAATGTGTTGGATATCAGGATGGGGAGCTGCAGAAGAAGGAGGCGAGTATTTTAGCATTTGAATCTAACAATGTATTTTTTGACAACTGAAAATTTGCTATGTGTGAACAATGAATTCAAGAGATACACTTAATAAATACTTTCCCATAAGCAGAAAAATTCCAGTCTGACCAAAATATGGAAATGGAGGTACTAACAGATGTGAAGTAAAGTGTCATGTACAGAGACTTCTCTTCTTCAGATTCATCAGCTAGGGGTGAGAAGGAGCCCCAGGTCTCCATGAGACACAGTGGTTGATATCCAATAATAGTCAGAATAATGGGTCTACTCTGAATTGGACTAAAATTGGATATTATCCAATAATATTGGCTTGATTGCTTTCAGTGAGACTTAAGCCCAGCTAAGATCTCCACAAATTCTTAAAGAATTTATGGGTAGATTTGGGAATTCCTTCTTAATATTAAAAAATATGTATAGGATTGAACAAATGTTTCAACTACAGTGGAATCTTGGTTTTCGAACGGAATCCGTTCTTGAAGACCGTTCAACTTCCGAAATATTCAAAAACCGAAAACTCAATATGGAAGCCTCAATACAATAGGGAAACTCAAAATGGAAGCCTCGTGGCATGTTCGGCTTTTGAAAAGCATTTGAAAACCGAAGCAGTTACTTCTGAGCTTTTGGTGTTCGAAAGCCGAAACGTTCAACTTCCGAGACGCTAGAAAACCGAGGTTCCACTGTATTTCTAAAGAAAACTAAATGTAGCGTTGGTTGTCTGGCATTAATAAAATATATGAAATTATAGGAAAGTTTTTTGTTTTTTATGAATTTAAAAAGTAATAGCTAATTACTTTTTAAGATGCCATATCTTCGCTATCCCTGAAATGGAGAATTTAACTTCTGTCTTGGAACAGGTGATACATCAGAGATTCTGAATTATGCTGGTGTCCCTTTGATTTCTAACAAAGTGTGCAACCACAGAGAGGTCTATGGGGGAATCGTGGCTTCATCAATGCTCTGCGCAGGTTATTTACAAGGAGGCATAGACACATGTCAGGTAGGGGCATTTCTTAAAGGTGACTGTCTTAACTGAACAATCTGGTGGTGGTGAAGATACTACCAATATCCCAAGATGTAAAGGGCCTTAGAGGAAAAAGCAGCACTTTAAATCGGGCCCAGGAGCAGACTGGGAGCCAATGAAGATAACGAAGTACTGGCACAATATGTTTATTAGAAAAACTGGAATGAGGAAGGGAGTAGCTTGCTTGTGGGTATCATACAATGAAGGGCAGGTTAAAAATCTTTTCATGCATTCAATAAAATATAATCCATTTGAGGGAGTCAATGAGAAGGAGAGATGGGCATTCATTTGTACTTGCTGAGTGATTTAAATAAAATCCTAAACTTAAATCCAGGTACACTGGTTTGCCGAATGACAACCCTCAAAGCAAGTCAAGACATTTGCAGCCTATTAATTGGTTTTTGAATGACTAACTTCTGCTAGCTTAAACATTATTAGCAGCTCTACCTACTCTTTCTTTTTGAGAGCCAGACAAAAGCTTGTTTTCCTGTCTCTTTCAGGGAGACAGTGGGGGACCATTGGTATGTGAAGATCGGAATACTTGGAAGCTGGTAGGAACAACCAGCTTTGGGGTGGGCTGTGCGGAAGAAAATAAACCAGGGGTCTACAGTCGCATCACCTCATTTCTGGATTGGATACATGAACAAATGGAGGTTTACTTTCCAATAGTTTCTTCTCCCCAGCCTAACCTTAATAGTGGGGTCAAGGGGCTGTTATGCTTCTACCTTATCAATGGTTTCCTTAATTGCAACTTCTTCCCCCTGTTCCATACAAGTGAATGGAGCAAGGGGAGGCGATTTTCACTCCTTTCATGTATTATGTTGGTTGTAGGAGCAATTGTTAAAATTCACTGTTTATTAAGGGGGGGGTGGGATCCTGGACCCTCAGTCCTAAACTGGGGGTGGGGTGGGGCGGGGCAGGGTGGTTAAGTATGGGAAATATACAGAGATTTGGGGCAGCCCAGGAGACTTGAGCACCAACCCTGATAGGAGTGATAGCTTGGTCACACCCTAAGTTTCTTCTGTTTGCCCATAGATAAGATAGAAAACTGGGTAAGAGTTGCAGGGCTGTGTTTAAGCAATTCCTGCTGGGTTTTGCATAGCAACCCTTTCTGAAGCAGGAACACAGACTGCACAGAGAACAGCAGGTATTACTTAATGCTCTTTTAACTGTGACATTTCACATGGTGAGGGAGTGCAGAGTAGTATATTTTGAAGTGCTTGGAGGCTATGAAACAGACTGGTATTGCAGTGAAGGAAGCAGAAGAATAGTCTGTCCAATTAAAAAGCAGCATTCCTTTATGGTAAAATAAAATAAAATAAAACCATATCGGAATCACATGTCTAGGACATTATTAACATTTGTCAGTCACCATCTGTGAATGAGAATACAAGTTCGATTAGTAAGAACTATTTGCCCATTTCCAGCTCCCATCCTATCCTAAATACTGACTTTAAAAAACTACCATAACATAGTGAGTATATGGCTAAAAGGGCACAGAATAGGCGTCAATTATTATATGTCTTATTTTTCTGCTGTGATTTTGTGTGGATTTTGAAGTAAATTTCATAGCTAAATGCTTTTTTTCTTCCTGAGAAGCAATACTATTGATGTCTCAAATAGTGCCTGCTCATTTGTATTTGTAGAGAGAAGAATGGAAGAGAGGAGGTTAGATCATTACCACATAAACTCTTCAAAATGTTTGTTTGGGACAGAGAGGACAATCAACTTTCATCCTGCACAGTTTTTGCACTTCCTAACAGAAGAACTGCTACAACTATCTTTTGTACTCATGCCTTTAAAACGCACTATGTCACAATGAAGAATATTCATGTATTTTGATGCTGTCACCCGGTTTTCAGGTGTAAGCATGCCTGCATGCCAAGAATCCTTCTCTCCTAACCCACCTATTCCTGGTGAACTGAGATGGAAAGGAAGGTTCCAGATCAATAGGCCAGCGAAGTGAAAAGTATGGACAGGTTTACTGGGTTTGCTGCCTGCCTGAAAAAGAAGATACAACCAGGGCAGGAAGGAGGTGCCCATCTCTCACTTGATGGTAGAAATAGTGTACGATGTTGGTTGGGTGCATTGGCACTAAAATACTGATGGATTTTCTTTTGACATTTTTAAATAATAATAATAATCACAAACTGATGTGGAAATGTGAAGAACTGAATTTAAGAAAGAAAGAAGAAGAGAAACATAGAAAAAAACAAAACTGGCTGTTTTACCCATCCTTTTTTGAGCAGCTAAAGAGTTCTGATTTTTGGCACCTAAGCAATAGCTGAATGCAACTAGAGTGGGGCAGTGTTTGCCATCAACAAGAACACAAACAAAATCACATTGTCAGCTAGTGCTTGCTCCTTAAATTTTGTTGCATTTCCTGTCTCAAAAATTACAACTGCACTGCTATTTCCCTCCTACATATGTTTAAGAACGCCAGGCTCAAGTCTTTCCTTTCCACATACTGCTCAGCAGATTGGTTCACTGTAAAACTAGGTGGGTGGAAAGGAACAAGGAACGTGATTTACTTTGAAAAGCCCTCCCCGCTTTTCTTTGAATCCAGCCTAAGAAATTCTGTGAATCAATGCTCTTGATCTTTAACACAGTTATTCTGAGATTTCTAAATTACATATGGTGCCTTGTCGATGCAAAGGCACATTGTAAATAAGCAGATGTGTAATCATCTGATGGTGCTTGATTTATAGCCTTAGATGGCAAAACACTAGTCAACACTAGGCATGTTGTAAATAAATGAATAAATAAATGCAAACCTATCAGTCTGATGGTGCTTGATTTATAATATTGGAGGGTAATTTTAAAAAACAACAACTACAGGAGCTCTGTCATTTGTTTCTGGGCATTCCATTATGAATGAACATCTTCCTTTGAACTGGCCATTTTGTGCAACCCAAAAATTATCGAACAAGTAGTGATCTAGGTTCACAGAGTGTACCCAGGAGAGGAGCCACACCACACAGTTACCACAGAAAGTCTTTAGGCAATGAAGTAAGCAAGCAAGCAAGCAAGCAAGCAACCTCAATGCATACATACATACACACACACACACACATACATACATACATACATACATACCCAGCCTGAAGCATCAAGGCAGGCTGTGATATGTTTAAGGCTGGAATATGAAAATTCATTCTAAAAATATAGCTTACAAATGGCACATTTTTTAATAGTGGGAGAATTGCACATTTATGGGAGAATCCTTACAGAAGCAGCACATGAGAGAAATGAGTGTGGCATGCCCCAGAATGTATGCACTATTCTTTAACTTATGTATAGTTAGATTGTAAAGCGAATCTACACTGGTTGGTTGTAAATGTGTTATAGAAATATGACACCAGAGGGCGCTGTAGAGCAGGGAGCTTTCGACAATGGAAAACTGCACTGAGAGTTATATAACATTAGTTAATAACATGTTTACGATCAATGTTGATCCAGCCCCAGTGTATCGTCTCAGTATTTATAACAAATTATAAATAAACTAGCATATTTCTCTTTGTTAAGTGGTGTGCGAAATGGTGGATTGATTTCCACACCTATATCCTTAGTGAATAATACTGGTGTCCTTCTTTATGGCTATACCCAGATAACTTGTTTGTTGCAGGGAGACTAGACAGCATTGTCACAGAGGTACAATTTTCAATGTGGTTTAAGAATCCCTCTTCCCAGTTCTGTGGGAATTGTAGTTCTGTGAAGGAAATAGGGGTCTCCCAACAATTCTCGGCACCCTTAATGAACTACACTTCCCATCTTTCTTTGGAGAAGCCATGGCTATTCAAAGTCATATGATGTTGCTTTAAATATATGATTGGGCCACTGTGTCTCAGGCTAACTTACCGTACAGGAGAGAACCATGTTACCTTGAGCTTCTTGGAGGAAATATACATATAGATTAACAGCTTCAGAGCCAAAAACCACCATGTAAAGCACATATATTGCCACATGATTGCATTATAGCCACAGGACGGTTAAGTCCAGTCAAAGGTGACTATGGGGTTGCGGCATTCCTCTCACTTTCGGGCCAAGGGAGCCAGCGTTTGTCCACAGACAGCTTTCCGGGTCATGCAGCCAGCATGACTAAACCGCTTCTGGCGCAATGGAACACTGTGACAGCAGCCACAGGAAGCATTTAGAAAGGGAAGAAACCACTTAAGCTAGGCATAAATTTCACAAGCAGTAACACATTAAAGGCTTCTGGTACAAGCCGTTGGGCTTGTTAACTATTTCACACCCTAGAAAATCTCATGCAACAGTGGATGCAGAAAAGTAGATGAAAACGTAGCATACAAATGCCTGCAAATTCTTGCCTTTACTCCTGGGACAAGTGAAGGAGAGTTTTTCTCATTGTTAGTGAGTTAATGTACAGTTCTTGAAAACTGCTGTTTAAAATAAAAGCAGGGAAAACCAATGGGAAACACATTAACGATAGTACTGGAAGGGGGAACCAGCAGCCATCTAAATATTGTTGAACTCCTGCTCTCCCCAGCCCCAGACAGCATGGCTATTAGTGAGCAATGGTGGGAGTTGCAGTCCATCAGGAAAAGAAAAGAAAGAAATTGGGAGGCTCCCTCTCTGTTTGACTGTGTTTCCCATTGATTAGTTGTACTTTGATCTGAGAAAGAAATTGCAAGAACTGTACAGTAATTCATAAAACGTAAGAAATGCAATTGCTCACTCTTTGTCCCAGAAGTAAATGGTGGAGTCTTGAACACTTCAACAATCCACAGGGAACTAAAAGTGATCTTATACATTCAATATTGTACAACTACAGTGGTACCTCGGGTTAAGAACTTAATTCATTCTGGAAGTCCGTTCTTAACCTGAAACTGTTCTTAACCTGAAGCACCACTTTAGCTAATGGGGCCTCATGCTGCTGCTGTGCCACCGCCACACAATTTCTGTTCTCATCCTGAAGCAAAGTTCTTAACCCGAGGGACTATTTCTGGGTTAGTGGAGTCTGTAACCTGAAGCATCTGTAATCTGAGGTACCACTGTATGGTGAAGTTGCAGTGCACATCCCCATAAATGTTTAAAATAAGACTTTATAATGCTGGTCTGATTCTGCTCCCCCCCACATTCAGGTACAGTTCTGGTACTAATAGCTTTTTTTGCTAAACTAGGATGGTCAGTTCTGCTGGTAAATCTTTGCAGTGTTTCCCCCCCTAAGAAACAATGAGCAAACAGCACCTAACTACTTGTCTCTCTATTCTAGAATTAAATCTAAGAGATTTATTTCACTGTATGCAAGTCAAATATGCTGTTTAACTTTAGGGAAGGTTATAGGCGGTAGCTATAGCCAGACCCACTGCGAGTACACAGCTTTGGACTGCAAAAATGCAACCAGAATTTGAGTTTAAGAATTGGCAATATTACACATTGCAGTCCTGTGATGAGCAACTCTTGGCTTTATGGGGGGAAGGGGAGAAGCAACCCTGTAGAGTGTATGTAATTCTACCTTAATGTAGTAGTTACATTATGTTAATATTTTTAGACTGCTTTTCTGTCCCAATGGCTTCAAAATGGCTTAAAAATTAAAAACAAATGGCTAAAAATGACAAATGCAAGTATCAGCATGACCACCTCTGACCAGATAAATACAATAGAGAAGCAAGGAATATACCGTATTTTTCGCTCTATAAGACGCACCAGACCATAAGACGCACCTAGTTTTTGAAGGAGGAAAACAAGAAAAAAAATATTCTGAATCCCAGAAGCCAGAACAGCAAGAGAGATCGCTGCGCAGTGAAAGCAGCAATCCCTCTTGCTGTTCTGGCTTCTGGGATAGCTGCGCAGCCTGCATTCGCTCCATAAGATGCACACACATTTCCCCTTACTTTTTAGGAGGGAAAAAGTGAGTCTTATAGAGCAAAAAATACGGTATATCTCTATCTATATATATATAGTCAATGCCAAAGACCTGATGAAATATTTCTCTCAGAACTACTTCTCTCTGCTGTAACATGTCTCCACATGTTGCCTAAAGCCTTTAGGGTCGGAATTCCTTTGACTAAGTGTGTACCCTGTTTTAATTTCACTGGAAGTGGGTGGGGTTTTTTTGCGATATGTGATTTTTATTGCCATGTATGGTTTTATTTACACACATATACTGAATGAAGGGGCAGCTTAATTCCAATAGATGCCCCAAATTCACTGCTCTGCATACAATTTCTAGGGCAGCCACCAGACCTACCACATTTCTTATGGAGAGCATCTTAGTCATCATCCCCACAGGTAGGGAAAAGGTGGGAGGAAAAAAGACGCACACTGCTTCCAGATAGAGTCTGGCTACTTCCTTAGCTATGCAAAGACCTGCCATTCAGGGCCATCTATCTTAATCCTGCCAACCAAAGGGAATCTGTCAGGTGACACTTGTCTGAACTACCTGACCCAGTCTAGCAGCCTCTTTTCATACCACCAATGTTCACAGAGTTAGGGGGAAATCAAAATGGCAGACATGGGTTTGTATAATACTGGGGATCTCTTTTCAACTGCATGTGTTCTATCTACCCTGGCTCATCAATGAATGGTGTATAAACAGGGTGCATGTCTGATCCCAATAAACAGGGTGTATGTCTAATCCCAAAGCTTACTCCCATGACACACTGGATTTAAAGAGTAAATGCTGGAGCCTTGGGTGGAACCTGCCTATGTGTAAACAGCCTTTAGCAAAGTTTAATATCTGAACCAGTTTTCTTTTCTTTTAGAAGTGCTATCAGGGAAAACCAGTCACAGTGAATGCTGGTAAATGTGTTAATGGTCTAATTTTAATCAAAAAGAGATATCAGGAACAGGATTCCAAAAAGCACCACCTTAGGCAAATATTCTATGAAACCAAGCCAACAAACACAGCCAATATATAAAACAAAACTCTCTCTGGTGTTGTTCTCATTTACAGATTCTCCACCTTCCTTTCCTTGAGGCTGATCACAGACGCTGCAATGGGAAACAAAATGATCTGGGTTCTGGCCATTTTGACCATTGTAGGGCTCAGCAATGCCTTGCTGCGTAAGTGCATGCATTTTCAGTATTTCTTTTATCATTTCTATTATATGAAAAATCAAGTGGCATACAACGAAGCTACACTAGCAGTGCAAGCCTCTGCAGTTCTGCTTGTAGCACTGCAGCCAAAATATCAGTTCTAAAAGGCGGGTGAACTTTCTCTTATATATCGCTAGATGGGGTAGTACTGGAGAGCTATCTAGGAATGCATTTCTGTGCGATTCTAATAAAAAGAAGGCTTCATTCATGTTTATGTTTTAAGCCCCAAACCCTGTATTTTGAAACCAAGAAAACCTGAAGTAGAAGTGTTTAATAATGTGTGAATATTATGAAGTTGGTTTTATTTTATTATAGGAATATAAAAAATAGCTCACCCACATTTACTCTCTGGTTATTTCTAAAGGGGGCAAGAGGTGGGGGGAAATTTGTCATAGAGGGCATTTAGGATGTTGGTAAGTTTGCTCAGACAGGCAGAAATCAGGGACATGCAAAAGAACTGGAATTGGTGCCAAGACATTCCATGTGGCAGTGGATGGATGCTGTGTCTTCTAACCATAGACAGCTTCTGGCTTCTAAATGTCCATATATTCTAAAGCTCCTTTAACAAATATACAGCTCACACTAACCAAATTAGCTCATTAAAAATAGAATTAAAAAGAATGAAAGCTGGGAATTTGTGGCAGCTACTGAATCTTTTGTTATATGGCATATTATGGCATTTTTTCCCAAATATACAAACAAATATACCCATGTCCAATGTTGGATATGTAATATCTCAAATAAAACCATGTGGTAAGCTGAATATGTGTCTGAAAATAATAATTTTGGTTTATCTATATATCAGGCTTTTGAACATTTTGATCTTATTAGTGCGCTCATAATAATCTAGCAACAAGGTTCTGATCATTAAACTTACGTTGCTGCCATAACAAGCCATTGTGTTATTCTCATGAATGAAGAGAAGTTTTCTTCTTTTCTAGAGCAATGATAGGGCAGGTGCTTCTTTAAGAAGTTGTGCTTTCATTCTTCATTCTGAAGTGGGGGCTGTGTGGGTGGCAAACAGGGAACTCTCCCTTCTTCTGGTTTAATATGCTGGCTGTTTGCCATAATAAACGTTGACTGACATTAAAGCAATGAATGATGAAAATACCAGGGTTACTTTTGCATTAAAACTATCAGTGTTATTGTGACTAGAATTGTAATTAGTGTGATGATTACAAGAAGATCAAATAGATGTAATTGTTTTATTTAAAAAGCAAAGGAGTACATGAATTTATGAGGGTGCTTGGTGCCTATATAAAGAGCATTCGTGATCATCTCCCTCACAGAAAACAACTTGTTGATATCAAACTTTGCTTTAAATAGCTTCAGGACAATGCAATGTTCCAGCAAGATCAAGAGAAAATTGTGGCTACCCAGGCATTGGTGAAATTGAATGCAGTGCAAGGCAATGTTGCTTTGATTCAAACGTGATTGATGCCCCCTGGTGCTTCAAACCCATTTCAATAGAAGGTTAGTATCTACAACTCTAATTCATTTTTGGATTCCAGTGTCAAATACAATTAATGTGTGTGATTTTTGGCACATAAAAGTACAATATGAATTTCTTGTTATAAGAGCTTAAATTATTCTAAACATTTTCATTAACGTAACCTTGGCACAAGGCAGGACTGAATCCCAAAATCAGTTGTGCTAGTCTCCTTCTGAAATTACAAGTATTGGTGTTGTGCAGTGGCCTTGTGATGCCAAAGACGTTTCTAATTTTTCTAATTTGTTATTTTCTAATTTGTACGGTGGTTCTCTAATAAAGCAGAAATCGCACCTGAGGGCTTGATCCTCTAACAGATGCATGGAATCTAGGGTTGCCAAGTCACAACCTGGGGAAGAGAGCTGCATCTGAAAAGCTCAGCTCTGTAAACTGCTGCAGCCTCAGAGATGCATATATCACATTCCCCATCTCTCCAGCCACTCTCTCACACACATGTGCTAAACCAGCCCTTTCCCAAACAGGTGCCCTTCAGATATATTCATCAACATCCCAGCCAGCACAGCAATGCTGACTGGGGCTGCTGAGGATTGTGGTCCAAAACATCTGGATAGCACTGCTCTGGGGAAAGGCTGCACTAGATCAGGTTGAAAGGGAAGGATGGAGAAAACAGGTAGTTGGGGATTTGTGTAATTGGGGCAGAGATGGACAGGGCACAGGGCTGGGCTAGCCAGATGCAGAGGCCCCCCGAACCTTTCAAAGTAGAGTAGAAGAAGGAATTTCAGGAGGTGAAGTTGGTATGACAACTGCTCAAGGTGTGGGAGCTCTGTCTTCTTTTGTAGCTGGCCACCCCGTCCCCGATAAAGGTATCTGAGTATTATCTAAATCAAACGAATAACATGACATCAATCATGTTGCAAAATTCCCCACACACTTAAAAGCAGGAGACTGGGAAGTGGACATTGCAATGGCATCACACATCACAATGCAGATTTTGTATTAGCAGATATTAGTACAGGGAAGAGGTTAAAAAAGATGAATGGACTGCTCTTTTGGGTGGCAGCTAAGTGAGCTGTTCTCATCACTACAAATTATATTTATTTTATGTTGATCATTTGGGAAATGTTTGGAACGTGCATCAATATGTTTAAATGAGAATTTTTTTTAAATGCTTGAGGCGAGAAATGCTCTGATGAAGTGGATTGTGTGGCTGATGTTATTCTTTCACTTTCTCCATCCAGAGTGCGTGTTATAAGGAAGGGATTCAGTGATAGTGGGAACCACTTCTCTACACGAAGAAGCTGTGCACAAGGCACTTCATCATCGTGAAGCTGTTTCTTGACAATGTTGGGAACTGAGATCCTGCAGAATTCTGAGATTAATTGAACCACTTAAACCATGCTATAGATTACTTCTTCTGATTCTTCCCCCCTACTGTTCAGCCCTTTGCTCCTTCCTGAAGCAATAAATCAAAGCAAAAGTGTGTTGCGTCCTTAATTTCTGCTTTCCTTCTCTTTCTTTCAAATTCAGACATTTAGTAAGATGCACCCACCCCTCTCTCTATACATGCCTGCCAAGTACTTCTCTATATTGGAGAAATAAGCCTTTCCAATGCACATTTGTGGAGAATTTAGATCAAATGTGCTAGAAGAGCTGTTTTTCTAGGGCAGTGGGCCAGAGAAAAAGAAATTCACACCAATTACTTTCACGTTTTCCCTGAGTTTATGATCATTCCATGTGACAATGGCTGGAGTGTGAGGTTTATTCCAGGGAGTCTTGGCTGTATAAGGGATGAACTGTATCTCTGTCGTGCATTTATTCCCATCTTTGCACATTTTATTGAGCTCAGCCACCATTTATAGCACAGATGGGCAATTTGTGGCTTTCCCCAATGTTGCTGGACTCTAATTCCCAACAATCAGGGATAACATGAGTTGTAGATCATCAATATATGAAGGACCACAGATTTCTCATCTCTGGTTTGTAGACTATACTAGTGTAAGGGAGCATTAGCATCTGGTCTGGTATCTCCATACAAAATCACCACCTACCAAAAAATGCATCCTAATCTTGTGATGGAAGTGTAGAGTGGCTTGTGCTGCCAGACCATAATAGACCATGCAGAACCAGCAGGACAAGTTGATCTTGCTGCAATGGATACCAGCTGCAGTTCCATTTTCAAAGGTTCCCAACAAAAACAACCAGGGCCGGATTTAGATGAAGAGAGGCCCTAGGCTACTCCACTTGTGAGGCCCCTCCCCATCCCCCACCCTCACAACTAGAAGAAAATGGAAGAGTGTTATAAGTGAAGCCAAGGATGATAACAGGTATTTAAAATTCTGCAAGTCACAATTTCTCCTCTAAAGGACACAAGATATTATTGTTAAATACCATGGTGATTTTATAAAATGCAATAACTGAACTTTGTAAACCTTATGTGGAATAAGCATTATTTTTTTAGGAAAATGAAGTTGTAATGTTATTCTTAAAAAAAACCCCAAAGGGCCTGAGTTGCTCTGCCCATGCAAGAAGTTTTGGATTTGCAATTTTGGGAGAGGAGAGACTGTGGAGCGGGCAAGGCCCCTAGATTTAGAGGCCCAAGTTGTCCTGCCCTTGCATGAAGTCTTGGTTTGCAATTTTGGGAGAGGGGAGAATGCCCACTGGGGAGCGGGCTGGCTGGCGAGGCCCCCTAGATATAGTGGCCCTAGGCTTCAGCCTACTTAACCTGTACATAAATGCGGCACTGAAAACAAAGTTGCCTGTAACACTGCATGAAGTATCTTCTGGGAAGCAGTGAATTTGGTATGTGCCTTGCCTTATGTTCTCTGCCCAAATGATTATCTGCCTGGCAACAACTTTGTGCTGCCCTTCAGCATTGCCTCCCAAACAGAACGCTTCCTCCTGGTCGAACTCTGGATGCCAGTACAGCTCCAGAGGTTATGACATATCTGGGTACTGATTGTTCCTCTGGATCGGATTCCTCATAGGTTCTGGTTCGGAGGACAGTAAACTAGCTGAACAGCAGATAAACATTTGGGAAGCTTGGCCTTCTGCCCAGAGCCTGAACTATCACATATAAAAAAGCCCTTTGTCCTTTGTCCTTTTAAAAAATGAAGCTTGTATGCTCAGTTCAGACATGGTGTGACATCACGGCTATTAGACGCTGATCTGCAAACTAAAAGCCATTTTTCAAAGAATAATCCTTGGGACTGAAGAAGACAGGAAATTTTCTGTTATCTAACATCTAGGTCTAGCAGCACCAGAATCAAGCCACTTATGTCTAGCTTCTTACCATTTCAAGTAAGCCAAAATTTCTACGTATTTCTTTTACTTACACTGTACATTACTTTATGTAAATGTCAGGGAACTGCCATCGGCTCAGGGGGGAGAGGGGAAAAGCTGGATGGATTACAGAGAGCCCCCAAAGATCGTGGGAAGCAGCTCCTCCTCAGCGGAGGAGAGTAACCACGCCTCCAGCGGAGAGGAGCTTCAGGGCTCGGAGGAGGCGAGGCGGTGCCAGGACACCTTGCCTGGGCAAAGCGGGGAGGAGAGAGGTCCTCCATTACCCACACCCTCCTTGCGCAGTAAGCTTTCCCGCCGAGAGGGGAGGCACAGATTGGGCGTCAAGAAACAGCTTTGCTGGGAAAGGTTTAAGGACCACCCACTCACGGATTCTGCCAGTGAATGAGCCAGCCATGGGAGAGTGGCGCTCTGGACAGATAAAGTTAATTTTGGCATCAAAAGCAAGGCTTCACAGCCGAGCAGGGAGGCATTTGCCTGCTTGCTCTTAAGCAACTCCTTGGAACCCTAACAGTAAATCATTGCCATATGGTTTCAAATGATGCTTAAAATGTATGCCTCAAAAAACTTTTTATACTATTTTGGAAATAATATCTTTAGGTTAATATTTTTTTTTTACTCTCAAGAGCAAGATCTGGAGTGTTATCATTGTTCATAGTCCCATTCCACAGATCTGTGCACTTAGATGTGAGGCATGTACACATATATTCACCAAATAGATGGCAACACTACAGCAAACTCATCCTCCAAGTGGTGATCCTTAGGTAGCCAATATGACATTATTCCACACACAAGGAGGAGGCATCAGCAGGAGTACAAAAAAGCAAGAAAGTACAAAAAGTCTTGGACCGATGTGGACTCAACATGTTCAGTGGCCACAGAATGCTAAGTGTCTGTTGGCAGGGACATAGAAGATGGGGGAATGGAATGGAAAAGGCCATGACTGGCTTTTTGAAGCACTTTACACAGCAACTTTTTTTTCTTTTCAATTTCCACATGTGATTCTATGATTCAAAGGAATGTCACAGGGACCCAATCCAGCAAGAATTACTCAGAATACTCTGGATCAGGACATTTTTCTTTTATTATGTTGGCTGTGTTTATAAAAACACTGTGCTATATAGTAGTCAATACTGTTCTAATTTCTGGCAGAAACATTTGTGGCAAGTGTTAAACAATTATTGACTGCAACTATATAACTCAGCAGTCTTATAATTTTATATAGTTTACTTAAAGCATGGGGAGCTTATCCCCTAAAACAGATATTTTAGAAGATTGTTGTCCAGTCAGTGCCGGATTTATGTATATACTAAACAAGCTATAGCTTTGGGCCCCACTCTCTTGGCCCCAAAAAAAAATTAAAGAAAAAAACCTGGATGTACATTTCCAAAATATAAGATAAAAAACAAATAAAATAAAACCTACATACAGCAACAGTGTTGTGTGTTGTGTAGGCTCCTATGATGTAAGTAATGGGCCCCGTCTGCTAGTCTGCTCCCTAAAATATCACTGGTTTGTTCATTTCTATATCAATTACTTTTATAAAATACATATTTT
The DNA here is from genome assembly GCF_964106645.2 of Podarcis pityusensis. NCBI lineage: Eukaryota > Metazoa > Chordata > Lepidosauria > Squamata > Lacertidae > Podarcis > Podarcis pityusensis. Next base: position 56,614,261 of record NC_138027.1, on the reverse strand, counting down.
GTTATGTGCAAATGGCTTTAGGTCCATAAATTACCATCTAGCATATATTCAACACAAAAAACAGCGACAATTTGTTGTTGACAAAGGACAGATGGACATATAAAGGGCCCCATTACCTTCAGTAGCTTAGAGTCTCATCAAACCTAAATCTGTCCCTGATCCTAGAGTAACAGAAAAGAGAAGAAAAAAGGATTAGCATTAGCATTTAGACTAAGTGCACCATAGTATGAGGCCTGGCCAGCAATGGATGCTGTGTGGCTTGTAATCTTTTCGTACAACCTGGACTGGAATTGCTCTAAGCTCTGGTGAAGTGGAACACACAGAGCACGGCCTTGATTCCCTTTACGTCACAGTGGGAGGAATTCAGTGTAGCACTGAGCAGATCAGTCCAACAACACAATCATTTGCCTTCTCCTGCCTGCTGTTCCAAGGTTTCTCTTGACCCCCCAGAGCCAATTTGTGATCTGTGGAAGACGCCCATGGAGAGTAGAGAGGAGGAAAACCTTAAGGCACTAGCAGAAGTCCCTATGCAGGCTTCTATCGGTGTGACTCATTGATAGAATCCTGCCCGATCCTTACTATCTTTTGGTGCTGGGGCTACTGGCTTCTTGTTTTTCTTGCCACTTTGGTAAAGGAGAAGCAATGATTCCATGTATCATGTGGCTGACTGGTAATGAAGGGATGTAATCAAATGCCAGTTCTTCTCTGAGTAAACCCATTAAAACTAATGGACCTAAGTTAGTCAGGCTCACTAATTTCAACAGGTCTACTCAGAGTAGGATTAGCACTGAATACAACCCAAAGAGTTTTTATTTCAGGCCTTTGTTAGTGTTGTGGAATCATCACATTAAATGCAAACAGAGATTCCTCATTGGCTAGACAGGTGCACTCTGTGTATGCTCATACCATTTATTTCTGAGGCTCATAATTCTAAATCACATCTTCCCCTGCTCTGTTTAAGCTCTGTAGGCTGTGTCATGCTTTGATTGGGTAGAATATTGCGCACACATTTTCCTTTTCAGGAAACTGATCCTGTTTTGTTTTTTAAATAAAAATAAAAGATAAATTAATTTGCAATTCTTCCTGCATTTTGTCACAGTGAGGACTTCATATCATCAGAGTCTCCCACTGCACTTTACAAGCCTGTTGTTGGTTTGAGTACCACATTCCCAAATGTAGAGACAATTAATATTTTTAAACCTCACCCATCTCAAGTGTGACTGGTGAAAGATTGTTCAACACCCTTAAAAGAGTCCATTACTAACGTTCGACTGTAACTCAAGATCATTGAATGAGCTCAACCATTTTAGCATTACAAAGGTCTGCATTACAAAATGTAGGTTATGACAGATTAATTGGCAATTATTATGCATTTAGCTCCATCATAACTTTGGACATAGTCTTGTTTATTTAGGTGAACAAACAGGATCCTCCCAAAAGGACTGAGCACAGGACCCTGTGGGCCGTGAATCTGCCACTGAACAGCATTTTTTCACCAATAAATGAACCAGCTTAAGTATTTGTATTATTTTAATTTAGGGATATAAATGTAATGTAAACATATGTTATTTCAGATCAGTTTTCTTGGAAAGTATTAAAGTGAACAAGCTGGATATAGCAATGGAATGCAAGCAATGGTTACTGTTGGTTGCTGCCCTGTGCTTAGGATCTGTCTGTTCCCAAAATAGAAGACATCCACCATGTAAGTATATATTGCATATAATATTTGTTTCTTAATAAGCAAAAGAAGCCGAGTTAGTGACGAACAGCAAAGTGACAAAACAACAGGCAAATGCAGTCATCTATAAATTGTTAGTAAAATAATTCCCATAGAAGAAATTATTATTTTCTTTCTCTCTATGTGAGGTCAACTGAGGATAACCTTGAGTGCCACTGTTGTAGTCCATAAATTGCTTTAGGCATTCTTATTATAGCTTCATAAACCCATGCTACAGTGCCATGTCCTATAGACACCCACCCAACCACTGTCACCATTACTGTTGACAAAGAGAACAGAAGACAATCCACACTTGCTGATCAAACATTGGTTTCTATAAAATGATAATGTTGGCACCAAAGACAAGGAGACTGTACAAGCCCCTGTGAGGCAGGTATCTTATGGATGTGCAGCAGACTTCTTGCTTGTTGTAATGTTAAGCTCCTGTTACTTATAGGCTGCATTTGCTTATCCCAAACTCTCACATTAAAGCTCAACCAGTTACAGCCAGATAGACTCTTCACAATAGGAGATAGGAGTCTTGTGAATTGGTTGAGATATTTTGAATCCATGAAGAAATGCAAAGTATTAAGGGACCACATGATTTATTTTCTATAAAGCAGCTCACAACATGACACACCAACTGTCCACCCCACATTTGGTTACTTTACAATGGAGTGGTGAATATGGTTGCTCCAAATATAGCAATTCCTTCCAAACAGATGCATGCCAATGTCTGATGGATGTCCAGGCTAGAAAGAGGTGTGATTCCACTTCTGCAGGCATCACTGCAGAGCAATGCACAGAAAAGGGCTGCTGCTTTGATGCAACTGTGCCTGATGTCCCATGGTGCTTCAAACCTTCTGGAGAAAGAGGTAAATGATACACAAAAGGTTTGGGGGAGGAATGGGAAGTAGCTAGGGACAAGGTAGAAATTAGATTCGTATCACATGACCTAATCCACACTTTCTGCAACAATATGAGAACCAAAACACAGCTGTCCAAATTTTGCAAACAATTCCTCCAGTTGTTCACTCTGGATTCATGAATTTAGTGGAGGGCAGGCATGAAATGGAATAGCTAAAATAACTAAAGATGTGCTCCTCATGCTTCCTGGGGGAGGCATTTCAGAGCCTGGTTGCCACCATGGAGCAGCTGGTCTCCTGTGCCATTTTACAGCACACTTCAAATAAAGAATGCACTTGGAGCAGGGCTTTGCATCTTAACACATGGGACACGCTGCAGTGGGAAGAGGCAGTCCTTCGGCTGTTTGGGCTCTGTGCCAGGGGGTGGGGTCTAAGCTCCAGGACCTTGATTTAGGTCCTTGGATTTTGGTTTTGATGAGCTTCATTTAAGCCAACAAGGAGTTATTTCTCAACCTAGGCTGAAAGCAACATTACAAGCTGCCTAAAACATGGCATATGGTTTCCAATAGCTTCACTCCGATATGTAAAGAGAATGACTGAACCGCAAGCAAGAGTGGACTGTGGCTATCAAGGGATCACGCGCAAGAGGTGCAAAAGGATTGGGTGCTGTTTTGACCGAAAGGCTTCTGACACATCAATGTGCTTCTATCCCCCAGTGAATGAGGGTAATGACTTTGTGTTGATATTCTCCGAATTCAAGAAGAGATATATAAGCCCATTCACAATCATGTTCCTTTAAGTTCTTATGTAACCTGGTGTCACGTAAACAATCAATAGCTTTGTCACAAATATGTTGTTGTTGTTGTTGTTGTTGTTGTTGTTATTACAGTGGTACCTTGGGTTACATACACTTCAGGTTACATACGCTTCAGGTTACAGACTCCGCTAACCCAGAAATAGTACCTCGGGTTAAGAACTTTGCTTCAGGATGAGAACAGAAATCGTGCGGTGGCAGCGGCGCGGCAGCAGTGGGAGGCCCCGTTAGCTAAAGTGGTACCTCAGGTTAAGAACAGTTTCAGGTTAAGAACGGACCTCCGGAACGAATTAAGTACGTAACCAGAGGTACCACTGTATTATTATTATTATTATTATTATTATTATTATTATTATTACACCCCGTCCATCTGGCTGGGTTTCCCCAGTCACTCTGGGTGGCTTACAGCACATGTAAAACATAGTAAAATATCAAACATAAAAAAACTTCCTGATACAGGGCTGTCTTCAGATGTCTTCCAAAAGTTATGTAGTTCTTTATTTCCTTTACATCTGAAGGGAGGGCACCACTACTAAAAAGGCCTTCTGCCTGGTTCCCTGTAATTTCACTTCTCACAGTGAGGGAACCAGCAGAAGACCCTTGACGGAGGACCTCAGTGTCTGGGCTGAGCAGTGAGGATGGAGAGGCTCCTTCGGATATACTGGGCCGAGGCTGTTTTGGGTTTTAAAGATCAGCACCAACATTTTGAATTGTGCTTGGAAACGTACTGGAAGCCAGTGAAGATACTTTAGGACCAGTGTTATATGGTCCTGGTGGCCACTCGCAGTCACCAGTCTAGCTGTCACATTCTGAATTAGTTGTAGCTTCCAAGTCACCTTCAAAGGTATCCAAGCGAGAGATAACCAGGGCATGAACCTATTGAGGACTGGTTAATGGAAAAGGAGAGTTCCTGTTCCACAGCCTGTTTCTTCCCCAAGAGAGCACAAGGCAGGCAACAGTAAGCCTCACTGGCTGAGGATAGCTCAGTCAGTAAAGCATGAGACTCTTAATCTCAGGGTCATGAGTTCAAGCCCCACATTGGGGAAAGGATTCCTGCATTGCAAGGGATGGGACTAGATGACCTTTGTGGTCTCTTCCAACTCAACAATTCTGTGATCTCTGTTCAGAACACTGCCTCCTCCAAATTCCAGTCCAATGTAGAAGAGGACTCCTATCCACATGATAGTGAGAAAATAGGATTGGGCCCAACCCTTTGACCAGTTAATTGTTTCTGCCTAAGTCATGGTCCATAACAAGTCTTTTAATGGTTTGTGTATTCTATGGTTAAAATAACCGAACAGATAAATACATGAAAGGCACATCAATAGAAGTAATGGAAGGCTGGCAGTAACATGATTCATTCTTCTGAACAGTTTCCCAGCATTGTGTAATGGACATGAGCGCAAGGGAAGACTGTGGATACCCAGGCATCACTGCCGAGGAATGCCAAGGAAGAGGATGCTGTTTCAATTCATATGTTGTTAGTACTCGGTGGTGTTTTTACCCAACATCCGTAACAGGTAACAGAGCAGCAACTTGCTTGTGACAACAGATGTGTTTGAAATAGAGAGGGATGAAGTATGCCTACAGAGAGCAGTGTAGGGACAGCATCTTGATCCATGTCCATAGAGATTCTGTCCTGGAATGAGAATACCAAAATATTGGACGGACTATAATATTGCATTTACTTATTGTTGAGATATCACATTTTTATTGCAAAATCCATATTTTCCAGAAATAAAAGTAATGGAATAATGAGGATTTTGCCCTCTGTATTTTGAATATTCTGATTGTATTTGGCAAGTTAGTGTTAGCACAGGCATTGTCTGGTTGCTACTGGAACTGTTTCCAAGGATACTGGACTGCAACTACAGTCTTCTGCCATTTTAATTTTTTTTAGTTGCCCATTTTTCTCCCCACCACTTCAATTCTGTGTGTATAGGATATGACATCATGTCTCCAGCCCCAGTGTCAGCTGACTCCAGCTTCAATTATTTTATTTGTAAAAAAAAAAATCTTTTTGGACAAGCACTGTGAAGAGATGTGCTGGTCAGGTGCCATCTTCATTCTCCTTAATGTGTCTGGGCCCCACTCCATCACAGAAACAGTGAGGTGAGTCCCAGAGGCATTGGGAATGATTAAGATGGCAGCAGCTGCTACTCTCTCATCTAGTACTTGTCTTAAGAACTCTGGTCTGAGGAGGAGCCAGAAAGGTAGAGCTGCCCTGCTTTCAGCATCATGGCCCACCGCTATTGCCAACCACCCACACCCACTGTCATCAGCTTCCTGGTAAGCTTGGGAGAGTATCAGAGTGATGCTAAGAGGAGCTAACTGAAGGGCACCCGGCCAAAGCTCTGCCCCCCCCCCAATCCTAGTGCTGGCCCTCGATAGCACATCTTGTAAAAACAACAACTTATGATTGTAGAAATAAATTGAAGTAAACTAAAGATCCAATAGGTTTGCAGAGTATTTTATATCAAAAGCCTTTCCCATTTATTTTTCATTTGAATGTATCTTCTTCCTTTACTTCAAAACATATCAGGATCTTATGCATTCTAGAACTCAGACATATCCAATAATACTGGGAGGAAATAGGCAGAAGAACAAATTTACATTGCAGGGTGCAGAAGCTTTCCTGGCTATTAAAGTAGATCAGCATCTACTTTAATAGCCAGGAAAGCTTCTCTCCTCCATGTATAGAGGGATCCAGGGATCCATCCTTCCTTCCTTCCTTCCTTCCTTCCTTCCTTCCTTCCTTCCTTCCTTCCTTCCTTTTGGAGTCTTCAGCCTTTCACAGTATAAAGTAAATTCCCCCCTGCAGTGTAAAGCTGTATGGTCCAGAACCTCATCAGCTTGTGTGAGAGTACTATAATATAATATAGACAAAAACTGATTCACATTCATAGAGGAATTATGGGGCAGCTTTACTTTTTTAAAAAACAAAACAAAAACAAAAAACCCAGAGTCAAAAGTTCTTCTTTCTCATTCTTTTTCATTTTAAGGACCTCCCAAGATGTGTGGAATGGCACCAAACAAAAGGGTGGGTTGTGGATTCCCTGGCATCTCTGCTGATGAATGCTTGAAGAAAGGATGCTGCTTTGAACATTACCAGTATGCCCAAAATGTTCCCTGGTGCTTTGAACCTTTGGCGAGGCAAGGGAATTTTTCACTATGAAGAACTGGAAGTTGTTTGGGGTGGCTGAAGAGGATGCTCTGCAGAATAAGGGGCCACAGGATTTCCCTTGCACTACATTTTTGTCTCACCTTTTCCATTCCCATATGTATAAATAGCAAGAAGGAGCCCTTATATGCTATGCTAAAATATATTAAAATATCAAAATGTCCAGTGTTCATCTTTGTTGGGTTGTCTGACACTAGTTCTAATTTCTCCAGTAGGAAGAATGTGAGCATATGTACTAGAAATAATAATAAATAATAAATAACAGATCAGTGGGAGGCTCGAGAGACTAAGATTAGCCCAGCACCAGCCAGTTCATGCAACTAAATTAATACATTTGGAATAAGGATCAAATAGACATATATGGAGTTTGTTGTGCAATCGCTTCCCCAGACACCCTGTTTCCACAACTGCTGAAGAATAGATGAAACAATGGAATTGTCAAAAATATAAGCTGGGGGTGGTGGTAGAGCGGTGGAAGGATACAAATATGCAGATATCTGCGGGCTGAGTCCTCAACAACCTATGGTGGGCTGCAAAGGTTAGGCATCATCTTCCAGCAAATTCTCATGGGGTTATATGACCAGGAGCCAATTTTTAGTCAGATAGCAGATCCCACACCCATCTCCCAGTGTTGCTAATAGCCAAGGATAAGGTGGTTCAGAGGCACAAAAGTATTCTTAGAGAAAGTGGGAGTCTAACTCTCAGAAAACTGACATTCTGTCTAGCACTAGCATTGGATTAATATATCAATCCACACAACCTCACATGTAGCAGTGAGCTGTACACATGCGACTGAGCATGTAAATTCCTACACGCTCATCTTCCGAACACATGTTTGGTGCTGGGTGTGGTGGTGGTTGGAATGGCAGCTTGAATTTACCCTCATTAGATATGCAAATAGCAACAGAACCCTCTGACATTTGGCTGGTTGGAATGTAGCCTACAAAGGTCAGAGACATTCACATCTGTTACTCCACCCATTGTTCTCTCGGACCCTGTTTGCCACTGGAATCTGCTCGCTTGAGAGTTGAGAGTGTGGTGTAGTAGTTAAGAGTGGTGGACTCGTAATCTGGGGAACCGGGTTCGCGTCTCCGCTCCTCCACATGCAGCTGCTGGGTGACCTTGGGCCAGTCACACTTCTCTGAAGTCTCTCAGCCTCACTCACCTCACAGAGTGTTTGTTGTGGGGGAGGAAGGGAAAGGAGAATATTAGCCGCTTTGAGACTCCTTCGGGTAGTAATAAAGAGGGATATCAAATCCAAACTCCTCCTCTCCTCCTCCTCCTCCTCCTTCTCCATGAGGACTGAAAAAGATTCCTTGCCATCTGAAATAGCTTCAGAAGTTCCACCAATGAAGACATTTCTACATCCAACTCTCAGTGATCCTCGGTAACATCTGAAGGAGAAGTTGTCCAGGGGAAATGTCATGGGCTGTAGATAGATGAAGCTAATTCTTGCACAACTTCACCTGTGCAAGTTCCCCTTCAACTGTTTCAAGAAGTGCTGCATTCTGTCAGCTGAAAGGCACATCTAGCTAACAACACTTCTTTTCCAATGTCCAAAACCACTCAGATAGCAAGATATTGGTCATAGATATCATTACTACATTGAAAGGAAGCCTGAAAGTTAGGGGACAGAGCACCTTCTACATATGCCCCCATAAAAAAAGAAAGGAGAGGGAATCATAAAGGGAAAGAGATGGCACACTGAGCTTTCTCGTTACGCCTGAAAACCAGCTCTAAGGAGGACATCCTCCCCAAACTCTTGTTTTCTAACTGAAACAGTGTTGAAAAAAAAGGTAATGGAGCTGTTGTAACAAAGATAATCACTTTTGTAAGGAGTTACCAGCTCTATGTTGTTGCTGTTTCAAACAACGTATCAAAGCCCATATCAGATTAAACTGTTTGCTGGAGGTACCAGACTTGTATTTACATACACAGTTACAACATCCAGTGACCTCCGTTGTGCAGTCCTCACATGCTAAGGGGTGTGTAGGCATACAAAGTGCCAACTCAAAGGTAAGAGGAATAGTTAACAATTGACTACAGCAGTGACCTCCACTGATAGCGTACCAGAGCTATGACACAAATCACAGATATTTTCTGCCCTGTTACCAGTCGAGGAGCAAAGATCTTCATTTTTTCCATTGAAATATATTTTATACTGCAGTGTTTCTCAAACTGTGGGCTGCAGTTCCAGAAGTCACATGGGGGTTTCAGTCTGACTGGGGGGGCATTGGTGGTACAGCCTATCCCCAGCTGCAGTCATATAGCTTTTTGGATGGACTGAGCCTGGAAAATCCCAACATATGCAGAACATGGGAGCAGAGGTTGGTTAGAGAGTGAGGCAATAGCCAGGGTCAGAGGGGGAGAAAGGAAATGGAAAGAGATGAAATACAGTTGTACCTTGGTTTTCGAACAGCTTAGTTCTCAAACATTTGGCTCCCAAACACTGCAAACCCAGAAGTGAGTGTTCCAGTTTGTGAATGTTCTTTTGGAACCCAAATGTCCGACGCGGGTTCCATAGTTTCCGATTGGCTGCAGAAGCTTCCTGCAGCCAATCGGAAGCCATGCCTTGGGTTCCAAACGTTTTGGAAGTTGAACAGATTTCTGGAATGGATTCTGTTTGACTCCCAAGGTATGACTTTAGATGGCAGACAGACAGACAGACAGACAGACAGACAGACAGACAGACAGAGTGGTTGTGCCAGTATGAGAGAAGGAAGAGAAAGAATGGGAAGGAGAAAGGACAGACAGACTGGGAGAAGAGACAAGGGAAGTGCCTGGGGCTTCTGCTGTGCCCTTTAGTCCCTTTGATTCATCCCCCACAACCACAACCTTCCTTCCTTCTTTCTGTTTCTACCTTTAATGTGTAGGAGACAGAGTGCATTTGGGCATCTGCAAAAAAACCCCCACAATTGGTATAAAAAGAATTTTTGTGCAGTTCTGCGCATGATCACATCCAGACTGCAGTTTTTTTGCAGCACATAACCAAAGCATACATGTGCATCAGTAAGAATGTAAACAAATTGAAGGAACAGATAGCTGCAGCAAACTGTTTGTGTTCCAGTTCTAGAACCAATTTCAGAAATTCTCTAATTAAACAGGAATTCAGGAGCAATGGAACTACACAGCAGAGTAAACATTCAGGAGCAAACAAAGAAGCGAATGAAGAGAAATGTTTAGCAAGTTGGCACTTTACCCTATTGCCTTAAAACGAATCAACAAAAGATAGAACTTGAGTAAAGAAAGAAAAAAGTTTGACGAGGGTCAAAATTCTGAAACTTAAAATCATATTTTGATTTTTTCATAATGTTAAACATTATTCTAGCATCTTTATTATTTTTTAAAAATAATAATATGAAAACCTGGATAATTTCATGGGCAAGTCCCAAAGAATTGCCTTGATCACAAAAATTTCATATGAATTTTGATTTAGGGCTGAATATTGCTATTTGTACTGGTCTAAATCTGATGCAGAAATACAAACTACAGGTATGGCTAAAAAGCAACACTTCCTTTTATGCATGTCTATTTAGCTTTCTAAAATGGTTGCCATGTGAAGCTGCTCAGATGTTTGGAATGCTGACTAATGTCTCCTCTGAGGTAATCAACAGTGCCTGACCAATATCGTTTATCTACTTTCATTTGATTCTTACCACCCAGGTAGCACCACCTCATATGTTGCCAAACACACACTCACATGCACACACACACACGTATGCAAAACCCCTTAGATACATTTTCTAATCAAATGAAGAGAGATACTTGAGGTGGAGCATGGCTAGAAACTTGTTATCTGACTGTTGAACACAAACATTAATTGCGGTATAAAATAAGGCCCATAGGGACTGTGAGGTACTTTCCTTGATTTTAAAGCTTGCTTACCAAGAGCTGGAAGCTACGATGGAGCAGAAGGGGGTCTGGATACTTTCACTCATTTTAATTTTAGGACTTGGTGCATTGGCCGATGATAAGAAAGCTCCACGTAAGTACCTTAAGAGCTGTTTAGATTATCCTTCCTTATAGTGCATTAATGGAATGAAGGCATATGTTGCCAATATTCGGAATTGGATGAACTTGCCCCTGCTGTTGAGAAACTTTAAGGCCAACTTCTTACCAACATTAAGAGAAGCACAACAAAGTCCCTTAATCAATTAGATATATTTTGTAAGACTGCACATCAAACTGGGTAACAGCTATAAAATATGGAAGGTTTCTCCCCCTGTCCCATAAGGAAGTAAAGGGTTACATTCCGCTGCGTGGGCAATAGAAAAATTTCAATTCATTTCAGTGATATCAGCGATGACCTTTACAATTGAAGCTAAGCCAAGTCACTTGGAAAGTCGAACCAGCCACATCCGAGAGCTCAAATTGCAGGAGGGAAAGGTTGCAGACCATTAGTGAAATCCACAAGCCTTAGCTCCCCTAAGGGTAACAAAATAATGCCCACTTACAACAGCGTTCCAAAAACAGGGGTTAAGGGCAGTGGTGTTCTTAGGGGTGGCCCAGGGGGAACTAGGCCCTGAGCTGTTTTCACTGTCTCAGATCTCCTGCGCCTTTTCTTTTCTAAAAAAAAAAAACTTTTAAAAAACTTTATTTACAGGGCTGCTGGGAATGCAGCAAAAGCATATTGCCAGTGAGACCTAAGTCATCTAGCACCTTCATTTTCTCATAGATCTAAAATTGCATCTCTACATATACATTAGGATATGTACATAATGCAAATGTGCATCATGAACCTGCATTCAGAATCTTTTAAATACCTAGCAATTTGCCTCCTTAGAAGGGTATTGCCAAAGGTACAAGAGCTGTCCCGTACAGGTGCTGCTTATGATTTGGTACCTAAGGGAGAGGGATAAAATATAACCCCAAATCCCACAGGAATTACCTGCAGGGAAATTACCTATCACACACAAGTTCACAAAGGTGCCCTTTTAAAATGTGTTGGGGAGGGGGTGATTATTGGGTTGATTTTGTTTTTATTATGTATTTTGCTGTTTCAGATTGTGATTTTATGTTGTGAACCACCCTGAGACCTGTGTGTATATGGTAATATAGAAATATAATAAATAATAATAAAAATAATAACGTGTTCTAATATTACTGGAAACATGTTGTATGATTTCAACAGGCTTAACCCCTGGGATCTAAACAAAGGATTTGCATTTTTATTAGATAGGAAATTCATGAGCCCTCTTAGCCACTGAGCCTGAACCTGCATGGACTGAAAATTGGGGCGGGGGGGGGGGAGTCTTGTCCTCACAAAGGCCAGCTCAGCTCCAGAGACTTTCCTGCTCAATCCAGCGCTCAGAGGGCTGGGGTTTGCATGCATACCTGTGCCCCTCCCCTCTTTTAGCCATTGGGTGTTCAACTGAGGGCTACATTTAGGCAAATATCTGAACAGAAGGAAGTTCCCATTGAAAGGTCAATGAGACCTGCCAGAGGCTACCATGTTCTTACAAGAAAAGAGCTAACCATGATTTCTGTTCTCAACAGCGGAATGCCGATGTCACGTTGATCCCAAAGCAAGAGTTAACTGTGGACCTCCTGGAATCACTCCCCAGCAATGCCGGGATGCCGGGTGCTGCTTCAGTTCTGAAGTTGCAGGAGTGCCCTGGTGCTTTGCTCCAAGCCCCCCAAAATGTAATGTATTTTTCTGAAGCATACCTGGCTTTTCTGAGATACTAAAAATGATACACAGGTCAGAATTCTGCTATCAGGCATTCAGTTAGTCTTGTCTTATAGGCAAACATAGAAACTGTCCAAGGAAATATGAAAAACCACTGTTTCTCAGTCACTGGAACCCTGCCTGATGTTAGACTTCATGCCAGAACCTGAGAGAAAGTAGATAGATAGATAGATAGATAGATAGATAGATAGATGATAGATAGGTAGGTAGGTAGGTAGATAGCAAGCACACCATTTTTGTTTATGATGAACCTTTAGGTATGAAGGATTAATAAAATACCTAAGCTGTGTACAGTACACCAGATAGCCTATTCCCACAGCTGCTTAAGGATAATGTGGTTATATAAGTACAAGCAGATGATGGGCTGTTCCCAACCAAGTCATACTAAGAGAAGACCTTTTTGGAATCAATGGTTTTACTCTGAGTATGATTTAATCAGATACAATCCAGTGCTATTCAATTTGTCCACAGGGATTATATTTCTTTCCTCAGCCTTTGTTATGCTTTGCTAGAAATGTGAGTTGATTAGTTGATTAGTATCTAAGCTCATCCCAGTTTGTGCACGAATTGGTTCAGGCATGTAAGATGAAACTAATGACAGCCCACATAGAGGAAATAATCACAAAATACAGGTAGGTAGCCATGTTGGTCTGACGCAGTTGAAATATATAAAAAAATAAAATAAATTGTCTAGTAGCACCTTAGAGACCAACTAAGTTTGTTCTTGGTATAAGCTTTCATGTGCATGTATACGAAAGCTTATACCAAGAACAAACTTAGTTGGTCTCTAAGGTGCTACTGGACATATATTATATATATATATATATATATATATATATATATATATATATATATATATAAAATCACAAAATAGTTCATGTATCTTGAGCTCAAATAAAACAGAAAAGCAAGGGCAAAAGCAGCACCAGCTAGACAAAGACTACGAGCAACACTGTGACTTTGATCCACTAATCTTAAGGAACTATTCAAAACAGATAAAAAGGTATGTCCTTCAGAGGTGAAAGTCAGGAAGAATTGTGGATACCCAGGAATCTCTGCTGCTGCATGTGAAGAGAGAGGATGCTGTTTTGAGTCCCGTCCTCCCGCAGTTCCATGGTGTTTCTTCCATGTTGAGGTAGCAGAAGGTAAAGTAACAAACATATTTTCCCCCTTTGCACAAATGGAACAAAATTTTGCACTGAGGCACATGCTACTCCTTGCATTTTGTTGCACATTATATCTTCAAGAGACTATACTACCAGTCAATAGTAAATGCCTTTCAGCGTGAGCATGCAAGCAATCTGTAGCACAGGTCAAGTGCAAATGGAAAGAAATCTGATGTGAAAAGCTTTAGAATAACTGCATAAACCCTTCCCCAAATTTGGTTACTATCCCTCATGCAAGTCCATTAGTATGAGCAGGGAGGGCAGTAATTCTAGTCCTGGGGTGAGGATAGGGACAGTCTTGTTGGTCCCACCCATTGTTGCTTACGGATGGCTTATCCCTGCAGCCTTCCATGCATTTGGGCTGGATGTCTTCAGCAGGGAGCCTTTGTACTTGTACAGCAATTTTAAATGATCTAGAACCCTGATCCTCTAAGATTCTACACCACACAGGAAGCCCACACAAGTCAAGCAGGCTGTCTGCTGCAAAGGGTCAGCCCAAACACATGGAGGGGTGCAGCAATAGACCAGCAGGAATGTGACAGGTGTGGTCAGGCAGAGTGCCCCTGCTTCCTCTCTTGCATGAGGGGAGCAAATGATTAGGCCCATGGTCTGTATAAGCATGCGTAACTGAGTACAACATATTTTTTTGGGGGGGGGGAAGAATATTAAAGACAGCTACCACGGAACATTACCCCTGCTGTCACTTGATTTGATGGAGGTGGACAAAGGAGAGCTAAACTACCCCAGTTCTTATACTTTTTGTTTTTATTGCCTTTTCAGAATGTTAAAACAAAGCTTCAGAAATGGACATTTGCACAAGGAGCATCTCTGCCAATGGAACAATTCAAAAAGGAAAACATGTCATCATGCACATTGTGCTCTTGTAATTCTGACTTCCACGACACTTTGCTTTGCCTTTGCATTCCCACAATAACACAATTAATCACATATTTTGTCTCCCACTGCTCACAATATTAGTGCTTGGCATCTTTTCAAAGCAATAAAAGGTTATAATAAACTTTAATTATTGATTTTGTGGGACTTTTTTCTGTATAGATTAATGCAGCCAACATCTGCCTCTTTTTAAAGCATTGGGCTGCTTGAAGCATCACTTTATTTCTGGAATCATAGCATTGCAGAGTTGAATGGGACTCTGACAGTCATCTAGCCCATCCCCCTCTGTAGCTGGAATACAAAGGTTCTGCATACAACAGGGAAGTTTGCTACTTACTGGTCTTCGGCATATGTGTGAGTCAGTTGCTCCATGTTGGGTATTAATTGGTTAAGTACTCCCCTTGCGATAGAAGCTGCTTTTTCTCATTTGGGAGGGAAAAAATTAAATAAGAAACACTTAGTTATAATCAGACAAGAGGACATGTTCATATTCCCATTGTCCTGAGGCCCAGAAGGAGCACATCTCCATTACAGAGTTTCAAACTTGTCTGAAATAGAATCCACTGATATTGCTTCCTCAACCCCCTCCTTACTTTACATGAACCATACCTTCTATGAAACCAAACCATTACCACAAAAACAGAGTGAACCACAAAACAGTAATAGGAAAAAAAAATCTTCAGTGACATATCAAAGTAGATGGATGAATTATAGACTGTCAAGTACCATATTGGGTTCTTGATTAGTTATGTCTGTGGCCCTTTTTCTAAGAGAGGTGGGTAGGATTTGTTCCATATGGATGAGGTCTTGAGGTTTGTATTATGGCTGTTTCTATATTTGGGTTTCATGTTCACTGTTATTTCTTATTTATGTTATGTAGATCATCCTGAGGCACTTTGACATGCAAAGCAACTAATAAATATAATAAATACATACATGCATTCTGTTACTTGTAGTAACTAGAGAAAATATTCTAGACTTTAAAAAAATGCCCAGTCTAAAATATAAACCTTGGCCCAACAGCATCAAAAGCCTTCTCAAGTAGGTACAGTGGTGCCTCGCAAGACGAAAAGAATCCGTTCCGCGAGTCTCTTTGTCTTGCGGGTTTTTTCGTCTTGCGAAGCAAGCCCATTAGCGGTTTAGCGGATTAGCGCTACAGTATTAGCGGCTTAGCGGGCTTAGCGGATCAGCTGATAAGCGGCTTAGCTATCAGCTGTTAAGCGGCTTAAGGATCAGCTGATAAGCGGCTTAACGATCAGCTGATAAGCGGCTTAGCGATCAGCTGATAAGCGGCTTAGCCGATCAGCTGATAAGCGGTTTAGCGGCTTGGGAAAAAGGGGGGGGGAGGAAAAAACCCCGTAGGAACTCGCAATACATTTTCGTCTTGCGAAGCAAGCACATAGGAAATTCATTTTGCGAAGCACCTCCAAAACGGAAAACCCTTTCGTCTAGCGGGTTTTCCGTCTTGCGGGGCACCACTGTATTAAAACACTGATGTTGTAGAGCTACTTCCTTTTAAAACTAGCTCAAATGTGGAGAATAGCTAGGCCAATGCATCTGCTAAAGTCGTGTTTTTCCTTGCATGAGGAAGTTGCAGGTAAAGAAAGCAGTGGTCAGTTAAAATGTCCTAAGTCTCATTTAGGTAAGAAATGTCCTTGTAACCACAGAACAGGTGGATTTTTGACACAGAAGGTTACGAAATCAATGGAAAGGTTGCCACAGAAGTCTCTTTACTTGCATTGCTTCCCCATTTCAACATCCGGTTCTTGCCTTTTGGGACTGGAAGCAGTTGGGATTGGTCCAACTATTTATAGCTGGTTCAACTGCTGTTTGTCATTGAGCTGTTCAACAACTCATTCAGGTAGGGTAAGTCAAGTGGATCTAGGGATTGCGGGGGCAAGGGATTTGGTTTGATTTTCATTTTAATGCAAGTTTTATCAATTTACCACCCCTCAAAACAATACAGAAACTGAAATGTGCCTTTCCTTTTAAATTCCTATGAATATTGTGGAATGGTTCCTCTACCAAAAGAAGGTGTACAGAATATACACAAAAGGGGCATAAAGATGCAAATATTGGTAAAAATAGCAAACTAAAATGCAGTGTTAGGGAATATTGTCTGCAAAAATGTGTATGCGAGGCATACCAAAAAAAAAGTCTGTTAGGAGAAATGCTAATGAATTTTCACACAAACTTAAATAAAATATTCAAAGCTGATACTGCAGTACAGCAAACTGAATCTGAGATTGTAAACATGAGAAATTGAGAGACACTGAAATTGACACATTCATCCATCTTTAACTGGTGTGTGTGTGTGTGTGTGTGTGTGTGTGTGTGTGTGTGTGTGTATACACATGAATGTTGTTGCAATATTTTGATTTCCATGAGCCAGTTTTGCAGTGAACTTTGGTCTGCAGAAAGAGCCTCCTAGAGCCAGGTTATTCAGATCTCAACTGTCTTGAATCAAGCAGGGAGCTTTCTAAATATGTCACACTTGCTTTGATATCTGTGCAGATAAGATTCAGCCACTTACATTTTTGTCCCTGTTGAGAAATTTTAATATCACAGTTGATCTTCCCTTTCAGAAACATTTATCTTGGATTTCTACCTGTTTCCTTCTCCTTCTACCTGTTTTCCCTGCAATGTCAGAGATAATAGTTTGTTTTAGAGGATTGATGCCATGATAACAGCTACAGAATGCATGCAAAGCACTTTGGACGCTAGAAAGTGTTATAATATAAATGTTAAGTGTCACCTATTCTGAACTCATGATTTACCATCCCAGCCTGAGAGCCTCCATTTGTTATACCTTTCTTCATTGAAAAGGAAGTATATTAAAACTCTACTGGGTTACAACTTTCATCTGGAATCTTTCAACAGGTTTGAAGATTTGGTGAACATTTCAGATAAAAATGAACTTCAAGTGGTTCTGGCTCCTGGCCATTGTCCTGGTCTTAGGATTCACCAGTTTCGCAGATGCCAGGGGTGGTCGTGGTGGAGGTGGCCGTGGTGGTAG
Source organism: Podarcis pityusensis (assembly GCF_964106645.2). Lineage (NCBI taxonomy): Eukaryota > Metazoa > Chordata > Lepidosauria > Squamata > Lacertidae > Podarcis > Podarcis pityusensis. Next base: position 56,596,918 of record NC_138027.1, on the reverse strand, counting down.
AGGTGGCCGAGGAGGCCGTGGGGGCAAAGGACAAAAACGTAAGTCACCAATTTAAATTACTTTCACTTTTTATAAAACTATTTAATAGCTGATACTAGTTTATTCTACAGCTGTGACCCTGTTCCTAGAAGGGGTGGAGGGGGAACCATGCCATAAATTTGGAAAAACACGATTGGATGGCATATTTTTTTACAGTGCATAAAAAGCAGGGTAGCAGCAGTGGGAAGGGACCAGTGTTTGGCTCCCTGGACAACCTAGTTACTGACCACTGATTTCAACAGCCTCGAAAGGCAGATGGCCAAAAGGCAGGTGGCCTGAATTGTGTTGGTGGATGATTCCTAGGGGATCCATTCCATTACCATCTTTCAGCACAATCCAATGCATGTCTACTTAAAAGTACAATCTGTTGATATTAATGGGTCATCCTCTGCAAGTTCCTTTGGGCTACAAACCCTTCTAGATCAGCAAGTCAGATTGTTATCTCCCCCCTCCTCATCAGGTGATGTGATAATGATATCATCTGACACCATTCAGAATTCAGATGACCTTTTTTTGCCCAATTTTTCTCAACCCATTGAACGGGGCTTCTGAAGATCTGACAATCAGCTGATGACATCAGGAAGAGTGCAGGTGGGTGTAGCTTCACCCACATGGGCTCAAGGCTCAAATTGGAACACCTGGTGGGACTCATTGGCCCATGGACCAGGGATTCCCCACCTCTGTATGGCTACTCATTTGCCCCTGTACAAAAGGTTACAAAAGTCATGGCTGATAAGCCAAGTGACCAGAGGAGGACCTTCAAACAGCAGGGTTGGCTGTGCTATACAGAAAGATGGAGTGACTGGCTTCATGTAGGAAATAGATGAAGGCATGAACTGATAGATAAATGTTCAACAAGACTACTACTACTACTACTACTACTAGTACTACTACTACTAATAATAAACAACTTGCTGACCCTAGCCAGGTTCATGGTGGAGCACTTGAGGTCTGCTTCAGGAGGCAAAATGTAATGGCGTGCTGTGGGAAAAAGTTAAGACCATGCCTGAGCATCTTGTTGGTCACCAAGCCAAATACCAACCACATATGGTGATCCATCGGAGATGTGGTAAACTTCCTGTTTGTGCTATATACTTGCAGATGTTGAACACCTAGCAGGCCACAATACAATGCCTGGTGTACTCCATTCATCTTGATGGGTCACAACTTTCAGAGAGAGAAATAAGCCTTTGTATTTTCTGCCCATTTATTTGCTTAGCTCAGTGAGACCTTTTAGATATGTGACAACTTCCTAACATAACAACAATGACAAAAAAACTAGAGACAAGGCCAGAGAAAGCTTCCAGAACATATATAAAGAGGCTCATTTGGTTCAGGGAGGTTCTCTGTCTCTACTCAGAGGCACCACACAACTCCAAATTCTTAAGATCTGAAGACATCCAGCTTCCTGCAGTCTTGAAAAATCACCCTTGGGAGTTCCTCTCCCATAGCTCTTGGGCAACCAATAGACTAAAGCTAATGGCAGAGCTGAGGTTTCACTGTGTGTGTAATTGACTTCACTCTTTGAAGGTAAAGGTTACCATTGAGCATATACTTATTTTCCATGTGTACCTACAAACAGCTTTCAGTAAAACAGAATACTGAGTTACATTTGGAATTTTGAAGGACTTTGGTGATCAGGCTGTATCCTATTTCTCTTTTGCTTGGAAATCTTCATGGCTAATGTTGACCTGAATATAAATTAAACTATTCCTCAATTAATTAAGAATTCTCAACTTTTCTTATTGAATAGGCAACTGTAACGTACCTCCTAGTCGGAGAAGAGACTGTGGATACCCTGGAATACCTAGAAGTACATGTTTAAAAAGAAACTGCTGTTTCAGCAATGCTATCAAGAATTCAAAATGGTGTTTCTACCGTGAGTAGCACGTTTGAGTAAAATATTCTTATGTGTGGCCCCTCCCCCACTATGAAACATCAAACTTTTACCCCCTCCCATTCAGTTGCAACAGGGGGGGGGGATGCCAGGAGGAGACCAGTGTGTGTGAATAATGTAAAGCTAACCAGAAATTTCGCAGTAGATACTTTTCTGAGGTTTTCCTTTTCTCATCCCATCCACTATAAAAAGGCCATCTTGCATAGTTTTCTTATAATATTCTCCATTTTTTGTGGAAACCACTACTGTGTAAACACACCAGTATCCTTCTCACTCCTCCCATCAATGCTGTGGAATGATGATGTTCACCCTCCCCGCCCAACCCCTGGTCCTGCCTGGTGCACACGCAGATGCGCCCCAGGTGACAAAAAGGATGCAGTGTCACTGATTGCGTCTACATCCCTTAGCAGGCAACCCAAGCAGGAAGCCATGCAGACAAGACCAAGGATAACCCCCCAACTTATCCATACCCAATGAAATTCCTCCTAAGCCCTATTCAGATTCCAGACTGTTGAAACAGGAATGTTCACCCTATAAAGGAGATTTCTCTTCTTTTCATTTCAGCAAATTAGAACGAAATGAAGTCACAGACCAGGAACCTCCGACAACGGCATCCCTCCAAGACAAAAACAGAGAACAAAATACTGGCATAGCTGTAGCTTTCTACATTTCCTCCTCTCTACCCCGATTTCCTGCTTCTTTCCTTGCCAGGGAGGTCAGTTCATATCTGTCTGCGCACAAGAACTGCAAATCCTCTCCCCCAAAATCTATAAACGTAGTTAATTAGTCTCAGCTCCATATTGCCAACTTTGGTTATTACTCTTGAGAATGTAGGAATGCATTTTATTTCCCTGTTTGCATTATCTTTATGAAACCATTTTGTGCATATTAAAGCATTGTTAAAATGATGTGTTTCTCTTTTTAATGCTCTTGACATATTTTCACTTATAAACTCTTATCTCACAGCCGTGCAAAGTGACACAAGTCTATTTTCCAAACAGGCTAGATATCTAGCGCTATATTTTACAAGAATACAGTCTAGATCTTGAGATTATTTTTGGCTACACTCATAGAATCAGCTGGTGTTTAATAGCTCTCTATCCAAAAGTGGAAATCCATCCATCAACCTTTAACTCAAAGGAGAGGTGCACTGCAGAAAGGTGCCTGTGGGACAAATGGCTTCAGGTGACTTAAAGCTGTTGGGCCACACCACATGATGTGGAGAGGCAAAGGGGGGCAGGGGGAGCTGTGGATCCATTCCAAGTTATGACAATCATTCAGATTCAGAGCATCATCCAATCCATTCACTGTGAAATCCAAAGAGACACAATTCCATCATTCTTTCTCGAGTGTGAGAGTGTCATCCTTTTGTCAGTGTGAGATTGAAATGGTTTGCATCAGCTACAGATCCAGTCCTTTATCCAGTATGGTACCTGCTCATCTCTCCCTGTGGCTAATGCAGCTTTGTGGGGATGATTTAACTTAAGAGCCCACTGCCCAAGATAGGACAATAGGACCTACAACAAAATGTTGCAGCATATATTCACCTTCTAACAGAAGCACTGTTGTTCAGGGTTCTAGCCAGCTATCCTCTCCAACCAGGATGTACCACTGCCACCCTCCGCATCCCCCCTCAGTTTTCTGTTTTTCTTTCCTGACTGACACTGAGCTGTTGACCGACACTGAACTGTCTGCACCATGGCTATAGAGAACATTCTAGGGCTGTTAGGGCTATCTGTCTTAAGAGAAATGTACATTGAGTGGTTACTGTGCATAACAACTGACAGCTGTGCACATTAAGCAGGCCTCATGGAAAACATGGAAATAATCCTTTCAGGAAGAGGTCAATATACCTAATCTCCCACAAGTCTTGGGTAATGTGCATATATCAACTAAATTTTGAACATTCTCCTACCGCTATGAATAACCCCCAACAGGCTTTTAAAAAACAATCTTTGTAAATCTAGTGATCTCTGAACATGCTAATGACTCCTTCATGTTTCCCAGTGTTTTAGTAACCATTTGCTGGGATTCTCAACTTGCTTTTGCTATTAGATGGGGGGGGGGATTAAGATGAGGAAATAGCCATTTGTAGCTCTGAATATTATCACAAAATATACAGCAAAAGAGTTTTGTTACATGTTAAAGAATACTACATCAAAGGCAGATTTGGAGTGGTGCAACTGGTTCCCTCGCACTAGGCGACTAGCTGCGGGAGAGACTTCCTGCCTCCTTCCCAAACCATAGTAAGAGCTGGGCTTTGAGAAGGAGTCATGATGGCTCTGACAGGTCCTAGAGCATGGGTAGGCAAACTAAGGTGATCTACTCAGATCAACGAGCAAGAATAATTATCAACAGTAACATCACAGAGGATTTTATAATAAGAAAAGGATTAAGACAAGGGTGTCCACTATCCCCATTGATATTCATTTTGGTCATGGAAGTGCTGAACAATCAAATAAGAGAAGACCAAGAGATAAAAGGAATTACATTAGGTGAGAAAGCGTACAAACTGAAAGCCTTCGCAGATAACCTTATTATAATGACTGAAAACCCTGAAGAAAGTCTATTAATGTCAGATGGCTGTTGCGGTTGCTCGAGAGTAACCAGGCAGGACTCCAAACTGTGTTTTACAGGCTTCATTTTGGTGCAAACTATTTACAGTGAAGAGCCCCAAAGCTCATGTCTGGCTCAATCACTAGCAGGATCCGGGAGTGGTCTTTCTTTGGACCTTCCCCAACATAAGAGTTTCGTTACCCCCAACCTTCTCCTTCCCTCTTTGCTCCTTAGACTACTGCGCAGGATGGGCAATGGCAAGGGTGTGTTTCCCTCCTGTCCGGCTTGCCCAGGAGCGGTGTTAAGGCTCCCACCAGCATCCTCTGGTCCTTGCACCTCTTCCCCACTGGAGGTGGGGCTTTCCTCCTCCCCAGAAGAGGAACTGCTTCGCAAGATTTTCGGAGGCTCCCTGTAACACAACTGCCCTTCCATTTCTCACCTCTGAGCCGATGGCAGTTCCCTGACAATTAAGGACACTAGAAATAATCAAGAACTTCGGACAAGTAGTGGAATTTAGACTTAACAGTTCCAAAACAAAGCTTCTAGTTTAAAACCTCACAATACAAGACAGAGAAGATCTGTGGAAAAACCCTCAAACCTGAAGATCTGCCAAAAAGTAAAATACCTTTGTATATGGATCACCCCCCCCCCAAATATTAATCTTTTTCAAGACAATTACGTCAAAATTTGGAGTGAAATTAAGAGGAATTTGGATATATGGAGTAGTTTAAACTTACCTTTTTTGGGAAGGATTTCAACCATAAAAATGAATGTGTTACTGAAAATGCTCTTTTTATTCCAAACAATACCTGTGATGGGAGGGAAAGACAGCCTCAAAAAATGGTAAAGAGATATTTCCAGGTTCATCTGGCAAGGGAAAAGACCCTGAATCAAACACCAGTTTTTAATTGACATAAAAGAAAGAGGGAAGTTCTCGTTGCCGGATCTAACATTATATTACGAGGCTGCCTGCCTAACCTGGATTAAGGAGTGGTGTACTTTACAGGACTCAAACCTACTAGATCTAGAAGGTTATGACAACCAGTATGGTTGGCATGTGTACCTAGGGTACGACAAAGTAAAGGTCCATACAAACTTCCTAACCCACATCATAAGAAGGCCCCTTTACATGGTCTGGGCAAACTATAAAGAGCTCTTGGAACCCAAAGCACTGTGGTGGATTTCCTCCTGGAAGCACTTTTCTTAAAAAAGAAAAATATGAAAGAAAACTGGATGGCATACAAAATATTAGTTAAGGAGGAAGATAATCAATTGAAACTTAAAAATTTCGAGGAAATAAGAAAACACTTGTCAGATTGGCTCCTATACCATCAGTTGAATGAGACATTTAAAGTAGACATAAGAAAAGGATTTGCAACAGAACCATCTAGATTAGAGAATGATCTGATTCATTCAAAAACTAAAATGCTTTCCAAAATGTACTGACTCCTCCTTGATTGGGAAGTCAGGTAAACCTGGAAAGGAGGTAAAATCCATCATGATAAAATGGGCACAGGACTTTGGCTATAATATCTTAATGAAGGATTGGGAAAACCTCTGGAGGACAAATATGAAATTTACTGCTTGTTACACATTGAGAGAAAACTTTCTGAAAATGCAGTACCGTTGGTACATTACTCCCTTAAAACTATTCAAAATGTATAAGAATGTATCAAACAAATGTTGGAGATGCAAAGAAGCAGTGGGATTGATGCTGCACATGTGGTGAAGTTGCAGAAAAATTAAGGAATTTGGGGATGAAATATATATGGAACTTTTAAAAAATGCTTAAGATTGTGTTTACAAAAAAACAAGAGGCCTTCCTTCTTGGGATACTGGGTTCCGATATTCCAAAAAGTGTAAGGGAATTATTCTTATATGCGACACTGGCCGTGAGAATTTTAATAGCATAAAATTGGAAAGGAGAAAAAGTACCATCAAAATTGGAGTGGCAACAAAAATTAATGGAGTACACAGAACTAGCTAAGCTAACAGGAAGAATAAGAGACCATGCAGATTAAGCATTTTTCAATAAATGGGGTTTATTTAAAAGTTACATAAAAGATTGGAACAATATAAAATCTGTGGCAGCCTTTGAATAGCTTCTGTTATACACTGAACAGGTTTAAGAAAGTACAATATTTTGGCTAAGCAATTATCTAAAATAGACACAAACAGAGCACTAGATAAATATACATTTAAAGCAGGATGGAGTTGGCGGGAAGTCAATGAAACTGGAAGAAGACTGTGATGAACTGTAATAATATCGACAACTCTTTGATGTTTATTTGTTATGGATAATTTTGATTTTGTGTTATTTGTTTTAAGTTCAATAAAGTAATTTAAAAGCAAAAAAAAATAAATATTGAATTTGTGAAATTATTGCCTTCAAAAATTAGCATATATGAGACCAATAAATCTGCTAAAGTTGTGTTCTCCTTGCATGAGAAAGTTGCAGGCTAAAAAAAAAGCAAGATTGCCAGATAAAAGAGGTTGCCAATTAAAATGTCCTAAGTCTCATTTTCCTGTTGCTCAAGATAGGAAAATGCAACACATGGAAACATCAGCTTCTTGTGACCACAAAACGGTTGGATTTTTTGACATAAACGATATAAGAAATCAACTGAAATGTTGCTACAAAAGTCCGTTGACTTGCATTGTTTCCTGAACCCGACGTCCAGTTCTTGGCTTTTGGGTTTACTAACGGTTATTTCATTGGCCCAATTATTGATAGCATTTTCACCTCAAGGGGCTGCAACAGGAAGGAGGAGGTCTTCTTGAACCATATAAATTAGCCTTGCCCTTCTGAGTTTTGATATCCTGCTGTTTCTCATCGAGCTGTTCAGCAACTCATTCAGGTGGGGTAAGTCAAGTGGTTCTCGCGACTGGGAGGCAAGGGATTTGGTTTGATTTTCATTTTAATGCAACTCTACCCACTTCGCAATACACAAACTGAAATGAGGCTTTTGTTCTAAATTCAGACTTCTGCGAATTTTGTGCTACCCTCTCCAACCAAAAGAAGATGTACGGAAAGTGCAGATAGGGGGCTTAGAAAGGCAGATAATGGTGAAAATAGCAGACCAAAATGCATTCTTAGGGAATATTGCCTGCAAAAATGTGTTTGTGAGGCAAGTTGCATACAAAAAAAGGGGGGATGTTAGGAGAAATTCTGATGAATCTTCATGCAAACTTATAAGGAAATTCAAAGCTGATGGCAAAATACAGCAAACTGAATCTGAGATTGTAAACATGAGAAATTGACAGACATTGAAATTGACAGGTTCATCCATCTCTAACTGGTGTGTGTGTACACATATGCACATGAATGTTGTTGAAATATTTTGATTTCCATGAGCCAGTTTTAAGTTGAACTTTGGTCTGCAGAAAGAGCCTGGTACAACCATGTTTCCTCAGATCTCAACTGTCTTGAATCAAGCAAGGAGCTTCCTAAATATGTCACACTTATCTGTGCAGATAAGATACAACCACTTAATTTTTGTGCCTATTGATAAATTTTAATATTGCGGTTGATCTTCCCTTTCAGAAACATTTATCTTGGATTTCTACCTGTTTCCTTCTCCTTCTACCTGTTTTCCCTGCAATGTCAGAGATAATAGTTTGCTTTAGAGGATTGATGCCATGATAACAGCTACAGAATGCATGCAAAGCACTTTGGACACTAGAAAGTGTTATAGAGATGTTAAGTGTCACCTATTCTGAACTCATGATTTGCCAACCCAGTCTGAAAACCTCCATTTGTTATGTATTTTTTCGTTGAAAAGGAAGTAGATTAAACCTCTACTGGGTCACAATTTTGATCTGGAATCTTTCAACAGGTTTGAAGATTTGGAGAACATTTCTGAAAAAAATGAACTTCAAGTTGCTCTGGCTCCTGACCATTGTCCTGGTCTTAGGATTCGCCAGTTTCGCAAATGGCCAGGGAGGTGGCAAAGGACAAAGACGTAAGCCAGCAATTTAAATTATTTTCACTTTTTTTGAAAACTATTTAATAGCTGATACTAGTTTATTCTACAGCTGTGACCCTGTTCCTAGAAGTGGGGGAGGGAGAACAATGCCATAAATTTGGAAAAAAATGATTGGATGGCATATTTTTTTACAGTGCATAAAAAGTAGTATAGCAGCAGTGGGAAGGGACCAGTGTTTGGCTCCCTGGACAACCTAGTTACTGACTACTGATTTCAACAGCCTCGAAAGGCAGATGGCCAAAAGGGAGGTGGCCTGAATTGTGTTGGTGGATGATTCCTAGGGGATCCATTCCATTACCCTCTTTCAGCACAATCCAATGCATGTCTACTTAAAAGTACAATTAGCTGATCTCAATGGGTCATACTCTGCAAGTTCCTTTGGGCTACAGAGCCTTCTACATCAGCAAGTCAGATTGTTATCTCCCCCCTCCTCATCAGGTGATGTGATAATGATAAGGAGAAGTGCAGGTGGTTGTAGCTTCACCCACATAGGCTCATGGGTCAAATGGGAACACCTGGTGGGACTCATTGGCCCATGGACCGGGGGTTCCCCACCTCTGTATGGCTACTCATTTGCCCCCGTACAAAAGGTTACAGGAGTCATGGCTGATAAGCCAAGTGATCAGAAGAGAACTTTGCCCCTGAAGGTATTTATTGTAACATCAGCTTTTGTAATTCAGAAAAGCTGATGCTGCAATAAATGTATTAGTCTTTACATGTCACAGATCTATTTGTTGCTTTTCTGGTGACAAACTAAGCATTGGCTCCTCTTTGGAAGTTGTCAGTCATAGAATACAATCACATCCCTATAAGTGGGCTCTTCTTTCCCAATACGACCCCATGTAGATTGTTCTGCATTCTGGAGATTTCAGTGTGCCAGAAACAATGCAGAAGACCTCAGAAATTGAAAGTCTCAGGTGAATAGGAAGGCCTGAAAGAATATGAGAGGTTCTCTGTCTCTGCTCAGATCAATTCAGGCTCCAAGTTCTTAAGATCTGAGGACCTCCAGCTTCCTGCAGTCTTGAAAAATCACCCTTGGGATTATCTCCCCTATGGCTCTTGGGCAACCAATAGACTAAAGCTAATGGCAGAGCTGAGGTTTCTCTCTGTGCGTAATTGACTTCACTCTTTGAAGGTAAAGGTTACCACTGAGCATACTTATTTTCCATGTGTACCTACAAACAGAACATAGTTTTACATTTGGAATTTTGAAGGACTTTGGTGATCAGGCTGCATCCTACTTCTCTTTTGCTTGGAAATCTTCATGGCTAATGTTGACCTGAATCTAAATTAAACTATTCCTCAATGAATTAAGAATTCTCAACTTTACTTATTGAATAGACAACTGCAATGTACCTCCTAACCGGAGAAGGGAATGTGGATACTCTGGAATACCTAGAAGTACATGTTTAAGAAGAGGGTGCTGTTTCAACAATTCTATCAGGAACACGATATGGTGTTTCTTCCGTGAGTAGCACATTTGAGTCAAATATTCTCATGTGTGGCCCCTCCCCCACTTTGAAACATAAAATTTTTACTCTCTTCCATTCAGTGATGTTGCAATAGAAAAAAAAATACCAGGAGGAGACCAGGGTGTGTGAATGTAAAGCTAAGGAGAAATTTCGCAGTAAATATTTTTCTGAGGTTTTTCCTTTCTCATTCCCCTCCACTATAAAAAGGCCATCTTGCATAGTTTTCTTAGAATATTCTCCATCATTTTTTGTGGAAACCACTACTATGTAAACATACCAGTATCCTTCTCACTCCTCCCATCAATGCTGTGGAATGATGATGTTCACCCTCCACGCCCAACCCCTGGTCCTGCCTGGTGCACACGCAGATGCGCCCCAGGTGACAAAAAGGATGCAATGTCACTGATTGCGTCTACATTCCTTAGCTGGCAACCCAAGCAGGAAGCCATCCAGACAAGACCAAGGATAACCCCCAACTTATCCATAACCAATGAAATTCCTCCCAAGCCCTATTCAGCTTCCAGACAGTTGAAACAGGAATGTTCAGCCTATAAAGCAGCTTTCTCTTCTTTTCATTTCAGCAAATTAGAACGGAATGAAGGCACAGACCAGGAACGTCCGACAACGGCATCCCTCCAAGACAAAAACAGAAAACAAAATACTAGCGTAGCTTTCTCTACCCCAATTTCCTGCTTCTTTCCTTGCCAGGGAGGTCAGTCTGCAAACAACAACTGCAGATCATCTTCCCCCAAAGCTATAAATGTAGCTAATTAGTCTCAGCTCCATAGTATTTTTTTGCCAACCTTGGCTATTTCTCTTGAGAATGTGGAAATGGATTTTATTTCCCCATTTGCATTATCTTGCAATCTTGGCCCTCCAGATGTTTTGGGACTACAACTCCCATCATCCCTAGCTAATAGGACCAGTGGTCAGGGATGATGACCAAGACATCAGGAGGGCCGAGTTTGCCTATGTCTGCTATAAACGTAGCTAATTAGTCTCAGCTCCATAGCATTTTTGCCAACCTTGGCTATTACTCTTGAGAATGTGGAAATGCATTTTATTTCCCTCTGTTTGCATTATCTTTATGAAACTTTCTTGCGCATTCAGTATATTAAAGCATTGCAAAAAAAATGATGTGTTCTCTTTTTGATGTACTTGAAAAAAAATTTCACCTTTAAGCTCTTATCTCACAGCAGTACAAAGTGACACAAGTCTATTTTCCAAGCAGGCTAGATATCTAGCGGTATATTTTACAAGAATACAGTCTAGAGCTTGAGAATATTTTTGGCCACACTGACAGAATCAGCTGGTGTTTAATAGCTCTCTATCCAACAGTGGACATCAATCCATCAACCTTTAACTCAAAGGAGAAAGCACCGCAGAAAGGTGCCTGTGGGACAAATGGCTTCAGGTGACTTAAAGCTGTTGGGCCACATCACATGATGTGGAGAGGCAAAGGGGGCAGGGGGAGCGGTGGTGGACCTATGGGAAATCTGGTCCATTCCATGTTATGCCAATCATTCAGACTCAGAGCATCATCCAATCCATTCACTGTGAAATGCAAAGAGACCAAATTCCACCATCCCTTTTCAAGTGTGAGAGTGTCCATCCTTTTGTCATTGTGAGATTGAAATGGTGTGCATCAGCTACAGAACCAGTCCTTTATCCAGTATGGTACCTGCTCTCTCCCTGTGGCTAATGCAGCTTTGCGGGGATGATTTCAGACTCAAAGCATCATCCATTCACTACCCTATTCTCATACTTGGGGTCAGGGTGCTGGCTGCTTAAATGGGCAATCTGAGGAAAACCCACCATTGGCTCCATTGGCTTCGCCCTCCACACAGCCCAAGTCCCAGCTTGCATCCTCATTTGCCAAAGCAGGGAGCAGGCTTATGCCCTCTCCGCCCACCAGGAAGGTCCCAGACAGTTTGAATAGCTCTCTCAGGGCCCCAGTGAAGCATCCTCCGTCCTGCAATGCCGCCGCACGCAAAAGGTGAGTGGGCTTCTCATACCATGGGGCAGGGCTGTCAAACAATTTCAGAAATATTTTAACTTAAGAGCCCACTCCCCAAGATAGGACAATAGGACCTACAACAAAATGCTACAGCATATCCTCACCTTCTAACAGAAGCACTGTTGTTCAGGGTTCCAGCCAGCTATCCTCTCCAACCAGGACGTACCACTGCCACCCCCACCCCCTTCAGTTTTCTGTTTTTCTTTCCCAACTTAAACCGAACTCTATGCATCATGGCTATAGGGAACATTATGGGGCTGTTTGGGCTATCTATCGTACGGAAAATGTACGTTGATAGGTTACTGTGCATAACAACTGACAGCTGTGCACATTAAGCAGGCCTCATGGAAAACATGCACATAATCCTTTCAGGCAGGAAGAGGTCAATATACCTAATCTCCCACAAGACTTGGGTAATGTGCATATATCAACTAAATATTGCACATTCTCCTACTGTTATGAATATTGAAATTGAAATACTTTGTCACTTGTACAACTTGTACAGTGAGATTACACGAGCACCCCCCACTCAGCTCTGTTGGTCTTAATTCCCCTTGTTTACTAACGCACACCCACCAAACCCGAAAGTCAGTTGCCCTGTTGTTATCTTTTCATTCAGCAGCCTAACAGCCCACGGATAGAAGCTGTTCTTTACCGTGTTGGTGCGACTAATAATGCTTCTATATCTTCTGCCTGAGGGCAGGAGATCAAGAAAGTGCCGCCCAGGGTATGAATCGTTCCCTGAGAATTTTCCTCACTCTCCTGAGGCAACGTTCTTCCGCAATTTCATACAGCAGATTCACGGGACAGCCCATAATATCTTGTGCTGTATTCACCACCCTCTGTAGGCACTTCCTATCAGTTGATGTCAAACAGCATACCACACTGTGATGCAGTATGAAAGGACACTTTCTATTGTGGACCGGTAGAAGGAGATCATCAAATGTTGATTGACATCATTCTTTCGCAATACTCTGAGGAGATGGAGTGTCTGTTGGGCTTTCTTAACTATCTGGGTTGTATTGATTTTCCAAGTAAGGTCTTCACTGAGATAAACTCCTAGGAATAATCCACAACAGGCTTTTAAAAAACAATCTTTGTAATTCTAGTGATCTCTGAACATGCTAATGACTCCTTCAAGTTTCCCAGTGACCCTGTTTTGGTAACCATTTGCAGGTATTCTCAACTTGCATTTGCTATTAGAGTTCTGCAAAGGATCTCTCACAAATATACGGTGTGCACTCCCTAGTGGGGTGAAATATACTTTAAGTGATCACACCATTAATGCCACCCCACAACACCCTAAACTACCGGTAATTCACAGAGAACTGATATCTATATTACAGCAGAAGGGGGGAAACCTGAAATGCATATTAGTATATTTTTACTTTCTTTGCTTCTACTGCATGTGCATCTTGGGAACTTGTCCATCTCATCTCCTGGCCTGTACTCTCTTAATGAGGGCAAGGGTGAACTTTGGTAATACAACACCCTGAGCATGCCACTCCCCCAATTTAATATTTCTAACTTTGATTAGGTATCTGTATAAATCTAAGTATTATTATTATTGTGCACCCCCTTGTTTCGGTGCCCCTGTGCGGGGGAACCACTCTAAATTCAGTGCTGATGAGGTACAACGTAGGTGGCCGTTTGTCCACCAGTTCATAATGAATTGTGATATCCAGCAAAGTATTGTCTTCAGTGGCTTCAGTATGCTTTTCTGAATGTCAACACAGATCAAAATGCTTCTTCCTCCAAAAGCCCCTTTCTTAGAATGGGCATAGCTCCTTTTTTTTACAGCAGGCAGCACTCTAATTGAAGCGTTGTTGGAGAACAGTCCTATAGCTGAAGAACTGGCCTTGTCGCAGTACTGCTTAAAGATGAAGAACGACAAGAAGGAAGAGCAGTCTGGGGCCTTGTAGATGTCCATCAACTGTTGCCACCAGGACAGCAGTCTGAGCAGGCACACAAGTCACCTGGTCATAGTCCTCCCTAATATGGTGAAATGCAGTGTATTCCTATCTGCATTCAAGTGGCTATTTATAAATGTGCAAATGTTATGCACTTTGTCTCCCTTTTCGAGATGCATTTCCTCATTCTTGTCCTTGGATAAGGACCGCAGGAAATTCAGGAAAAGCACAGTGAGAATTAGCTACCACCTTTGTTTTCCCATAGACCTAAATTTGCATCTATACATATAAATTAGGATATGCATATTTTATGCAAATGTGTGTGATGGGCCTGTGCTTGAATCTTTTAAGTACCTCCTTAGGCAGGCATTACAAATGGGGCAAATGTTACTCCTCCACTGGTAATTCAAGTCCTGCTTATGCCCTAGTGCCTTAGAAAGAGAAATCCTTCAGAATGCAGCACAGAAGAGTCACTTCCACACACATCCTCACAAAGGTGGCAGATTGCTAGGGATGGGCAAATCTCTCAAGTTCAGATTATCTTTCCACATCAGTGTGCATTTATTTTAAAAAGTCCTTTTGAATCAGCATTTTAGTGTGACTGATTAGTGCTGCCAATATACACATTTTAATGTAATTTTGCCTGATGTACACATTTTTGCAAGACCATTTCACCCAATGAAATACATTTTTAATATTATTTTCATCAATATAAGCACTCTTTATTATGTACACTATACACTAGTATATGTACTTTTGTATGCATTACTTATCTGAAGAACTGCACTGCGAAATTCAGAGAAATGTGAATTCCAAAGGACTGTTGTTTTTCAGCTTGCATATTGCAATGGAAGAGAACTGATAGACCCATCTGGCTTAACTGTGAGGTCCTTCCTCAATATGATCCCATCTAGATGGTTCTGCACAGTGGAGATTTCAGTGGGCCAGAAAGAGAGAACAGCGGGCCAGATGCCGGCAGAATGCATAGCTCTTGGCGAGTGGTTCACATATTATTCCACAGGGAACATATTCCACAGCATGTTCCAGCACAGCATGTTCCAGCACATGGATATGTTTCTATATTTCAGGAGCTACACATATTCACACACAGGTTAAAAAGGCTTAAACTTGCAGGATCCCAGGAGATATGATAGCCATCTTCAAATATCTCAAGGCCTGTCACATGGAAGATGGAGCAAGTTTGTTTGCGTGGACAGGCGGAGTCCCCAGATCCTGCACGGTCCCCCCGTCATGTGGAATAACGACTCAAGACAACGTGCTATGGGATTAAATTGGCCACAACTTTATTAAATTTCAAATGTGGGTAGACCTTGGCTTCCCCCAGGTGGGATTGGACAACTGACTGAGGTAGGCGGAGACCTCCAGGTATCACACCTGAGGGAAGGCAAAGCCAAGCCTATGCTGTTGGGGCCACTCCAGATCTAGGGGCTGCACGCGTCCACGCAAAGGGCGCCCCCCGTTTTAAGCGGGGAGCGGTCATTCTCCTGCTCCAGAGGGTAGAAACCGAACCAATGGATCCAAGTTGCAAGAAAGGAGATTCCAACTAAACATCTGGAATAACTTTCTGATGGTAAGAGTTGTTGACAGTGAAGAAGACTTCTTGGAAGATTGTGAACTCTCCTTCCTTGGAGGTTTTTAAGCAGAGATTGAATGGCCATCTGTAATGGATGCTTTAGATTCCTGCATTGCTGGGGGTTGGACTAGATGAACCTCAGGGTCCCTTCCAACTCTATGATTCTATAATTCCAGAACTAGCTCCCTGTACGGTCATTTCAATGCAATAAGCTAAACAGGTAGAAAGGGAGAGAAACCATACTTGGTATTCCCCAGTTTAAATTGACTAGTGATCTAAGAGTGTAGCACAGAAATATGAGGAGGAAAGTGTAAGAAGTTGGAGGATTCCATGAGGAGAGCAAAGAACACAGGAAGAAGAATGCTTCAGCCAAGACCATATAACACCGGTCCTGAAAGACCTACACTGGCTCCCAGCATGCTTCTGAGCGCAATTCAAAGTGTTGGTGCTGCTCTTTAAAGTCCTAAATGGCCTGGGCCCAGTATAACTGAAGGAGCGTCTCCACCCCCATGGTTTAGCCTGGACACTGAGGTCCAGCGCCTTCTGGCGGTTCCCTCACTATGAAATGTGAGGTTACAGGGAACCAGGCGGAAAGCATTCTCAGTGGTGGCGCCCGCCCTGTGGAATCCCATCAGATGTCAAGGAAATAAACAACTACCTGACTTTTAGAAGACATCTGAAGGCAGCCCTGCTTAGGGAAGTTTGATATTTTATTCTGTTCTAATATTCTGTTGGGAGCCGCCCAGATTGGCAGGGGAAACTCAGCCAGATGGGCAGGATATGTATGTATGTATGTATGTATGTATGTAGTAGTAGTAATAATAGTAGTAATAGTAGTAGTAATATAAAAACAGAAAACCAGTATTTAACAAAAGTGTTCCAGCATTTGCAGATATCCTTCTCTGAGCCCATGGGATGGTGAATAGGGAGGCCTGGAGATACATCACTCTCAGCATTAAGGGACTCCCCCTGGGGACAGCGTTTGAAAGTTGGGGAGGGCTGGAATATCCAATAAGCAAAATAAGCATGTGCTTATGGAATAAGGGAAGGGGTGCACCACAGAAATTTTCCATTGCCAGATTTACCATGGACAATATGGTGCCGCTGAACAACCCCCCCCCAACATTATTTAAACAAGTATAGAAAAATAAACATTGTTTTCCATCTTGCTGTAGATTCTCTTTCGTTTTGAAAAATAAAGTTTTATTTTACGGTTTATTATTGGTTATCTTTTTTTTAATAAGATATTTATTAGGATTTTAAAAATATTACAAGAAAAAAATGAAAAAATAAATAAATAAATAAAAATGCTTAAAAACACTCAGATTTTCTATTACTTATTTTTCCTTAGCTTGTTTCCCGGACCTCCTCATACCTCCCTTTTTTGTATTCCAGTTCAGTTTGTTGGTTCAGCAAATCCTTACCCTCTTTATTTATCCTAATCTTTAGTCTTAAAATAGTAACTTTAAATTTTTATCTCTTAACAACCCATTTTTCATATTCCCTTAAAGCATTACAGCTGGAAACCACTTAATTTCTATCCTACATCGTTCTAACATTCATTAATTTTACAATATTTCTGTAGATAATCTTTGAACTTCTTCCACTCTTCTTCCACCGACTCTTCTCCCTGGTCTCGGATTCTGCCAGTCATTTCTGCCAATTCCATATAGTCCATCAGCTTCATCTGCCATTCTTCCAGAGTGGGTAAATCTTGTGTCTTCCAATACTTTGCGATGAGTATTCTTGCTGCTGTTGTGGCATACATAAAAAAAGTTCTATCCTTCTTTGGCACCAATTGGCCGACTATGCCTAGGAGAAAGGCCTCTGGTTTCTTCAGGAAGGTTATTATTGGTTATCTTTTGAATGAGATATATATGGGCAAACCAAAATCTTTTAAGTGCTTCAGGTCTCGAAGGTATTAATCCGGCCCTGGAGTTGGGGCAGCACAACTGAAAAGACCCTGTGTCATGATCCATGGCATGACCTACTATGTTTCTGGCCCAGAACTGCTTTGAGGCTCCAGGACAAGAGGAGTGGGAGCCGACTGCTGTCACTAGTACTTATGATAATCATGGGAGGCCCTTCTTCGTGTGTCCCCTCCACAAGAGGTCTGGAGAGCGGCAATATGACAATAAGCCTTTTCTGCTGTGGCTCCCTGTCTGTGCAATGCTCTCCCCATGGAGGCTCACCTGGTGCCTTCATTATATATCTTTAGGGGCCAAGCAAAAAGTTTTCTCTATAACCAGGCCTTTCCTGAAGAAAATTCTACATCCTTCTACATCCCAGTAAGGGGGGGTTAATGGTTTGTTTTTGTTTCATGCTGTATTTTGTGTTCCCATTTTGTATTTTTATGCAGTGAACCGGCCTGCAAACTTCGGATGATGGGCGGTATACAAATTAATGAAATAGATAAATAAATCATGAGAGTTGATGGAGACTCAATGGATATCAGTTACCCTCCTGACACCATCACAAAAAGGAAAAGAGCAGAAATGGAGCTCAGAAATGAAAACTCCTTCTTGACATATCAGTTGGTTCCATTCTCTCTGACTGAGATGCTCACGTTCAGAATACAACAGGGAAGTTTGTTATGCACTTAGCATACGAGCAACTCAATTGCTCAGAAATTGGATATTAATGCACCAAGTACTCCCCTTGAGCTAGAAGCTGCTATTTCTCATTTGGGAGGAGATAATGAAGTTAGCATACACACTTGGTCATAGTCTGAGAAAAGGACATCTTCCCATTGTCCTGAGGACCAGAAGGAGCACATCTGCATTTCAGATTTTAAGAAGTTTTGAACAGGTCTGAAATAGAATCCACTGATACTGCTTCCTCATCCCTCTCCTTCCTGTATATGGACCATACCTCCTATCAAAACAAGTCATTACCACAAAAGCAATATGAACCGTGAAACAATGACAGGAATAAATATTCAGTGACATATCAATACATCAACTTTGAATGAATCACGAAGGAGGTTTTCCCATCCATTTCACTGTGAGTGTGGAATTTTGTGGAATCATTGCCTTTAAAAATGAGCATATATGAGGGGGATACCTAGGCCAATGAATCTGCTAAAGTTGTGTTCCTCCTTGCATGAGAAAGTTGCAGGTAAAAAAGAAAAGAAACATTGCCAGATAAAGGATGTTGCCAGTTAGAATGTCCTGAGTCTCATTTACCTGTTGCTCAAGATAGGAAAATGCAACACATGGAAACAGCAGCTTCTTGTGACCACAAAACGGTTGGATTTTTTTGACATAAAAGATATAAGAAATCAACTGAAATGTTGCTACAAAAGTCCGTTGACTTGCATTGTTTCCTGAACCCGACGTCCAGTTCTTGGCTTTTGGGTTTACTAACGGTTATTTCATTGGCCCAATTATTGATAGCATTTTCACCTCAAGGGGCTGCAACAGGAAGGAGGAGGTCTTCTTGAACCATATAAATTAGCCTTGCCCTTCTGAGTTTTGATATCCTGCTGTTTCTCATCGAGCTGTTCAGCAACTCATTCAGGTGGGGTAAGTCAAGTGGTTCTCGCGACTGGGAGGCAAGGGATTTGGTTTGATTTTCATTTTAATGCAACTCTACCCACTTCGCAATACACAAACTGAAATGAGGCTTTTGTTCTAAATTCAGCCTTCTGCGAATTTTGTGTTACTCTCTCCAACCAAAAGAAGATGTACGGAAAGTGCACATAGGGGACTTAGAAAGGGAGACCAAAATGCTTTCTTAGTTAGGATTGTGTTGCTGGATCAAACCCAAAGTTTATCAAGTCCAGCATCATGGCACATGGCACATTCCTAAACTTCAAAACTTGTTGTGGGGTGGGGTTGTTATTGATACCCCAGCAGTACATGCACTCCTTCCTATTCCTACTCAGATGTGAATTTTCATTGGTTTGAATCTTGCCACTTGACTAAGCCATTTTCAGTCTCAGCCCTAGCAACGTGGGAGATGATAATACTGATTCGCCTTAGAGGAATGATGTCATCATAACTGCACTTTTGGACACTAGAAATGCTATGCAAATGGCAAACAAAAAACTGCCTTTTTTTACCTTTCTTTATGGAAAAAAGCAGATTGAACCTCTGTTGAGTCACACCTTTGATATGAAATGCTTTAACAGGTCTGAAGATTCTGTGAAGATTTCACATAAAAATGAACTTCAAATGGATCTGGCTGCTGGCACTTATCCTGATCATAGGATTGGCTAGTGTGGCAGATGCCAGGCGTGGCCGTCGCCGAGGTGGCAGCCGAGGTGGTCGACGGGATGGCCGACCCGGTTTTCGCTGGGGCCGCCGCTGGGGCCGCCGCTGGGGCCGAGGCTGAAGAGGTAAGCGACATATTTTATTTGTTTTCATTTTTAAAGAGAAACAACTAATAGATATCAAGAGCTTATCCTAGAGCTGTTCCCGGGGAATGGGGGCTATGCCATAATTTGGTATACATCTGGGGTTTTTTTAAAAAAAAAGTGCTGGTGAAGCACTTGTGCTCTGCTTCTGGACAGTGACGGTGGGGCCCTGAGCACAAATTTCTAAGGGGGCGCAACCAGCTGCCCCCACATCAGGCTCCCTCATTGAGGCCTTTGAGGCTAATCCAGTGGCAGTGCCTCCTTCTTGTGGCAGGCAAAGGGATGCCTTGTGTGTGTGCCTTGCCCCTGGGCCAGGCATAAGGAAGGGAGGAGGAAGATGGTGGGAAAGCACTGCCAGAGTCATGTGTGTTGCGCCTCGCTGCAAGGACAGGAGAGTGAGGCGACACAGCGGCAGTCCTGGCTTTGCGTTTCTCTGCCTTATCTCTGCTACCAGTCGGGGCTAGTTTGCAAGGAGAGACTCCCTTGATTAGATGTCGCTTAGCAAAGGGACTGACTGCTGCCCAGTCTACCATCCCAGGCGCCAGCAACCCACACTATGCCCCTGCTTTAGGAAGCATAATGTAAAGGACTGAGAGCTCGGAAGTCTCCCAATCTCAGCCCCCATTAACATTTATCTCATTTTAAGCAGCACTTCGTTGTGGGTTCTCTACAGATATTATCAAACACCTGCAATTTCTGAGAAAAGAATAATCCTGACCTACCTTGGTCCAAAGTCTCTTGAACACACACACACACACACACACACACACACACACTTTGTAACTGCTGGGTGTTACTAGAACTGGCAGGCTTACAAACCCTGTCTCTGCCCCTCTTTCTACCATTTTGCATGACAAGTGTAGTCCTCCTTCCCCATTTCCTTCATGTTTTGCATCAGAGAGGTTGATCTCTCTCAACCCACAACCTCCCATTTGGAAAAATCTACTATGTTTACAATCGTATGGATGCGTTTAACTTAACCCCTGGGTAAAGGAAGGTTCCCCAAATCATTTTGGCCAACTTTTCTCCCACAACATGGGATACAATCCACAGAGGGCAAAGGCTATAGGGATAGCAAGGAAAGGGAATGGAAGAGAAAGAAACAGCAGATGCAATGACACAGGAAATCAATAAAGCTGGACTAAGTCATAACTAACTTCAGTCCATTGATTTCTTTGGGTCTACAACCCTTAGTTGACAACCCAAGTAGGAAGCCATCCAGACAAGGCCAAGGATAACCCCCAACTTATCCATAACCAATGAAATTTCTCCCAAGCCCTATTCAGAGTCCAGACAGTTGAAACAGGAATGTTCACCCTCTAAGCAGCTTTCTCTTCTTTTCATTTCAGCAAATTAGAACGAAATGAAGTCACAGACCAGGAACCTCCGACAACGGCATCCCTCCAAGACAAAAACAGAGAACAAAATACTGGCATAGCTGTAGCTTTCTACATTTCCTCCTCTCTACCCCGATTTCCTGCTTCTTTCCTTGCCAGGGAGGTCAGTCTGCGCACAACAACTGCAAATCATCTCCTCCCAAAATCTATAAACGTAGCTAATTAGTCTCAGCTCCATAGTATTTTTGCCAACCTTGGCTATTACTCTTGAGAATGTAGAAATGCATTTTATTTCCCCGTTTGCATTATCTTTATGAAACTTTCTTGCGCAGTCAGCATATTAAAGCCTTGCAAAAAAATAATGATGATGTGTTTCTCTTTTTGATGGTATTGACATTTTTTCACCTTTAAGCTCTTATCTCACAGCAGTGCAAAGTGACACAAGTCTATTTTCCAAGTAGGCTGGATATCTAGCAATATATTTTACAACAAGAATACAGTCTAGAGCAGGGATAGGCAAACTCGGCCCTCCAGGTGTTTTGGAACTACACTTCCTATCATCCCTGACCACTGGTCCTGCTAGCTAGGGATGATGGGAGTTGTAGGACAAAAACAACTAGAGGGCTGAGTTTGCCTATGCCTGGTATAGATCTTGAGATTATTTTTCTCCTGGATTAGCTGGTGTTACAAGCTCCTCATCCAACAGTGCACATCCATCCATCAACCTTTAACTCAAAGGAGAGGTGCACTGCAGAAAGGTGCCTGTGGGACAAATGGCTTCAGGTGACTTAAAGCCAGGGGTCTGCAACCCGCGGCTTCGGAGCGGCATGTGGCTCTTTTACACCTTTGCCGCGGCTCCGGGGCAGATACTAGCGAGGGGAGGAGGCGCATTGTGCACCCCAACACTCCCCACTGTGGCGGGCGCTGTACTGGCTGTGACGTCGCATGGGGGCGGTGCGTGCGTTAGTCACGCACCGTCCCGACGTCACCTTCCCACCCGCCCGCTACATTGTAAGGGGCATGTACGCTGGTCACTGCATTGAAAGGGGGCATGTACGCTGGTCACTGTTTTGAAGGGGAGTGAAGAACACACACACAAAAAAAGGTAACTTGTTAATTTAATGTTTATTTCTATGAGGAGGAGTAATTCTGAGGGGTCAAACAAAGAAATAATAAAAAAGTGACAAAAAAGTTATTTTTATCATGACGAGTTTTGCAGCTCCCAGTTTTTTTTTCTTCGGAAACGGGTCCAAGTGGCTCTTTTTGTCTTAAAGGTTGCAGACCCCTGCTTAAAGCTGTTGGGCCACATCACATGATGTGGAGAGGCAAAGGGGGAAAGGAAGCTGTGGTGGACCTATGGGAAATCATCCAATCCAAGTTATGCCAGTCATTCAGACTCAGAGCATCATCCAATCCATTCACTGTGAAATGCAAAGAGACCAAATTCCACCATCCCTTTTCAAGTGTGAGAGTGTCCATCCTTTTGTCATTGTGAGATTGAAATGGTGTGCATCAGCTACAGAACCAGTCCTTTATCCAGTATGGTACCTGCTCTCTCTCCCTGTGGCTAATGCAGCTTTGCGGGGATGATTTCAGACTCACTGGTGTTGTGCAATGCCAGGTCTATAGGCAACAAAACCGCCACCCTGCGAGATTTCTTCACCTCGCAGGGGGTTGACCTGGCTTGTGTGACGGAGACCTGGGTGCGCGAAGGGGATACTGTTACCTTACGAGAGATGGCGCCCCCGGGTTTCTCCGTCCTCCACCAGTCGCGGACTGTGGGCTGGGGGGGAGGGGTGGCATTATTAATCCGGGAAGATTGTTCTTTCAGGGCTCTACCATCGCCATCGATCCCCGGCATTGAATGTGTTGGCCTAGTGTGGGGCTCCGAGGTGAGCTTGGCTGTCTGGCTGGTGTACCGGCCACCTAGCGCACCAGCAGCCACCCTGTCAGGCCTGCTGGAGGCGGTGGCCGGCTGGGCCTTGGAGTTCCCTAACCTATTGATATTGGGGGACTTCAACATCCATGCTGATGCCATTCTCTCCTCACAGGCTCTGGACCTGGTGTCTTCCATGGCGACACTAGGGCTCTCCCAGTTTGTTTCGGGCCCCACACATCAAGCAGGCCACACGCTGGATTTGATCTTTGGCGCCGGTATAGATGTGATCATGTCTCCTTCGATGAAGGTGCCATGGTCTGATCACTACGCTCTGAAAGCCAGGATTGATTTTCCACCTCCACCCTGCTTAGGTGGCGAGCCGATTTGGGCTCGCCCGCAGAGGCTGATGGACCCTGATAGATTCCATCAGGCCTTGCGGGACCTTGCTTTCCCTGGCGACTCATTGACTGAGCTTGTTGAGGACTGGAATACCCAGCTCCTAGCAGCCATCGATGAGATCGCACCTAGGCGCCCTCTGCGACCCCGCAGAAACCGGGCTCCCTGGTTTACCGAGGAGCTTCGGAAAATGAAGCGGGACCTCAGACGACTAGAGCGAGTATGGCGGGGTGCCCGTGACGGAGCCTCAAGAACATCTTATAGGGTTTTTATGAAAACCTACGAGATGGCAGTGAAGGCCGCTAAGAAGTCCTACTTCTCGGCCTCCATTGCCTCTGTTAGCTCTCGCCCGGCGCAATTATTTAGTATAATTAGGTCTTTAACGTCCCTTGAAGGACAGCCAAATTTAAACAACAATTTGACACACAGCTGTGAGGCATTTGCGAGCTTTTTTGCGGAGAAGGTCCTGTTGCTCCGCCATGACCTCCCTGCCAATTTGGATACAATAAAGGAACTGGAGGCCCCTCGACTGTCCTCGGGTCCAGTATTGGACCACTTTGACCGGATATTCCCAGCCGATGTGGACAGACTCCTCCAAGCTGGAAAGCCCACCACCTGTCCTCTTGACCTGTGCCCGTCTTGGCTGATTAGAGGGTGCCCAGACGAGGTGCGGGCCCCCCTGGGTGATATCATCAATTTGTCCCTTGGCACCGGGATATTCCCAGGGGAACTGAAGGAGGCAGTGGTGCGTCCGCTCTTAAAGAAAACATCATTAGATCCCTTAGATCTATCCAATTACCGCCCGGTTTTGAATCTTCCATTCCTGGGTAAGGTGATTGAGAGAGCGGTTGCTGAACAGCTTGGTAGGTTTCTGGATGAAACATCGGCTCTCGATCCATTCCAGACCGGCTTCCGCGCTGGTCATGGGACCGAGACGGCTCTGGTCGCCCTAACAGATGATCTCCGCAGGCAGCTGGATCGAGGCGGGTCGGGGCTGCTGATTCTTCTAGACCTGTCAGCAGCCTTCGACATGGTCGATCACGAACTCCTGGACCACCGCCTTGCCGACGTGGGGATCCAGGGCACAGTCCTTCAATGGCTGCGCTCGTTTCTCTCTGGTTGGGGACAGAGGGTGGCGCTTGGGAGGGAATTGTCATCGCGCCACTCCTTGGTGTGTGGAGTGCCTCAGGGTGCGATTCTCTCCCCGATGCTTTTTAACATCTTTATGCGCCCCCTCGCCCAGCTTGTCCGGAGTTTTGGGCTGGGTTGCCATCAGTATGCCGATGACACCCAACTCTATCTGTTGATGGATGGCCATCCTGACTCGGCCCCAGACACACTGACCAGATGTCTGGAAGCTGTGGCTGGATGGTTACGTGGGAGCCGGTTGAAGTTAAATCCCTCGAAGACAGAGGTCCTCTGGCTGGGACGGGGCGATATGGGATTGAGGGGGCAACTCCCATCTCTTGCGGGGGTGCAATTAGTGCCAGCATCGTCCGTTAAGAGTTTGGGTGTAATCTTCGATACCTCCCTCTCTATGGAGGCGCAGATTACAGCTATAACAAAGGCGGCATTTTTTCATCTCCGCCAAGCTAAGCAGTTGGCTCCTTATCTCTCTTGCCCTGACGTAGCCACTGTGATCCACGCGACGATCACCTCCAGGCTTGACTATTGTAACTCGCTCTACGTGGGGCTGCCCTTGAGACTGACCCAGAAACTCCAGCGGGTGCAGAATGCCGCGGCGAGACTCCTTATGGGGTCTTCGCTGCGAGATCATATTCATCCAGTACTATACCAGCTGCACTGGCTCCCGGTGGAGTACAGGATCAGGTTTAAGGTGTTGGTTTTAACCTTTAAAGCCCTATACGGCCTAGGACCCTCGTACCTACGGGACCGCCTCTCCTGGTATGTCCCACAGAGAAATTTACGGTCTGCAAATAAAAACATCCTGAAGATCCCAGGCCACAGAGAGGTTAGGCTGGCCTCAACTAGAGCCAGGGCTTTCTCGGCTGCGGCTCCAATCTGGTGGAACACTCTGTCACAAGAGACTAGGGCCCTGCGGGACCTGACATCTTTCCCCAGGGCCTGCAAGACAGAATTGTTCCACCAGGCCTTTGGTCAGGGTGCAGCCTGACCCCCTCCTCTGGCAATCTGCACAGAATTTTGCTTAATGGTTGCCGTCAATTTGATTTTAATTTGATTTTAATTAATTTTATAATGCATGTTTTTAGAAAGTTGGATTATTTTGATTGTTGTTAGCCGCCCTGAGCCCAGCTTCGGCTGGGGAGGGCGGGATATAAATAAAATTTATTTATTATTTATTATTTATTATTTATTAAAAGCATCATCCATTCACTACCCTATTCTCATACTTGGGGTCAGGGTGCTGGCTGCTTAAATGGGCAATCTGAGGAAAACCCACCATTGGCTCCATTGGCTTCGCCCTCCACACAGCCCAAGTCCCAGCTTGCATCCCCATTTGCCAAAGCAGGGAGCAGGCTTATGCCCTCTCTGCCCACCAGGAAGGTCCCAGACAGTTTGAATAGCTCTCTCAGGGCCCCAGTGAAGCATCCTCCGTCCTGCAATGCCGCCGCACGCAAAAGGTGAGTGGGCTTCTCATGCCATGGGGCAGGGCTGTCAAACAATTTCAGAAATATTTTAACTTAAGAGCCCACTCCCCAAGATAGGACAATAGGACCTACAACAAAATGCTACAGCACATCCTCACCTTCTAACAGAAGCACTGTTGTTCAGGGTTCCAGCCAGCTATCCTCTCCAACCAGGACGTACCACTGCCACCCCCACCCCCTTCAGTTTTCTGTTCTTCTTTCCCAACTTAAACCGAACTGTATGCATCATGGCTATAGGGAACATTATGGGGCTGTTTGGGCTATCTATCGTACGGAAAATGTACTTTGATAGGTTACTGTGCATAACAACTGACAGCTGTGCACATTAAGCAGGCCTCATGGAAAACATGCACATAATCCTTTCAGGCAGGAAGAGGTCAATATACCTAATCTCCCACAAGACTTGGGTAATGTGCATATATCAACTAAATATTGCACATTCTCCTACTGTTCTGAATATTGAAATTGAAATACTTTATTGTCACTTGTACAACTTGTATACAGTGAGATTACACGAGCACCCCCCACTCAGCTCTGTTGGTCTTAATTCCCCTCGTTTACTAACGCACACCCACCAAACCCGAAAGTCAGTTGCCCTGTTGTTATCTTTTCATTCAGCAGCCTAACAGCCCACGGATAGAAGCTGTTCTTTACCGTGTTGGTGTGACTAATAATGCTTCTATATCTTCTGCCTGAGGGCAGGAGATCAAGAAAGTGCCGCCCAGGGTATGAATCATCCCTGAGAATTTTCCTCACTCTCCTGAGGCAACGTTCTTCCGCAATTTCATACAGCAGATTCACGGGACAGCCCATAATATCTTGTGCTGTATTCACCACCCTCTGTAGGCACTTCCTATCAGTTGATGTCAAATCAGCGTACCACACCGTGATGCAGTATGAAAGGACACATTCTATTGTGAACCGGTAGAAGGAGATCATCAAATGTTGATTGACATCATTCTTTCGCAATACTCTGAGGAGATGGAGTGTCTGTTGGGCTTTCTTAACCATCTGGGTTGTATTGATTTTCCAAGTAAGGTCTTCACTGAGATAAATAATCCCCAACAGGCTTTTAAAAAACAATCTTTGTAATTCTAGTGATCTCTGAACATGTTAATGACTCCTTCAAGTTTCCCAGTACCCTGTTTTAGTAACCATTTGCTGGTATTCTCAACTTGCATTTGCTATTAGAGTTCTGCAAAGGCTCTCTCACAAATATACAGTGTGCACTCCCTGGGGGGGGGGGAATATACTTTAAGTGATCACACCATTAATCCCACCCCACAACACCCTGAACTAATTCACAGAGAACTGATATCTATATACAGCAAGAAGGAAACCAGAAATGCATATTAGTATATTTTTACTTTCTTTGCATGTGCATCTTGGGAACTTGTGTATCTCATCTCCTGGCCTGCACTCTCTTAATGAGGGCAAGGTGAACTTTGGTAATACAACACCCTGAGCATGCCACTCCCCCAACTTAATATTTCTAACTTTGATTAGGTATCTGTATAAATCTAAGTATTATAATTATTTTGCACCCCCTTGGTTTGGTGCCCCTGTGGACAACATAGGTGGCTGTTTGTCCACCGTTTTATAATGAATTGTGATACCCAGCAAAGTATTTTCTTCAGGGGCTTCAAAATGCTTTTCTGAATGTCAACACAGATCAAAATGCTTCTTCCTCTAACAGCCCTTTTCTTAGAATGGGCATAGCTGTGGCTCCCTGTCTGTGCAATGCTCTCCCCAGGGAGGCTCACCTGGTGCCTTCGTTATATATCTTTAGGGGCCAGGCAAAAAGTTTTCTCTATAACCAGGCCTTTCCTGATGAAAATTCTACATCCTTCTACATCCCAGTAAAGGGGGGGGGGTGTTAATGGTTTGTTTTTGTTTCATGCTGTATTTTGTGTTCCCATTTTGTATTTTTATGCAGTGAACTTCGGATGATGGGCAGTATACATATTAATTAAATAGATAAATAAATCATGAGATTTGATGGAGACTCAGTGGATATCAGTTACCTTCCTGACACCATCACAAAAAGGAAAAGAGCAGAAATGGAGCTCAGAAATGAAAACTCCTTCTTGACATATCAGTTGGTTCCATTCTCTCTGACTGAGATGCACACGTTCAGAATACAACAGGGAAGTTTGTTATGCACTTAGCATACGTGCAACTCAATTGCTCAGAAATTGGATATTAATGCACCAAGTACTCCCCTTGAGCTAGAAGCTGCTATTTCTCATTTGGGAGGAGATAATGAAGTTAGCATACACACTTGGTCATAGTCTGAGAAAAGGACATGTTCCTATTCCCATTGTCCTGAGGACCAGAAGGAGCACATCTGCATTTCAAATTTTAAGCAGCTTTGAACAATTCTGACGTAGAATCCACTGATACTGCTTCCTCATCCCTCTCCTTCCTGTTTATGGACCATACCTCCTATCAAAACAAGTCATTACCACAAAAGCAATATGAACCATGAAACAATGACAGGAATAAATATTCAGTGACATCAATACATCATCTTTGAACGAATCACAAAGGGGGTTTTCCCATGTTGAGGCTCATCCATTTCACTGTGAGTGTGCTGACCCCTGCGATTTCCAAGTTCTGGAAAATCAACTGCATGATTTGTGGTAGCCCTCCATATTGGTTACCCTACTCTACCATATTGGGAGGGTAATTATTCATGTCTAGGACCACTTTTATTCTCCTCATTCTTTTAAGTGAGGTGTGTGTGTGTGTGTGTGTGTGTGTGTGTAGCACTTGAGGTCTTGTTTAATTGATACTTTTATCTTTGGGTCTAATGTTTTGTGTTATTTCTTACTTTTATTATGTCACTCACATTGAGACACTTGTACATAGTGACAAATAAATATAATAAATACAAACATTCTGTTCTAAAGGAACAGAAATTACTGAGCTCCTAAAAAAACTCTTCCTTGTAGTGACTACAGAAAAATTATAGAGTTAAAAAAAATAATGCCCAGTCTGAAATATAAACCTTGCCCAGCACCATCAAAAGCCTTCTCAAGTAGATATTCAAATATTGGTTTTGTGGAAACATTGCCTTAAAAATGAGCATATATGAGGGGGATACCTTTAAAAATGAGCATATATGAGAGGGATACACAATGAATCTGCTAAAGTTGTGTTCCTCCTTGCATGAGAAAGTTGCAGGTAAAAAAAAAAAAGAAACATTGCCAGATAAACGAGATTGCCAGTTAAAATGTCCTAAGTCTCATTTACCTGTTGCTCAAGATAGGAAAATGCAACACATGGAAGCAGCAGCTTCTTGTGACCACAGAACGGTTGGATTTTTTTGACATAAAAGATATAAGAAATCAACTGAAATGTTGCTACAAAAGTCTGTTGATTTGCATGGTTTCCTGAACCCAACGTCCAGTTCTTGGCTTTTGGGTTTACTAACGGTTATTTCATTGGCCCAATTATTGATAGTTGTTTCACCTCAAGGGGCTGCCACAGGAAGGAGGAGGTCTTCTTGAACCATATAAATTAGCCTTGCCCTTCTGATTTTTGATATCCTGCTGTTTCTCATTGAGCTGTTCATCATCTCATTCAGGTGGGGTAAGTCAAGTGGTTCTAGCGACTGGGAGGCAAGGGATTTGGTTTGATTTTCATTTTAATGCAACTCTACCCACTTCGCAATACACAAACTGAAATGAGGCTTTTGTTCTAAATTCAGCCTTCTGTGAATTTTGTGCTACCCTCTCCAACCAAAAGAAGATGTACGGAAAGTGCACATAAGGGGCTTAGAAATGCAGATAATGGTGAAAATAGCAGACCAAAATGCATTCTTAGGGAATATTGCTTGGAAAAATGTGTACGTGAGGCAAGCTGCATACAAAAAATGGGGATGTTAGGAGAAATTCTGATGAATCTTCATGCAAACTTATAAGAAAATTCAAAGTTGATGGCACAATACAGCAAACTGAATCTGAGTTTGTCAAAATGAGAAATTGAGAGGCTCTGAAACTGACAGGTTCATCCATCTCTAACTGGTGTGTGAGAGTGTGAATGCACATGAATGGAGTTGGAGTCTTTTGATTTCCATGAGCCAGTTGAATTGAGTTGTGGCCTGCAGAAAGAGCCTGGGAGAGCCAGGTTTCCTCATGCTTTGTAAATATACCATGCTTGCTATGATATCTGTGCCGATAAGACACAGCTGCTTAAGTGTTTGTGCCTGTTGATGAATTTTTATCTTGTAGTTTATTCCTCCATTTAAGTACATTTATCTTGTATTTCTACCTGTTTCCTTCCCTTTATTTGTGTAACTTTGCTGCTCAAGTTCATTAATATCCTCTCTGATGCAGCAGGAAACAGAAAGATTCAGAACTTTATTAGTTAGGATTGCCTTGCTGGATCAAACCCAAACTTTATCAAGTCCAGCATCATAACAAATGACACATTCCTAAGCTTTGAAACATTGGGGGGGGGGGGGTTAGTGATACCCTAGGAGTACATGCACCTACTCAGATGTGAATTTTCATTGGTTTGAATCTTGCCACTTGAGCAAGCCATTTTCAGTCTCAGCCCTCACAATGTGGGAGATAATAATACTGATTTACTTTAGAGGAATGATGTCATCACAACAGCACTTTTGGACACCAGAAATGCTATACAAATGTCAAACCAAACACTGCCTTTTTGGGCCTTTCTTTATGGAAAAAAAGCAGATTGAACCTCTGTTGAGTCACACCTTTGATATGAAATGCTTTAACAGGGCTGAAGATTCTGTGAAGATTTCACATAAAAATGAACTTCAAATGGATCTGGCTGCTGGCACTTATCCTGATCGTAGGATTGGCTAGTGTGGCGGATGCCAGGCGTGGACGGGGAGGTGGACGAGGCCGCCGAGGTGGCTTTCGACGAGGCTTTCGCCGAGGTTGGCGCTGGGGCCGCCGCTGGGGCCGAGGCTGAGGAGGTAAGCGACAGGTTTTATTTGTTTTCATTAAAAAAACCAAAAAAAACCTATTAGATATCAAGAGCTTATTCTCCAGCTGTTCCCGGGGAATGGTGGGATATGCCATACATTTGGTAATACATCTGGGTTTTTTTTAAAAAGTGCTGCCCTAGCCAAGTTTAAGGTGAAGCACTTGTGCACTGCTTCTGGACAGTGATGGTGGGGCCCTGAGCACAAATTTCTAAGGGGGGTGCAACCAGCTGCCCCCACGTCAGGCTCCCTCATTGAGGCCTTCTAGGCTAATGCAGTGGCAGTGCCTCCTTCTTGTGGCAGGCGAAGGGATGCCAGTGCGTGCCCTGCCCCTGGGCCAGACGTAGGAAGGCGGGAAAGCACTGCCAGAGTCATGTGTGTTGCGCCTCACTGCAAGAACAGGAGAGTGAGGCAACACAGCGACAGTCCTGGCTTTGCGTTTCTCTGCCTTATCTCTGCTACCAGTCGGGGCTAGTTTGCAAGGAGAGACTCCCACGATTAGATGTCGCTTAGCAAAGGGACTGACTGCTGCCCAGTCTACCATCCCAGGCTCCGGCAACCCACACTATGCCCCTGCTTTAGGAAGCATAATGTAAAGGACTGAGAACTCGGAAGTCTCCCAATCTCAGCCCCCATTAACATTTATCTCATTTTAAGCAGCACTTCGTTGTGGGTTCTCTACAGATATTATCAAACTGCAATTTCTGAGAAAAGAATAATCCTGACCTACCTTGGTCCAAAGTCTCTTGAACACACACACACACACACACACACACACACACATTTTGTAACTGCTGGGTGTTACTAGAACTGGCAGGCTTACGAACCCTGTCTCTGCCCCTCTTTCTACCATTTTGCATGACAAGTGTAGTCCTCCTTCCCCATTTCCTTCATGTTTTGCATCAGAGAGGTTGATCTCTCTCAACCCACAACCTCCCATTTGGAAAAATCTACTATGTTTACAATCGTATGGATGCGTTTAACTTAACCCCTGAGTAAAGGAAGGTTCCCCAAATCATTTTGGCCAACTTCTCTCCCACAACATGGGATACAATCCAGAGAGGGCAAAGGCTATAAGGATAGCAAGGAAAGGGAATGGAATGGAAGAGAAAGAAACAGCAGATGCAATGACACAGGAAATCAATAAAGCTGGACTAAGTCATAACTAACTTCAGTCCATTGATTTCTTTGGGTCTACATCCCTTAGTTGAAAACCCAAGTAGGAAGCCATCCAGACAATACCAAGGATAACCCCCAACCTATCCATAACCAATGAAATTTCCCCCAAGCCCTATTCAGAGTCCAGACAGTTGGAACAGGAATGTTCACCCTCTAAGTAGCTTTCTCTTCTTTTCATTTCAGCAAATTAGAACGAAATGAAGGCACAGACCAGGAACGTCTGACAACGGCATCCCTCTAAGACAAAAACAAACGCTAGCATAGCAGTCACTTTCTTCATTTCCTGCTCTCTATCACGAATTTCTGCTTCTTTCCTTGCCAGGGAGGTCAGTCTGCACACAACAACTGCAAATCATCTCCCCCCCCCCCCCAAAAAAGCTATAAACCAGCATAGGCAAACTCGGCCCTCCAGATGTTTTGGGACTAGAACTCCCATCATCCCTAGCTAACAGGACCAGTGGTCAGGGATACTGACCAAAACATCAGGAGGACCGAGTTTGCCTATGTCTGCTATAAATGTAGCTAATTAGTCTCAGCTCCATAGTAATTTTTGCCAACCTTTGCTATTACTCTTGAGAATGTGGCAATGCATTTTATTTCCCACTGTTTGCTTTATCTTTATGAAACTTTCTTGCGCATTCAGCATATTAAAGCATTGCAAAAAATAATGATGTGACATGTTTCTCTTTTTGATGTACTTGACATTTTTTCACCTTTAAGCTCTTATCTCACAGCAGTGCAAAGTGGCACAAGTCTATTATTCAAGTAGACTGGATATCTAGCAATATATTTTACAACAATAATACAGTCTAGAGCTTGAGATTATTTTTGGCCACACTCACAGAATCATAAACTATGGATTCATCTACATTAGTAAAGAAAAAGGCATTTTAAAAGTGCTATAACACTGTGACACCAGATGGCAATGTAGAGTTCTGTCTTTCGCCAATGTGAGATTTACAATGTGTTTTCCTGAAATGTTTTTTAATGTGTCTAGATCCAGCCTAGCTGGCCTAGACTCCTTCTAGGTATATCTCCCATCCAACAGTGGACATTCATCCATCAACCTTTAACTTAAAGGTGCACTGCAGAAAGGTGCCTGTGCGACAAATGGGTTCAGGTGACTTAAGGCTGTTGGGCCACACCACATGATGTGGAGAGGCAAAGGGGGCAGGGGGAGCTGTGGTGGACCTATGGGAAATCGTCCAATCCAAGTTATGCCAATCATTCAGACTCAGAGCATCATCCAATCCATTCACTGTGAAATCCAAAGAGACACAATTCCACCATTCTTTCTCGAGTGTGAGAGTGTCCATCAAGACGTGTCAGTGTGAAATTGACATGGTTTGCATCAGCTACAGAACCAGTCCTTTATCCAGTATGGTACCTGCTCATCTCTCCCTGTGGCTAATGCAGCTTTGGGGTGGGTGTGATTTAAATGCGTATAATAGCACCAAGAGATAGCTAGTGCTCTCTCTCAGCACCACACGGGGTGTCCATGGGTCTGTGTGGCTGCTTTTAAGGAAAGTAAAAGACACCCAGAATTCCAGTTATGGTTCTTGTGTACCACTAAGTGTGTTCATACACAGTTATTTCAGTTTTGGGTTCTTTCGTGGGAGTCTATACTGCTGCTAATATTTACAGAGGACAACACCATCTACACAACATCCTGGGAGCTGTGGAGGCTAGTCCACTGGGGGAAAAGGATACTGCCACACCAATCTCATTCTGCTCCCAGCCAGCCTTCATCTGTGTGCCTTCCTACTTACAACCAGTCCAAGGGGCGGTACAGCCTTGGGGAATCTACATATATTGACTGTATTTTGTACATTCTTCCACCATTATGCATAATTCCAAGAGGCTTTTAAAAAAATAATCTACAAGCCTCTGATCATGCCAATAACGCATTCCTGCTTCCCAGCGACCTTGTTTTGGCAACTACAGTGGTACTTCAGATTAAGTACTTAATTCGTTCCGGAGGTCCTTCTTAACCTGAAACTGTTCTTAACCTGAAGCAACACTTTAGCTAATGGGGCCTCCCACTGCCGCCGCGCGATTTCTGTTCTCATCCTGAAGCAAAGTTCTTAACGCGAGGTACTCTTTCTGGGTTAGTGGAGTCTGTAACCTGATGCGTCTGTAACCTGAAGCATATGTAACCCGAGGTACCACTGTATTAGCTAGTACTGTCCACCTGTGTGTGCTATCAGAGTTTGGTAAAGGATATCTCATGCATATACTGTGTGTATTCCCCAGTGGGAGGAAATACACTTTAAGTGATCACACCATTGATCCTTCCCCATCCATAACAAACCTAAACTCAGTGCTTTTTTCTGGGAGGATGCAGGGGGACGCATACCCCTAAACAGTTTGTGAATCTAAGTTTGGCCTTATTGAGAGG
The DNA here is from genome assembly GCF_964106645.2 of Podarcis pityusensis. Classification (NCBI taxonomy): domain Eukaryota; kingdom Metazoa; phylum Chordata; class Lepidosauria; order Squamata; family Lacertidae; genus Podarcis; species Podarcis pityusensis. The sequence goes on along the minus strand of NC_138027.1, from coordinate 56,562,311 downwards.
GATTATTTCAATATGGGTAGTAAAATGAAAGTACCCCTAAACATTTTTTTAGAAAAGAAGCACTGCCTAAACTAATTCATGGAAAACTGATATGTATTTTACAGTAGAAGCAGCAAAACCAGAAATGCATGTCTGTATATTTTTGCTTTCTCTTTCTATTGCATGTGCAAATTGAAAGCTTCACACTCCAAAAGCCATTTTCTTAGAATGACCATAAGTCCTATCTTGCCATGGGCAGCCATCTAACTGAAGGGCTGTGAGAGGAGAGTCCTATATTTGAAGAAGTGGCCTTTTCAAAGTACAATTTAAAGATGAAGAAGCACAAGAATGGAGAGAAGCAGGGGCCTTGAAGATACCAAGCAAGTTATCACCAGGACTGAGCAGGCCTATGGGTCATGTGGTCTTCCATATTATAATGAGATGCAGTGTATTTCCTTTTAAATTCCAGAGGTTATTTATAAATGTGTACCTTTACATATCTATTGGCATCTACAAACATTATGCATAGAACAATTAGTCCCCTTTTTGGTGATACATTTTCTCATTTTTGGTCATTGTTGTAAGTAGCCATTTTACCTGCTCTCAGGGCAGGATTGGTAAACCAGGTAGTTCTACTTTTGACATTGTTGGAGAGTTTCAAATACTTAATCTCAAATTAGGGAGGATCACAGATGAAGCAATACTGGTCTTGCTTATCTGTGGGGAGACTTATCAGTTGATTAGCACATTTGTGCCGTGCTGGGTGACTTTGGTGCTATTAATCACAGTAACCCTTCCCCATCAGTTACACCTTTGGTCAATGCATTACTCAGCTTTCAAATTTTATTTTCATGTACAGTTATAAAAATGAGAGAGAGAGAGATTTTTTTTTTTTTTTTACATAGGCATAACTCTAACAGCTAAGACTGCAATAATGGAGCTAATATTGGCAAATTAAGATAACATAGATTCTTACCAAGCAGGAAACTGTTTATGTGAAAATATACATTTGCCCTACATCAGTACACTGGAACAGAGAGCAATCTTAGGAACAGCTGCTTCTTGCTGACTTTGGTAACAAAGTTAGGGCTGCCATACGTCTTGCAACCCTAAACAGAGTAAACCATAAAATCATCCTTCTATGTCCACTAGTGCACATATTCAATTAGAAACAGCATTTTGCTTTTTATATAAATGCAAATGATGGAAGTGGGATTGTCTTCTTCTGTCTTCTTCTGAATCTTTTTCCAGACGCCTGTATAAGACAGAAGTTTCCCAAAAACTCAACATTTTTTTCCAAATGCATAGAGTCCTCAACAGACTATTGCACATTCACATACGTCTGTGAACTGACACAATTTGGCATGTCCTCCTTCTTTCCCAGTCAAGTGATGGGTACTGTAGTTGCCTGAAGTGCTGCACTAACATGATGTGGATCGATTTAAGGGTGGTTGGGGGTGATTCATGAGGAAAGAATCTGAGGCCGATCTTTGCCACAGATCCCTCCCACTAAGTTTACCTATCGAATCATCATTTCTGCCGCTTGATAATGTATCTGGAACATATATACAAATCTTTAATCAAAATCAAAACACAGGTGGAGTCGTGATGACAAAGACATTTGCCTCCCAAGATAAAAATTATCTGAAAATGTTGAGCAAACTGGCCGCTATAAAAATTGTTTTCTGAAAATCTTTTGCCTAGACCTTAACATTGTTGTTTGTTTTCTGGAGGAGACCTGAAGGTTCAGGACAGAGGACGGTGAGCTGCCATGGTGCACAAGAGCTTCTTGTTATTTGCTATTGTCCTGATTCTAGGACTCAGCAGCCTGACTAATGGATTTACTCTCCAAAGACGTGAGTGGAACTGTTTCATTTTTTTCTTGGGGAATACTAAACCAGCTCCTTGAAACATTAAATAAGAGCTACCCACTTCACACTTTATGCCAGTGGCCTTCTTGCCATGGGTACCACTAGTGTCACGCCAATGTTTGCTGTGAAAGGAAGACGCAAGTCTGTTTGAAGGCACAAGACTCCAAAGCCTCTAGGCTCAGAGGCTCTATGGCTCAGGACACCAGTTGCTGGAGAACACAAGCTGGAGAGGGCTGTGGCTCTCATGTCCTGCTTGTGGGCTTCCCTTAAGCATCTGGTTGCCTGCTGTGGAAAATGGGATGCTGGACTTGATGGAACCTTGGTGTGATCCAACAGGGCTCTTCTTAGGTTCAAATATGCAGGGGGCATCTGGCGGGGAGCCACAGCCAGTTGAGGGTCACCCAATGCATCCTCCCCATCCCTAAGTGTCTGGGGATGCAGTTGGATATTGTATGGCCCCTTCTGGTATTTTGCACATGCTCACCTGGGACAGAGACCCTTGAATAGTACCAAGTAGCTGTTTAGCAGAGAGGGGACAATTGAGAAAAGTTCAGCCCACTCTGCTGCTTTCAGTCCAAAGCTATGGACAGAGCCTAGTTAGACTGTCTAACCGAGGCTAAGGCCAGGATAGTAGATGAGACAGAGGAATTGCAAATAGAGCAGCTGCTTGCACATGCAGAGGACTTTCTCAGCAAAGGTGCATGCATGGAAGCCTGAAGCTGTGGTGGAAATGGTTGTGCTTTGGGATATTGGGGAGATATTCCATTCTGTTCACATTTAAAGGCAAACCTGCATAATTCACTCTTTTTCAAAATGCTATAAAGAGCCATCCTTTGAAAGCCATCATTTTCTGAATTGTGCAATGCAGTTCTCCAACCAAGTAATGTGTGCAAAAATGTATATATAGTGGGATTAAGTGTGCAAAAATAATTGCACTTATTAGTGAAAATAAAAGAGGTAGTTCTTTACATTAGAGGAAACCGCTTTGCAAAATTGTGTAAATTAGGCAAAATTACATACAAACATGTATATTAGGAGAAATTCACACTGAAACACTGTTGAGGACTTAAAAAAAGAAATTGCAAACTGATGCGGAAATATGGAGAACTGAATTTTGTGATTAGGAAAGTGAAATACTGAAAGGAACTGAACTTGGCAGATCAACCATCCCTAGTGGTGTAAAGTGGATTACTGGAATTTATAGGCTTGCTGCAATAGGGAATTTGGTCAAGATCAGATTTGGTCAAGAAGAGAAAGCATGTACAGAGTAGCTGCCTTGGCTGTTGCTTACTTTCATTACTGACACACACACCTTCCGCTGATCTGTTAACTGTAACTGTAATGGGATTTACTCTTTTCCTTTGGCCTGATGTTGGCTGAGATGTGCTGGTGAGATGTGTTTGTTTTTATAAGGTTTTTTCCTCATCTAGAAAGAAATAGGCTTGTTCAGGAATCAAGTCATACAACAGAAATATATTCTCTGTGTTGATTAACAGTGCTTGGTGTAGCGTAGTATTGTGTCTGACAAACTGAAAGCAGAAAGAAACATCCAAAACAAATTATGCCATAAAACAGGGGTAGCCAATGTGGTGCCCTTCTGGGGTTAGATTACAACTTCAGTCATCACTGCGATGAGTTTATGGGAGCTACAAGCCAATATCTGGGTGACACCACATTGACTACCCCTGCCATAGAACCTTTCCCTGAGGACACAATGGGTGGCTGTTTCTAGAGAGTAATTATCTGTTGTTATGAGACAACTTAAGAATCAGAGGAAATCAATGAATTCAGAATTTTTGAAATCAGACTGCAGCATGATGGGCCTATCCTTCATAAAGGAAGTGCCATATGACAGATTCAATTGAACTTTGTCTTTAACAGCCACACAACAATGTGCAGTGCAGCCCAAAGCAAGAGTGAACTGTGGCTACCCATACATCAGTGCTCAGACATGCCACAGCAGAGGATGCTGTTTTGATTCAAGTATTCCTGGAGTCATCTGGTGCTTCTTTCCTGGAAGTGATTCAGGTATGTATATAGTTATTTATACTACCTTCCAGGGCAAGTCAGCTTTGATAGACATAAAAATATATACCAAAACAACAACAACACAAGCAACAAATACCACCTCCCCCAGACACAATCTCCCATTAATACAACAGTATAATACAAACAAGAACAGCAATGGTAGTAAAATAACAATACAAGATCTACATGCTCAAGTTTATCAATGGCACCAATTACACTAGTTTCAATTTCTTATCCCATGTACAGATTAGTTCAACAGAAGAAAAACTTGTACAGCAGCAATGGTCAATGTGGCAGCCTCTAGATATCGTTGAACTACAACTCCCACAACCCCGATATTTCGCCATGCTGAATGGGACTTTTGGGAGTTGGGACATATTGAGGGCACCACATTGGACACCATACTCTGTGTCAACCCCCCCAACTGTCCTAATTAAATAGGGATATCCCATTGGGTGGGGCTGCTCTTGTGTGAGTCACCTGACTCCCATAAAATTGTGGTCCAAAAGACTGTGCTTTGGGGTGCCGTGCTCTTCAATGGGTCATGTGACTTGCATGGGAGCACAGCCTCAAAAGACGTACATCCTGGTTTTCCTCTGGGACGTGTTGGAGGGTATGTCCCGTCTTGAGATATTTCTAAAGTTCAGGAATGCATATGTGCATTGCAAATACAGTTGAGGATGAGGCAAAGCCCTCTACATACATCTCCCTCTCTACTTTATTAGAGTCTTACTTTTCATCATAGTTCTAGTGACTTATTAGCAATGGCTTTTTTGTGATGGTACTCCTCTCTTTTTTACTTTTTACTTTTTTTGTTGCCCGTGGCAGCTACTACTTCAGTAGAATACATTTAAGCCAAAATAATACAAAAGAAAATACAAAAAGAAGGCAAAGCTCTAAAAATGATACAGAGTGACCAGCAAGCCCTTCCATGTGTGCCTACAGGATGAAGCGAGATCAGACAGTAAGGCCTCATGCTTTTCCAAGATGGTTCATGTGTTACATTAGGTCACTTCTTTTCACTCGCAGGACTCATCCATTCAGGCCCGAAACCTGACGTGAGCCAGTAGCTCACAGATCTCAGCTGCGCAGCAACTTCCATGATCTCTGAGGTACAAGCAGTGAACTAGTTTAGTTATCCATCCCATGGGCTCATAGAAGGATTTCTGGAACAGCCGGAGCACTTTTGTTAAAAGCCGATTTTCTGTTTTTTAATATTAATATTAATAATAATAATAATAATAATAATAATAATAATAATAATAAATGCCCTGTCCAACTGGCTGGGTTTCCCCAGCCACTCTGGGCGGCTCCCAACAGAATATTAGAACAGAATAAAACATCAAGCATTAAAAACTTCCCTTCCTGCCTTCAGAAGTAGTTATTTCATGTGGGCCTCTGACCCACGATGGGGCTTAATGGGATCAGGTAAACATGTTTAGGAGTGGTCTGTTGAAACTGCCAAATAATGAAACAAATTGATTTCCAAATGGCAGCCCTATCGTGTACATATTTCCCACTTAGCCCAGATAATATCGTTTTTTAAAAATTCTATTTTGTTTTCAGAATGCATCTCTTAAAATAAAAATAAGCCACAAATCTGCCTTTCTGCTCTGATGATCTTCTGGAAGAAAAATAAAGCGAAACTACATGTATCTGCATATGCTCTCCTGTGGATGAAACGGAATTCTGCTGCCAGTGATGAATGTTTTTCAAGACTCTACTGCACCCTAAAATAATAATAAAAGGAGCATACAGAAATATTATGGTTGTTTCTCCAATCTATGCCCACTAGCAGTTGGTGTGGTGTGTGAGGGGGTGGAGGGAAAGGGACACTCATGGCTTTTTAACAGACTTATAAGGACTGAGTGGTGCATCCTGATTTCATCCTTCTGTGACTCTCCCTCCTCTTTCCCTCTCCTCCTCTTTATTCCTCCTGCCCCAGTAGGCTATCATGGGTTGTACAGATTGCTCTTGCCTGCGGTCTAAATCGACTGCTTGCAGTCAGCTTCCCCCACTCCTTAATTTCTCCTCCCCTCCCTTTCCCCCATCCTTGCCAGAGATCTAAACCAGATGTGGAGAACCTCAGGCCTTGGCAGCCTCTCTCTCTGGGCTTTTGGGAATCTCCCCAGGCCATGGGCACCCATGAAGGGGTCAGGCACCCACAAATTTTTGCACACGCCATGGGGCATGCTGACATCAGGCAATTACATCAGCAGGCATGCTGACGTCGGATGGGCATGCCAATGGCATGTGTGGCCCTGGGCAGCCGCGGTCCTGTGGGCAAGCTGGCAGGTCTGCCTCAGGCCCCCCCTGCCTTACCAGCCCATAATTCCTACTGATCTAGTCCCACCTGTTCCCACAATGGCCAAGCCGTTGTCTATGAGAAACCGACAAACTGGACATGAGCACAACAGCAATTATCTCTGCGCTTTGCAGCATCTGGTATTCAGAAGCATCCTGTCCCCATTACTGGAAAACAACAACAAGAACAATTTATACCCCGCGCATCTGGCTGGGTTTCCCCAGCCACTCTGGGTGACTCCCAAAAGAATTAAAAGCACAATAAAACATCGAACATTAAAAACCTCCCTGAAGGGCTGCCTTCAGATGTCTTCTAAAAGTCAGATAGTTGTTTATTTCCTTGACATCTGAAGGGAGGGCGTTCCACAGGGCAGGCGCCACTACCAAGAAGGCCCTCTGCCTGGTTCCATGCAACCTCACTTCTCGCAGCGAGGGAACTGCCAGAAGGCCCTCAGCACTGGACCTCAGTGTCTGGGCTGAATGATAGGGATGGAGACACTCCGTCAGGTATAATACACAGCCATCCTTGCTGCTAGCCATTCATAGACTTGGATTTTTCCATTTTTGACTCCCCACCCATTTTCACCCTCTTTCTCTTCACCCTTTCCTACCCCCACATTAAAGTAGCTTGAGAGCTGTATGTGATCCTTGGAGCACAGGTTCCCAAACAATTTTACATAAAGTGCAGACCCATTTGAGATGTCAGAAGTATATGGAAGAAATTAATATTAAGTGCTGTAAAGCATAGTTTAGCAGATGTGTATACACAAGTATGAACCATGATGTTCTAATGTCTTTTACAGAATTGTATTCAGTAAAAATATTTTTGAGCAAGGACCATTTCTGGTCTCACTCTGCAATGAGGAAATCTCACAGCACCCTCTAGTGTACAGTCTTTGACTACATGCCAAAAAGTAAATAAAAATCAGCATAAAGAGGAGAAATGTAAGAAGAACCCATTAGTCCATCTAGCCTAGCATCCTGTTGTCACAATAGCCAAAGAGAAACCTATGACAATCCTCTTTTTAAGCCATCCAAGTTGCTGGCCATCACTTGAAAGAATGAATCCCATAGTTTAAGTGTTTGGTGAAGTACTTTCTTTTTGATGTCCCCGAATCTTCCATTGTTCAGCTTCATTCCCTGAGTTCTACTATTAGCATCTCTCTCGCCATTCTCTCCACACCATGCATAATGAGATATACCATTGTCAAAGGGTTTCTTATTCTCCATTTACCTTCTAGACAGGAAAAATGGGAAAGGGTATTTTGGTTACTGGGTCCCACTTATGTAAGTGCAATTGCACAGTATGCCCCATAGAATGAGGTTTCTGTGAATTAGCAGAGAGAGCCAATTTGTTTTAATGCGACTAAAAAGGGACTAAAAAGAGGCAGACTTGGGAGTGAGTAGACAGAAAAAAAGAGAAAGGCAGACATATATGGCCTAAAAACAAAAAAGTGGGTCCTGTGTTCAGGGATGCAAGAAGGCAACCAATTTCTATTCCAACTGTATTTCTCACAATCAGCAATGTTTCCTTTCTGCTGCCATTCGGTTTCCACTAAATATTGTGTTATTTATATTGCTGTCTACTATTTAATGTAATTTATGCAATTAGTTACATAAGTTACTTAAATTACAAACTTAACACAATGATGTAATTATTTCCACACCATCCATTTCAACGCAGTTATGTTTCATTTGTAGACTGAAAAACAACAATAATGATGAATTCTGATCAGTATTCATTGGATTGATTGCCATTCTGGGCATGGCATGAATAAGCAAACATTGGCAGTTTCTGCTTCTGTTCCCATTTTTGTTGGAATTCTCCAACATGCCCTACTGTCTGCAGTTAAAGACTGATCCCTGAACTGAAAAGCTGAAGGATGGTTGAATCTGGCCATTAAAGAGCGACCAAGCTGATAATCTGAAAATAGCAATACTTTTATTTTATTCTCTGTTTGTTACATTGTTAAGTGTTCTCCATTTTCAGAAAACAAGAGCTCTAATTTGGAAAATAATGCACATACAAAGATCCTCTAGGAATTTACTATACAGAAATATACAAAGCCTTTTCATGTTAGTATCTTTAAAGTACAGAGTTAGAATACCAACATCCTAAATCTTTTGATTAGGTACATGAATCAGGTACATGTCGTTCACTAACATTGTCTAAACTTCAAAATATGAACAAGTCACCTGGAGGAGGAGGAGGAGCAGGGGGTAGAAAGAAGACAATGTTTACATATATCTACAACAGTGCAAATGTATCACAGCGTGCAAGCAGCAATAGTCTCTAAAACAGCAAAACCAACAGGAATCCAAAGTAATGCAGGGGTTGCATTACACGTCCAAGAGAGGAGAGCTAGTTGACAGACAGCAGCCTTGACTAAACTGGTGTCCTCTAGTTGGTTCGGGGCCACAACTCCCATCAGCCCCAGCCAACACAGCTGTTGATGGGGTAGATGGGTGTTATAGTTCAAAACATCTGGACAGCATCAGCTTAGTGAAGGATATCATACAGTATATGCACACTTCAGCACGCTGAGTTTTTGACATTTTACTTGCATTGACTCTTGCGTTTTGTTTTTATTTATAATTTTTCTTTTTTTAAAAAAACCCCACCCACATACATACACACATTAAGTATCTTAAATAACTAAATAAGGTTTAAGGGCAACAGCTCGCTGCATCCGAGAGCCAGTATTGTACAAATAGTTCAAATCCACCGTCAGCAATACCATACACTACAACTCACATACAGAAAATCATTTTTTAAAAAGATGGATGCCTCATGATCATTAAAAAAAGAACAATTCAATGTTTCATTTAAAGCTACAAGGACAAATATTGTTGGATTCTTTTTAGACTATCAGGCTAGTAAAATTTCGGCAAAACCTGAGGAAGAGAAGGAGCTCCACAGACTATTTAGTACTTCCAGGTTTCTAACAGATCACATAAATAAAAGGAAAGATAATCCTCTGGAAAATACACTTACAGTGCAAGCACAAGCCTAATCCTGTCTACTCAGAAGTAAGTCCTATTGAATTCAATGGTACTTACTCTTGAGTAACTGGGGTTAGACTTCATGTCAGTGCTGACATCTAGAGGCCTAAATGAATATATAGACCTATAAAATTTCCTACTTTTGATTTCATTTTTTTTGAAAAGCAAACACCTTGAGCCCTTTTCACGGGAAAACTGCAGGTACGTTGAATGTGTAGAGAGAGAAGGAAGAGGAGGAAGATTGTGGCTACTGTTGCTGACCCCAATGCTTGCATGTTCAGCCGAGCGCCTGAGCCAAGTCGATGCACATACCAGGTGTATGAGTGATATGGGACCCTGTCTTTTGCTGGGTTCCTGACTGTGCATAGTCCATACGCATGCAATCTGCAAGCACATAGGGCCTATTTGCACATAGGAGGGGGAACAGTGGGCACAATCCTGAGTCGTCCCCCCACCCCATGCATTCATGAAATATGTGAAATGAGCTTCTGAGAAAGCAAGAAAGGAGACCCCGATGTTGGAATAAATTGATAGGAACTGTGCAGTTTCCCTTTTTAACTTTTACACAAATGTCATTTCAAATGCAACATTTCCTTTGCCATTTTAAGACCCACTTGAGTGTCCTTTTTAAATGGAAAAACATCGTTTGGGCAGGATTCAGTACCTAGTTGGAATGCCAGAGGCGTTATGAACATTCCACGATTGCTTTGAGGTCAGGTGTCTCACCCATTGCTATGATAAGAGATGGCTCACATGCTGTATCAAATATTCCCATTGCCAAGCACTTCCACAAGCAACAACAATAGCATGCACAATTGTAACTCCTGTGGAATTACAGTGGTGCCCCGCAAGACGAATGCCTCGCAAGACGGAAAACCCGCTAGACGAAAGGGTTTTCCGTTTTTGAGTTGCTTCGCAGGACGAATTTCCCTATGGGCTTGCTTCGCAAGACGAAAATGTCTTGCGAGTCTTGAGATTTTTTTTCGCTCCCCCCCCCCCTTTTTCTAAGCCGCTAAGCCGCTAATAGCCTTTTAGCAGCTAATCCGCTAAGCCGATAAACCTTTAATAGCCGCTAAACCGCTAATAGCGCTAATCTGCTAAGCCGCTATTAGGGTTGCTTCGCAAGACGAAAAAACCGCTAGACGAAGACACTCGCGGAACGGATTAATTTCGTCTTGCGAGGCACTACTGTATCTCCAGCCGCAGAAGCAGAAGATAACTGCTATAGCTATGAATACATAAATGATTGAAAAGAAACAATCTGCCACTGGTGCAATTCTTTCACAGTTCCCCCCCCAAAAAAAAAATAATTCTCATGTTTTAGTTTTGTAATGGAATGCACCAATACAAGTGGAATTATTCAAATCTGCTAGATACTAAGCCAGGAACATGTTTTTTCAGTGCATGATTCACAGAGTAAATAACCAGCCTTCATCTACCTGCTGTGCTGGCTGGTCATCATGGGAGTTGTAGTCCAACAACAGCCAGGTCATCATGGGAGTTGTAGTCCAACAACAGCCAGCGGACACAAGGTTGGCATGGGCTGTGTTATACAATTCATCACACTGAAAAGGAGCTATAAGAATAATCATAAGCCACCGGTAATAGAATTTGACATTTCTCTATAATTATGGGGCACAGCCTCTGTAAAAGCAGCTAGTGACAGGTCATACCAATCCCAAAACCAATATAAAACAAAATGCCCTAAATCATCCACTAACATTGCGATAATTGAAACTTAAATATACAATGACTAGTGTCATGCTTGCTGTATTAAGGTAACAAAAATTGTTCAATATATTTCTGGATCGACTCATTTCCTTGTTAAAATTTCATTTTCCAAGCCGGGTCCCACGGTGTCAGATGTTTATTTATTTATGAGAAAGTATGCCATGGAGCAACTGGGTAGAAATAAGAATATCGTAAATGATTGCGGCAAAAAGAAAACAATCCAACTTTAAATTCCCAAAACTGAAAATACAAAATGGACATATTGGCAAGGTAATTTGAGGCTATTATGGAAAGCATCAAGAAGCCAGTTCTTCTTGCCCAATCAAGTTCTGCTTCATCTTAAGTAAACCCATGACATCTAATTCATTGTTCGCAAACTGTGGAAGGTTGATTGTGGCTATATCCTACAATCAGATGACATTTTGTGACATTCACCTGCTCTAGGCAGTTTTAGCCCTTTGCCTCTACATGGCAATATATGGAAGATGGATTATTATGGTCAATCATGTCTGATTTGATGCATGGGCAAAGTGGACAGCTGAAGGTCTCCTGCCACCAGCAGGAAATATGTTGTCCCAAGTGCAGAACTGATGTAAAACGTCAGCTTGGAACATATGAACACAAAGAGGTGTCTTGAGTTTTCATTTCATCTTCCATCAACTTCCTGTTGTGCACCTGTTCCGTTTTTAATCAAATTTTGTGCGTGAGGGAAAGGTTTACACACTCACCTCAATTTCAATCGAACACAACTGTCGCATTTAAAACCCATCACTGACTTATACTGAAAGCTGTGACAGCTTTCTGATAAAAGAGGCACCAGAATAAAACCCAACCCAACAGATTACCACCATATGCAAATTGGAAGGTTCTCTTTCAGCATTCTTTCACTTAAAAGTGAAGCGTCTTAAAACTTGGAGATGGGGGGATGGGACAACATCACATCAGAATGATCTGCTCATTGTATTATGATTTGATGATCTCAAGTTGAAAGAGTTGTGCCTTTAATACGGGTTTTTGTAACTTTTTAAAAAACAGAAACCTGTTTAACCTGAATTACAATAATGAATTTGAGGACACTCAACTAGATAAGAAGTCTGGTTATTTGAACAGCTCCCAGATTACAATGACAGGCATACACTGTCACATCAGATTACTGTTGCTTTTGGGTAAGGTAGACCTTATGGGTTCCTGGAAGCCTGCCTGCACTTTGGGTCTCTAGTTAGTGGTGCAGATTTGAATCCCACCATATGTAAAAAGGAAAGAACTTATTATCTCTAGCAATATAAATCTGTTCACAAAACAATCTAAATTGTATTAAAATTTGCCATTTATCACTCTAGAAACCAATACCTCTCCTTCAATCTTCCAATTTGTGGAGAGGGAGAGACACCCAGAAGCTGTGGCTTATTCTAGCAGTTTTGGTTTAACAAAGATCTCTCTGAAGTGCTTAAAATAGTCTGTTGAACAATGGCTCTTCTAGATTACACGCACAAAAGGGAATCTCACTGTGATCCAATTTCTCTGAGTGGGCCATTTTATCTAGTTGCTGAATGAGCTGCTGAAACAAAACCACTTCTGGCCTGAAAACAGCCTTATTTGATTCGCTCATAAAGTCAACATAATGCCATTCATTCAATTTCCCAACCTGAGTGCACTGGGCTGAACTTGGCATGACATTTGGATCTCTTCCAGATCTAGGGTGCTTTACTGACTTCCTACTCTGTTAATTTTCCATATCGCCCTTTAAACTGCTGGGTAAACCCACAATTACTATACAAAATTCTGCCAATATACAGAAGCACATTGGCTTGGCAGAGATCAGGAATGCAGAGCCAACTCCCTTCCAATTACCCTGCGTTCATTTTACGAGGCTGACTTGGTCCGAAAGGAAAGCAAAATGTTAATGGATGGCAAAAATTGGTTAATTATTGTTTAGACCTGGGATAGTCAACGTTGTGCTCTCCAGACGTATTGGGTTCCAACTCCCATCAGTTGCAGCCAATGGTCAAGGGTGATGGAGTCTAACAGAATTTGGACAGCACCATGTTGGCTGCCTCTGTTTAGACCACTTGGTTGCAATCTAGCAACCAAGCAATCCAGCAAGCTTGAGCCATTTTATTTCAATGGGGTTAGGACAGTAGAGAATGGTATAGTGGGGCAGTGATGCCCACTTGACCTCCTGACAACTGAGGAGCTGCTGCTTACCAGAAGGAGAACAGCAAGGCAGTGGGGAGGTTGACATGAAGCAAATGCAGCAGATGAGCCAATCCAGCACTCCTGCTGATGCATTTGCAGCATGCTGACCTCTCGGTCATATCTCCTTTCCCCCTCTCCCTCCTGTAAGTAGCAATGACTCAGCTGTTGGGAGTCCCCAGGCTGCCTGCTACTGGGTTAGAGCCACCGAGCCTCTGTGTTGGGTTATAATGGCAGTATGTTTTGCGAGAAATGTATGTTGGAACTCATGAAAAACAGAACTGATGACTTTTGTTATACATGCTGGCCTTGCAAAAACTGGAAGAACTACATATGCACTAGAGAAAACTTTTACTATTCCATAAGGAGTCATGACATTGCACCATTGGCAATTCTCCCTTCTGTCAATATCTGTGTTATTAAAATATTTTAGAACATTCAAACACGTGTTTAGATCTGATTCTATTTTGCTTAGACTGCCTCAGATTCCCAGTGCAGGAACACTCAGGCTTTTGCATCCATGGGAGGTAGTTAAATGTGGACAATGAATATTTCAAATACCATAAGAAACATGGGTTGAAAGAATATCCTGAAAGAAAAATGCTAAAAGGAATCATCTGTGGTCAGCTTATAGATAAGATGCACTTTTTGCACCCTAGAATTCTTTTTACAGAGTTAGTGGAATTTGACATTTCATTCTAATATTGTGATTTGGGAGTATGAGACCAGCTCATGAGAATAAAGCTCTAGAAATCTGTATGTAAAGAAGACAACAGATATCAAATTACTTATATATCCTTTCTTTTAAGAAAAAAACCCATTCATTTGATAAAGGTTTGACGAATCTGCAGACATCTGTTTTCATGGGGGATTTCTTGTGGGGAAAATACGTGCAAAAATTCAGGAAACTTGCAGTGATGCAACAGGATGAGATAATATATTCCTCACATTTTTGCAGGACATAGAAGAAAGATCCCCAGCCATTTTTTTTACCTTGTTGCCACATAAGTACAGCTACCTTACAAGAAAACACAGCTTCCATGAGGAAAAATTCCTGTGATCAGCAGCAATGGCTCCCAGATGTGAAACACGATTCCCTTCTAGTTTGTCTTCCTAGTTAAAGCTAGAAAGCATAAAAGAAATATGACCAAACCCAGTCAGTTCACAATCATGGTTAACTATGCACCCATTAATCCACCAGGACATGGTTTTCTATGGGCTAGATCACAATCCCACTTGCAACTCGGCACTGGAGACTTGTCTGCCACAATCAGACAATAACAACAGTCTACAACTGAATGTTGTTTGCTGCATCTGCTTCCTCTCTACCTCTCTGCTCGAATCTTGTATCTGAGGACAAAGTAGGCAATGAGGCGTAAGGAGATGAAGAAAATTCCAAGCACGATGAAGTCTAAATAAAGTTTAGCATTTTCTACATCCAGCTCTTTGAGGATGGCCTCTGATTTTTGAAAATGGCAAGTTTCATCTTTGTCGCAGTGGAGATCTTCCCGATCCAAACCATAGATGGATAGAATGACACCTTCAAATCCGTATCTAGAGAAAATAATAGTTTGCAAGGTCAAAGCGGAATCAAATCTATCAGGCAAAAAATAATAATCAAGTACCTTAAAACAACAGTAATTGAATTAATTATTGCTTAAGGGGTTGGCCATTTCAATCACTATATTTACATCCATGACGATCCACGTACAGTCCCAAAGCTAAGCCATAAAAGCAATAATGACAATATCAGTAGCTTTAGTTTCTGCTTGTGATTGTTATGTGTTGCACAGTGGGAATATGATGCTAGATCTGGATGCAGTTCTGAACCACTGCTCAGTCATGAAATTCGCTATGAAACTCCGGACAAATCATAAGATCTTACTAACCTAATTGACAGAGTTGTTATGAAGGTAAAATGGGGGGCATACATCAGAAAACAAGCCAGCTGAGCAAAGAAAAAAAAATCCCTAAACAAATATTATTGGATACCCAGATTAGGTAAGAACAATCCTAACTGCAGAAGCAGTTTCCCATATATGAACTCAAACTAATTCTTGCTAGATTGTAGCCATGTATGAAACCATCAAACAGATGGCACCCCTCACCATATCACTGTTTTGGCTTTATCAGCAGGGGAAAAGGGATGCCCCAGCCGTTGGTAAAGGAGAAGCTGGGAGATGAGATCGTCTTCCCTTTTTTTGCTGTTTCACTGACTTGCAATTTTATTGTATAACTTGTTGTGTTGTGTTTTGTTTCCTAGTGTGTTGGCTTAGATTCTTCATTAGATTTTGATGTGTGTATTTCTGTCCTGGGACCTTCAGGTGAAGGGTGGAGCATAAATGCTTTAAATAACTAAATAAATTCCAGTTTCTGCAGACTGGTCACCTGCTGGGAAGCTGGCGAGGGCGATTAATTGAAGAAAACCTGCAAGGATCTGTAAAGTGGGGCACTTCCACAACTCTGTATAATGACATAAGGCTAAAACTTCCATTTCTTCAGTAGAGAAAGGCAGAAAGGTGTATTGCCTAGCTGTGGTCACACAGGGAGTATGTGCTAACACTCTCTGAACTAAGCTTTGAAAACAGGATTCTCTGGCTCAGGTCCTATATGCTATCAAGTAGATCAGACTTAGCCAAACATGGCCCCTTTAAACTCAAACCACACCCATCCATTTCATGCACATGCTCTCATTTTTAAAAAGTGCTAACTCTCTGAACCAAGAGGATGCATTAATCAATGGTGCAACTTTATTAGAATTGCACTTGAAGTGCCAGTCAGCACCCTTCACATTTACCTGACATATGAGATGTAGGACAACCATTGGAGGTAAGCTGGAATGGTATCAAAGCTGACAAAAAATCCTGAGAAGAGGAGAACGGGGATGGCTGTAACAGGGCCTACAAATGTTGCCACCTATAACAAAAAAACAGGCAGATATCAAGATTAAAAACTAAAGCAAAACGAGGGTTGCATTTTTGCCAGACCCATCACTAACAGAAGGCTTTTCAGTGCCAGTGGCATTTGTTGGAAGGCATGCACCATCCTTAAGCATGCCAATAAACTGAAGCTACAATTGCCGAAAGGAACAGGGATGTGTAATACAGCCTTCGCCAAGTCGGTGACCTTCAGAGCTCTTGGGCTATATGTCTGATCTTCAGCTCAGTTGGTAGAGCATGTGACTTTTAATCTCAGCGCCAATGGTTTGAGCCCCACATTGGGCAAAAGATTCCTGCATTGCAGGGGGTTGGACTAGATGACCCTCGTGGTCTCTTCCAACTCTATACTTCTATGATCTCATCAGTGCCCACCAGCATAGGCTGATTGGAGTTGTAGTCCAACACATGTGGAAGGCAGCAGCAGCTTGGCCAAGGCTGGTGTAATATCACAAAAAAGCAAGAGCCAAGACCTGGAGTGAAGTGGATGCTGCCCCAATCAGAAGCCCCAGTGACTGAGCCACGAGAGATGTCATTGTCCCCAGTGCTGCAAACAGGACGAATCGGAGCGCATCAGAGGGTTGTGCGGTCATCCAGTACACAATGCTACAATATGCTACAGGAAACATAATCTGCAAAGAGACAGACATATTTTAAGGAATATGGCATTATACAACTTCTTTCTTTTTTGATATAAATACCATATTTTTCCATCTATAAGACGACCATATTTTTCCATCTATAAGACGACCCCTATTTTTTCAACCCAAAATTAAGAAAATGGACTATGCACTATCCGTGTATAAGACGACCTCTTATTTTAAACTTCAAAAAGTTAGGGAAAAATATAGTCTTATACATGGAAAAATATGGTAATCGGCACTGTTTTTTGCTTAGGGGAGGGAGGAATGGGAGCTTCCTGCTACATCAGCTCTTTATGGTATCACTGTAGGTTGGCATCTTTCCTCCCCACATCCAGTGATGGAACACATGGGAAGAGGAAGAATACATTTTCTTCATCTCATCATGTAAGCCATATTGGTTTAGCAACTGAACTTCAACCAGTGTCACCAGCACCTTTCAGAAGAGCGCTAACCATATTTTGAAATTCACTTTTGTTGTTTTTAGAAAATATATCACATAGTGGTGTGCAGAATGTTTGTCTAAACTCTCTGCATACTGCCCCTACCCCCAGATTTCTCCAAGGGAGGCCATGCCACCAGCTGTCATGGTATGCCTTGTCCCCAGCGGTGGAGCATATGCCCACACTCACCAGGGTGGGCACGCTCCTGAGGGGGGGCAGGGCGCACTCCTGAGGGGCAAGGGGCATGGAGGGTGCCCTCCCAGGTGTGGGATAGTGGCTCGTGTGCACGGAGCGGTGCACCCCCTGCAGTCAAGGGTGGAGCAAGCCACCAACGGTGGACATTTGGCACGCCATGCGCTCGTGACTACCCCTCAGCGAAGACACCCAGGGCGGTCCGCTCCCACCTCACCCCCTTCCTCCGCCCCTGTCTGTCCCCACTGCAAAGCTGCCCCACATGCACCCATTCATTTATATGGAAAAGATAACAGTGCGTTCAGGATTCCTACTGTTTTGCTGTTCTACAAAATTACATAGAGAGATGTGAAAAGACAGATCTACCTGAAAAGGGACGTCAGCCATCGTTTTAGCCAAGTAGTAGGCCTTCAGACTGTACCAGTAATTCAGATGTTCTCTGAGAAATACGCCCATCTCTAGAGGAACTATGTTGAACAATTAAAACAACAACAACAGATAAACTGATTGCAATTGTAGATTATAACATTACAATTCAAATGTGATAGCTGGGCTTTACAAGGTGGTGTTCCTTGTATTCAGTCAGCATAAAGGAGCAGGTAAAGTGGAAGAGGTCCTAGGTTTGCAGCTGCGGCTTACCAATTCCACAGCTAACTTCATGCGATATGAGGTGAGTGACGAGTGGGCCTAATTTGGCCCATGGGCTGCAAGTGCCCACATGGACCTCCACTGCCCTGGCCATACCTGCTCCTGCTTCACCAGTTGGGGGGTGATTTTACATGGATGCACTGGTCAGCACTGTAAGCATGTATTCCTTTTAGAGGAAAAGCAGGATCCTATATCTACCTATGTATATATTCATATATGAATTTTATAAATCCTGTAGGTGGCCTATCAAGTTACTAGCTGTAGACACAGAAAATACAGAATCACAAAAGGCTGAATGGTGGTTTACTTCTGTGTCACAACAATTTGTGGGCAATGAACAAAGACAACACACCATTTTGGGATTTTAATAATAATAATAATAATAATAATAATAATAATAATAATAATTGTAAAGGCCATTACATTTCCTTGTTTGATTAAAATCAATTAAATAGTCAAGAGGGTGGAAGCCAAGTCACTGGCAAAATTCTCTCAGATTTCAACAGCATCACAGAAATCCTAAAAAAATGCCTCCTGCACAGGTCATGACTCACATGTAAGGACTGTTGGCATGAGAGCAGCAAACATGAGAAACAACATGGAAAAGAAGAGGAAGCCAGAGTTGCTCAGGACTTTTTTGGCTTCGTTTCCGATCCCCAAGTACAGCAATCCTATGAGGAGTCCAATGCCAATGTGCGATGTGATCCGCAGATGCGTCAGGACCTGGTAGGAAGGTAAAGATATGCTTGTGTTAAGAATGTTTTGAGTTGACAAGTGCTGTAACATAGCTTAATTTGGTAGATATGGATCTATCATTTGTATACCGTACAACAGCCTATCCACATTCCATACCAGCCTCCTCCAAGCTAATACATGTTTGGGACTTCAACTCTCATCATCATTTGGACATTCCTAAAGGGAGGAGTTTTTTTTTAAGCATTGAAACCAGCCTTACCGAATCCCTCATTATGGTGAGAAATGTTCTTTTAAACAGAATGCAGAACTGAGTAAGGCAGCTGGCTGAGAAGCTGTGACAGCCTTCTGTGGATGAAGAATCCTGAAGGAATAGACAAACAAAAAGGTAGTTAAATGTACCACTCAGGACAGGTTTTGGATCAATGAATGCAAGAACTCTGTTGAATGAAATGAAGGACCCATCTAGTCAAACATCCTCTTTGCAACAGCAGCCAAGCATATGCTTCTGAGATGCCCACCAGCAAGGTAGAAAGGGAACACTTCTCCCTTGTTCTTTGGCCGTCTCCCAGCAACCAGTATATGGTTGTACACTAGAGCTGGTTGTTCCCCCATTCAGCCATTGTCACCACTGTTGGATTTATCATCCATGAATGCATTTAATCCCTGTTGAAAAACCAGTGCCCATTGCCACACAACTTAATGGTGGGTTGCGGGAACAAGTGCTTTCTACCTGAGTTTCCCTTCAGTCTCAGATGAGGAGAAAGAATGTTAAGCACTTGCAAATAACTCTGGATGAAGCGCTTCACGTGAACATGACGTTTCGGGCTTTAATTTTTTTTTTAACTCAGCTCAGATTTTTTTTTCTTTATCTTTTTTAAAAAACTCAAATATGAATGTTATTGACCTTTTATTTTTGTTGTTTAATTCATAAAATTTATATACTGTTTGAGTGTAAATAAATAAATAACCCTCCAAGCAGTTTACAAGAATAAAGGCACAATGATAAGGCAAGAATGATAAGCATCAGCTTGTCAAATTGAGATTTTGTTTTGACTCCCTCCCTCCCCAAAAATCCCATAGCATTGAGAATATTGGAAGAAATCAATTAAGCAGAATGTGAATATGAATGCTTTCAAACAAATTCAAGGGTTGTATAAAACTAAGTTTTGTTTAGAGAGGACCCACTGAAACAAATGGACTTCAGTTAGTCACGCCCATTGAATTTAACAGAACTACCCTGAGTAGAATTAACGTTCGATATAACCCCAAGTTAGGAGAATTTGCTTAACAATCTTGCTTAGAAGTCTTGGCTGAATAAAACATTAATAACAAAGTTCATTTCCATGCAAATGTCTCCTCAAATGTCTGGCTTGTGTAACCTTGGCGCAATGGCACCCAACCATAATGCAGAATTGCCATTCTTGAACTACTTATTTCTGGCTTATGGCAGTAGCATTGCCCCCCCCCCCCAAAAAAAAGGTGATTGAAGGGCTGTAGCAACTAGCTTGATCGCCTTTCCTCAGCCATTTAAGTCACAATTTTCATTTAAATTACCTCTTCAGATGGTCTGTGCCATAGGAAAGGGTTAAGTTCACTTTCTCCCCCAGAGTTTCTCTTGAAATCGGCATCGCACATTCCCTCTCGGACTGCCCTTACTAGACGAGTGTTCTGGTCTCCATACTCTCCGGAGGCAACTTCCATCACTAAACAGAACAGAAAAGAATCATTCCATCCACCTCTATGTGAAATAGTCATGGAAAAGGCAAAAGGACAGGTGCACAAAGCAATCTCAGCTGGCAGGTATATTCAGAAGTGGGTGCAGAGATATTTTTGTGCATTTGTGTAAATGGTGGACCCTAAAGTTCAAATGGTAGCAGTAGCTATCTCAATACTCCATGCATTTGAGAAAGTGGGCTCTAGATTACAACAGCTACTGAACACATGATTATTTTGGATGAGGCTCCTATCCTACTGGACCACTGAGGATGGTAAACTGTGTTCCACGGGGGGGGGGGGACGAAACTGTACAGCAGAAATAGGGAACCTGTGCTCTTTCAGATGTTGTTGGAACTACAAATCCCATCATTCCTGACCACTGCTGATTGGTGGGAGTTGAAATCCAATATCTGAAGAGCCCCACCCCTGCTATTAAAGCACTATGAAAGACAATTGCAACTGGGACGCAGAAACTGCATCCAGAAATTATTTCAAAGAGTACGAAATTTTGGAACAAAATCCAGCCATGGCAATCTAAGAAATTCAACAATCCCATGGTCATAGCAGGTTTCTGGGACAAGGAAATGCTTGTAGCATCTAAACCTGTGATATTTTACTTCTGAAGAAATGCAGGTCACGGGTTGCATGCAGAGATACAATATGAATACAATGCAGCCTGTTCATAAGTTATGATGAACACATGACAGGGGCAGGGGTTGCAACTCTGTAAGCCACACACCCCGTATGTTCACTCCATGAGCAACATCATAGCGCAAACTAGGATTATTAGACAGTTCCTGAAGAAGGTCACCTGCTCTTCAGACATGCAGTACACACTATACTGGCACTTTAAATGAAAGCTGGACTATAGAAGTAGCTAAAAGCATGTTGCTGCCTTCCCCAATGTGGTGCCCACCAAATGTTTTGGACTACAGTTGCCATTATCCTGTAGTCCAAAACATCCAGGGGCAACAGGTTGCAGAAGTCAGGACAGTGATTGTAACAGCTTTGAAATATGTTATAGGCTTAATCACAGGACTAAGTGTAACACCTTGTAAGACCAGACCCATATGATTGTAATATACAGTGGTACCTCTGGTTACGTACTTAATTTGTTCTGGAGGTCCATTCTTAACCTGAAACTGTTCTTAACCTGAAGCACCACTTTAGCTAATGGGGCCTCCTGCTGCAGTTGTGCCGCCGGAGCACAATTTCTGTTCTCATCCTGAAGCAAAGTTCTTAACCCGAGGTACTATTTCTGGGTTAGCGGAGTCTGTAACCTGAACTTGAAGTGTATGTAACCCGAAGTACTAATGTATAGGGTTGTCCACTAATTAAATAATTATCATTGAACACCCCCTGACATTTATTTGGTTACCTTTACTTTATATGTTGATGAAATGCAGGGTTGCCATACGTCCGGAATACTGCAGTCGCAAACAGGTGAAAATTGGCGAAATGTCTGGGAAAATCTGGACATATGGTCGCCCATGTCGGTAGTGTCATTTTTTATGATTTTGCTCAGAAATAGTTAAAAAATGTCCCCCCCCCCAAAAAAAAACCCCACCTCAACAACTTTGCCCCCCCAAAAATCTCTGGATTTTCATTTTCTGAAATATGGCAAGCCAGTTTGAAACTTTTAAAATATCAAATTTATTAGCAAGTCCAGCCACTACGGTTTCAAAATTCAAATAAAACTGGACTTCTTGGATTTTTCTATTGAACAGAAGGAAGAACTTCAGGAAATTCAGATTTTTAAAATCATTTCAGTTGTTCTGGGGAAATGATGGTAGGAAACGAGACATGACATTGCCTGTGCCCAAATTTTTCATTTCTAATAACTTATTCATGTGCTGAGTTCAGCATGCTTGCCTACCACTAGAGGGTGTGATTTAACAAGAAAGAGGTTATCATTTTATGACATATATTAAAAATAAATTTCCGTTTTGCTCTCAAGAGCTTGTTCAAAACAAAAACAAATAAGCACAACCAAGAAATCAATCCATTTGCTCACCAAAATCTGCTGGATTGTGGTACGTTGGACAATTTAAACCCAAATCTCTCAAGTAAGGGACTAGGTTTAACACTTTCCCACGGTAAATGCACTGCCCTTGGCTCAAGACATAGAGCTGAAAGAAAGAAAAAGAACAAATGATAAATAATACTCGAGACTGGCTGCCTTGTAAACCTATTCAGTACACCACTATCTGATCAGAGGGGAAAGTAGCAAGATTCCTTGCTAAGAGTCTAAATCAAAGGACACTGCGACACAGCAACGTCCGAGGGATTTTAGTATACTTTTCAGGAAGCAATGTGATTTCTCAGAAGTAAGTAGTCTCAACTCTGAGACCTTCACTTCTGGAAAACACATGAAGAGTTTTTTATCTACTAAACTCTGTCTTCAGACACATAGTGGAAAACAGGCTGAACATGAAACCATCAAAGAAAGAGGAGTAACCGAGCAAATTGATTCTATAATTGTCATTCTTCACTTGCTTTTCACTGAGGGCCCCTCCGGACTAATACTTCATTGTAGGTTCATTCTGCAGCACAGTCCTGATACAATGGATCCCTCTGCCAGGACTCTGCTGTAAACTGCTCCCTCCCTTGCAAAGGAGTTGCAGTTATG